>NC_092424.1:33087416-33409291 GCF_036169615.1 Heliangelus exortis | reverse complement strand
AAGCTGCAGTACAACTCCCATATCAGCACGTTGTCCCAGCATTCCACCAAACACCTCTGCCTCCCATCTCCAAGCACCTGTGGACACAAGCACCAGCCTGCAAGGATACAGGAGACAGCTTTCTTGAAACAGCTTTGAGAAACAGCACCAGGGGATACAGGAACAAGATGGGGACCTTCCAGCAGGAATAGGCCATTGCCTGACTCTGCACCCACAGGCAGGCCCTCTGCAGCACCCTGGGCAAAAGGGCACAAGTAACACAGGCAGGCAAGGGCCAGTGGCTGCAGGGACACCAGGCAGGGAGAAGAAACGGCCCGTCCAGCCAAATGTTTCCATTCCCTATGTCCTCCCTGCCCCCTTCCAAAACAGCACCAAAGCAAGAGACAGCTGCAGCTTATAAGGAATGTGAGGGGCCCTGCCAGAGACTCTGGCGAGGGAAACCAGGCCTTATAAGGACATGGAGGCAGAATCAAATTTTTATCAATGAGTGCAAGAGCATGGAGACGCCCAGGGAGAGATAACAGCACTGAGAGTTGGCCAGGGGGGTGGGATGGGCCAGTGGGGAGCCCTGCTGCAAAGGCCAGGACACCTGTCACTCACTCCCCTCCTCTCCAAATCACCACTAATGCCAGCCAAGTGAAGGATCCAGTCCCGAGAGGCCACAGCACAAGTGCTGGAGTCACGAGAAAAAGGGACCCTCCCTCAGCTTCCCAAGCTACTATTCGAGGACTCATAGCACCATGGGCACAGTCCATGCCCCTCCCTGTGGGGTGCCCAAGCACACAACCAAGCACAGGAACATTACCTTGGTTTCCCCACTGCTGTCCGATTCAGAGACCTGGTAGGTGAGGTCTGTCTCCTCAAAGCCTGTGGCACTCATGCGCTGGTCAGTGGTTGGGTCTGAGCGTGGGGGTGAGTCTGGGGAGTTGAGGCACGTTTGGATCAATGCCTTCCCCGTCTCACTGGTGATCATGGGTTGCAGCTTCCGTGTGGCAAACGTGTACACGTGGCCCGTCTCGCTGGCCACCAGCAGCAGGACTTGAGTGCCGGTCAGCGTGGAAAGCTCATAGGCCTGCCAGCAGCACAAGGGAAGAAGAGGGAGTCACAGACAGCAGGGACACATACAGTGAAGGGCAAGAGTCCTTTGTGCTCCAGCATGGTCCTCCTTTGGGTCACACCAGCTCCAGCTGCCTGTCACCTCAGAGGAGCTGTGGCCTCTAAAACCAACTTGGAATTGGCTCCCTGTAGTGCACCATGCTTTCCTCCCATCTCCTCCAGCACGCCCTCAGGACACATGCATGCCAAGGGGCCACAGCAAAAGATTGATGCCCTCAGAAGAGGGCCCCGAGAACACTGGGACAATGGGCTGTCCCCATTCTGAAAAAAACCACCCACTTTTCCAGACACATCTGGATGACTGTCCTTCCCCCTCACATACACCTCTGCTGAGCCATGTGAGAGGATGCTACTCAGCCCACATGTCTCTGCTACTTCTTTCCCAATACCAACCCCAGCCAGGCCGGGACTCAGATTCCCCTCAGATTTCACAGCTGCACTCAAACACCCCTGCAGTGAGGCTACCATCCCCCAAGACTGACCTGTGGGCTAGGGAAAACACTCTTCATATGCCATCATAGCACACACAGTGGTCTCACAAAAGCTACCACAGACAGGATGGCCTCATTCTGCATCCCACGCAGCCAGGATGAGCCCCGGAGTGCCCCACAACCATTCCCACCTTCCCAGGGTGCACAAAACCCAGCTCAGCTGGGATGCAGCACTGCCCTGCTGTTCACAGGATGCTGTGAGCACCAGGGGGGGATGCAGACGAGCCGTCAGAACCCAACTGCACACAATATACCCCAAGTTTCTAATTTATCTTCGCTTGGGTCGTTACTCCAGCCACCAGGAACCTCGGAGAGCACTCTGGACCTACCTAGACGTGGCACTGGCTCCTTCCGCGGCTGAAGGAGCCAGCCCTGCCGGGCCCGTGGCGGGGTGGGGCAGGGCAGCCCAGCTGTGCCACAGGACTGGCACAGTACCCAGCTGCTGCTTCCAAAGAAGAGGCCCGAGGGCTCCCGGGTCGCCGGTCAGCTCTGGCTGAGGGCTGAAAGCTGCACCGGGACGGACCTTCCCAGCGCAACAGCCGGGCTGGGGACCGCCGGGCACACCCAGCATCCTCCAGCCTCAGGCTGCGTGACCGCCCTTCCCGCTCCCAGCTGCCCAGGTCCCCGCCCGGAGTTCCGCGGTCGTCAGGAACCGGCCGCAGGGGACAAGCGGCTCCGCTGAAGGCTCCCGCGCAGCCCCCCGGAAGGAGCTGCTGCTGAGCCGCCCCCCCCCGCCGCCGGGGACCGGGAAGCCACCGCCGTTTCCGGGCACGGCTCCGCCGGTCGGCTGCCCTCCCGGGCGCCCAGTGCCGAGGGGCCACAGACAGGTGGGTGCCAGCCGACACCCGTGGGCGCTCCCACCGCAGCTTGCCCCCACCCTTCCTCCCTCCCCCCCCACCCGGTGCCGGCCGCAGCCCCGGGGCCGCACCTTCTTCATGATGCCGGTCTTCCTCTTGCTGAAGGTGGTATAGCGCCGCAGCTTGTTGTCGATAAACTCCATCTTGATCTTCACCCGTCCCCGCGTCTTCTTCCCGGGCTTGGCTCCGCTCACGGCCCCACCGCCGCCGGCGCCGCTGTAGGCGGCCGCCGCCGCTCCCGCCGCGGGCCCCGCCGCCGCCGCCGCCTCGGCCAGGCCACGCTTCACACCGCGCCGCTCGCCGCCCAGATCCTCCTCCTCGGCCGACTCCGAGTCGCCCTCGCTGCCGCTGTACAGCGCCTCCCGCTCCAGGCGGCCCCCGGGCGGCCCCGCCGCCGCCCCGCCGCCGTTCGACCCACGCGTCACCGGCGACCGGCCCAGCCCCGAGCCACGGGCCAACGCGGCGGCGGCGCCGTTCCCGGCCCCGGCTTGGCTCGGCAACATCGCGGCGGCGAGCGCAGGTCGGGTCGGGTCGGGTCAGGCCGGCCCCGCCATGGCCCCACCGCCCGCTCCGCACTCACGGCCCCGCTCCGCCGCCGCCCCCGCCGCGCCGCACCGCCCCCATATAAAGCGATACAATGTTGCCTTTTATGGCGAAGGCGCTCCTTATATGGGGCGAGCCGGCGCCCCGCCGGGAGGCGCCATGCCATTGGCTGGCGGCCGCCAAGCGCCAGTGCCCATTGGCCAGCGGAAGGGTGTTTGATTTGCATACGTTCCGAATGCGCTCACGTCACTCCCGGGTTGAAACACGCAAGGAGGCTCTTAAAGGGACAGCGCGCCCCGACCGCCCCGCCGTGCCGGGGAGGGGGGGAGGGGGAAAGGGGGGTGGTTGTCGCCAGCGGCGGACGTCGAGGGTGTTGCGGTGCTGCGGGACGCACGGCCCGGCTGTCCTGCAGCAGCGCGGGAGGAAGCAGGTCTGAGACAGCCCCTCGGCCGTCTCCCGCTGCCAGCTCCAGGAGCTCGTAGAGGACACACCACGTGGCTGAGACTCTCTGCCTTGCCCTCAGTCCCGGCCTCGCCAGCCACGGGATGCAGTCGGAAAGAGCTCCCCACCGCCGTCACCACCCTGCCGGCCTCATCACCGTGATACCAGATGTTGGTCCAAGCAACCCTACAGCCCACTTTTCCCACGCCTTGCAGGGCACAGCGTGCTGCCAGCTCGTTGCTGGTGGGGATCCTGTCTGCACGGGGTCTGCATAGGGTCAGGAGGAAGGGCTGCAGAGGCACCAAGAAGGGGGTGGAAGCCACATGGGTGCTCAAGGGTTTGCACGGTGCAGGACTGGGCAGATAGAACCAAAATACACATTGCCCAAGAGCAAGTTGACCACCGATTGAAAGAAAAAGGGTCACCGTTTAACAGGATGGGCCACAGCTACCTTAGAGTCCACAGGAGGAGAGAATGGGGTCCTGTACCACAGTCATTCGTGGGCAGGGCAGACAGCTTATACACTTGCCCCTTGAGGAGATGCCCCGGTACACAAACAGAGACCCATGTCCTCCCCTACTCTGCATCTCAGAAGGTTCCTAGCGGGTTGCACAGTCCATGTCTCCTGTGGCTCAGGTGTGAAACAGAACCCCCACAGGAGAGGGACAGCCCATGTAGGCAGGACAACTGGGTGCAAGGCAGGCTGCATAGGAGTCAGCAAGGGTGCAGGAGGGAACACACAGCCCTAGAGGCTTGAAGCTGCGAGGGCAGACAGAGCCACATCCTCAGCTAAGAAAAGGGCTCTCCCACACTGTGTCCTACAAACAGGAACTGCACCCCAGGGAAAGACCTCACCACAGCTAGCACCAGCCCTGCCACAGACCCATTTTGACTCCTGGGCACCTCATGGAAGGTTCTGCAGCTTGCACAAGCCCTTTCCATATCTGCCTCTTCACTCAGAGGACGTGCACGCTTGCCATCAGTCTTCACAGCTGTCTCCCACTCTCTAGGGCCAACCTCCTACGGGGAGAGGGAGTAACTGCAAAACCAAGCACCCCCCCCCCCCCCCCTCACTGCCACCACCTCCCCCTCCTCCCCTCCAGCCATGCTCCTCCAGTGAGCACACATGCCATTTATAGCTCCCAGCAGGACTGCTGGGACTCACATGCCTCCCATCACATGCCCTGGCCACCCTCCCTTTGAGCTGAGCACAAACTACACCTGGCACAGGTGAGACAGAGGCCTCACCATGTCACCTCACCCAGGCTGAAAAAAAGGGTCAGTGAGACCCTCTGCATGGCTGGAGGAATCAGGTCGAGAGTAACTGGACCATGGGCCTAACTGCCAGAGCCACACCAGGCTGCCTGCTCAGCACAAATGTGCAGCCACTGCAGGTATCAGGCAAGGTTCCCCTTGCCCAGGGGCCTGCTACAAGCTCCCTCCTTCCCTATCCTCCTGGGCCTTTCAATTGCAGGGCCATGTGCAGGCCTTTTGATCCTCAAGCTGCAGGAATGTCTGCACAGGCAAGAAGTAAAAGCTGGCTCTTTTGGGGCTGGCTCATCCCCTCTGCTGCCATACTCCACCTTCCTATCTTCATGCTAAGGATACTTTCCAAGATGTTTGCTTGTCCCAGTTGTGGTCTGAGTGGGACCTTATCATCTGCCTGCCTGAGTTTCCTGGGATGCTAACCAAGGCAGTCAGACACACATCATAGAGCCAAGCCCTGTCCCTAGGCCATCTCCCACAGGACACAAGTTTCCAGCAACACTGGACCCCCCTAACCCAAGCAGCACCCTGGTGGCTGTTGAAAGCAGCTTGAATGAGGTTTTTGGGCACATTGACAGTCCCATTCCATCTTTAAGGCTTCCAGTTATAAAGTTCACATTTCTAACCCTTTTCTTCCACAGCTATGGGCACAACACTTGGTACTATGCCATAAAAGCCACTTAGCTGATTATCCCCAAGGATCCCACCAGACAACCAGCTGCCTGTGCCAGCTCCACACTCCTCCCTCCCCAACATCATCCTTCCCATTCCTTCTCTAGGTCACTGCATGAAGACCTTTTCTTTTCCAGCTCTTAATCCAGCTTTCAACTGGGGAACACTCTCTGCACTCAACACTAGGGCTGCGATAGTTTCCATCCTGTTACTGATATCCTTTCCATCGATATTCCAGCTAATTTTGTTTTTTGTTTTGTTTTGTTTTTCTGCTCAGTACAGGTAGGTATTCTAATTTATTTATTTAGCAGCCAGGCATCTTCTATGAGCAGTAACAACCAGACTAGAGGTACTGCTACATACATGAAATGAGGTTATTAGAGCCTCTCTTGAAATGCTGGATTTTCTCTTGAAGTGCTGGATTTGGTCAGCAGAAGGGTTCTTCTGCACTTCATATACAGGACCAAGGAACAGCATGAGTAGGGCTACTCCATGAGGAGTGACTACCTACTATCTAAGGGTCACCCCATAGTACCTGAGCACAGAAGAGACAAGCGCTGGTAACAGGGTCAATCCATGGACCATGTGATGAAGTGAAGTCCAGTATCCAGTCAGGAGGCAGGATAATAAAGCTTCAATATATGCATAGAAGACAGGGCTTGAGATAAGGCCAAAACAGGGACACCTATAAGACTGCTCCCAACAAAACAAATGGCCCAGGGTCGAGCTTATATGGAGCTCACAAGGGTGGGAGGTCCCAGGTGAGACTGCTTAAGACAATTAAAGCCCAGTAGTTCCCCCACGGCTGCATAATACAGCTGTGTAAGAGCCACGGGGCAGCAGCTGAAATCAGAGCAAATCAAAAGCACTTCTTCAAGCTGCTATTGGCTCTGTACACTCATTGCTCCAGGGTGCTCAAAGCACTCACAGTGGGAAGGAGAACTTGGGATAACTTTCTAGCAGGAAAAAACATCCAAAGAGTCTTGGGAAGGCCTGGTTTTGAGGTTCTTGTGCCGTAGGTAGTTGTCAGCTGGGACAGTGCATACCTGCTTGCCATCCTCTTAGACCACTCAGTAAAAGTTCATTTTTGGTCACAGCTGGTGGCCCACTAGGTGGAGCTCTGCTCTGATGGAGCCGTGATGTGTTCTTTGTGGGTCTGGATACCACAGGTAGCCAGTCTTCCTTTCCCGAGTGTTTAAGATGTTCCTTCCATTTAGGCTGAGACAACTGGATTCCATCCCTGTCAACCGCTCCCCATTCTCCTGCAGGGGCTCTGATTTCCTGCTCTCCTCCACCACAGTTAGATGGGACTGTACTTGCTCAGCTTGCTGTTTCCAATTAGTTTGCCCAATATCTGTCTCGTCCCCAAGGATACAGAACTTTTTCAATGACATCACTCTCAAAAAAACACAATCCAAACCCCTGCCTTTCTTCACCCTTTGGGTCTGGAGTTTGTCTCAGCTATGGTGCTTTGCTATTTTGGGTACTTCTCTGTAGTCTCCAAGTCTTGACTGTATGCTAACAGGCACTCATGTCCCCAGGATGTGTTGCAACCCATCCTGATGCTGCTCACACAAACAGCTCACTGCAGTCACCTTGTTCCCTTCCAGTACACAGAGATACCTGCCTGCTTGAAGCTAGCAGAACAAGGATGTCACTCCAGATTTCCTTGGCACCTCTGTTCTCTAGCAGTGGTATCACAGAGCTGCTGCTTGGCTAGGCTACCACAGGTGAGGGTGTCTGGTACCATGTTCAGCCCACCTCTGCTGTTATGTCCAACATGGGGCAGCAAGGTGGGTGAAAAAGAGATCATTCCCTGTGTCAAATAGTCAGATGGACTCCACTCTTCCAGAACCATCTGGGAGTACTTCTGGGGCAACATGTACTCTAGAGGTAGAGAACACCACAGGGACACCCAGGCAAGACAAGACACGCTGATCAGTGACTTGGCTGCAGGAATCAGCCCACAGTCTGCATCCGACCTGCCTGAGACAGCAGCAGGCAGGAAAGCCCATAGGAATGGGACAGATGGGAGGGATGGAGCAAAAGGTCCAAAGGAGGGCAACTAGGCTGGTGAAGGGACTCGAGCACAGATCCTATGAGGAGAGGCTGAGGGAGCTGGGGCTGTTCAGCCTGGAGAAGAGGAGGCTCAGAGGAGACCTCATCACTCTCTACAACTCCATGAAAGGAGGTTGTAGCCAGGAGGGGGTTGGTCTCTTTTCCCAGGCAACCCTCAGCAAGACAAGAGGGCACGGTCTCAAGTTGTGCTGGGGGAGGTTTAGGTTGGACATTAGAAAGAATTTCTTTACTGAGAGGGTGATCAGACATTGGAATGGGCTGCCCCGGGAAGTGGTGGATTCTCTGTCCCTGGAGAGTGGGTGTGAGACTAGATGTGGCACTCAGTGCCATGGTCTGGTAACTGCAGCAGTAGTGGATCAAGGGTTGGACTTGATGATCTCTGAGGTCCCTTCCAACCCAGCCAATTCTATGATTCTATGAGAAGGACATCAAACAACATTAGATGCATGTGAGAGGTCACTTGCAAGTTAGAGAGCAGCAGTGCTATGGCACTCACACTTCAAAGGGATTGTGTATATACTGGGAAGAACTGGGAGGCACAATAAGAGAGACATGGAGCTGTGAAGGGGGAGAGAAGGCATGTTCTGCCTGCTACAGCTCCTCCCAGTGTGCACAATGCCACCACCCCTATGCTGTGGTCAGGCCATCTGGAGAAGGGTCATGGAGGTACCAAAGGTTGAGTGGTGACAAGCTCCTGCCAAGTCCACCATGCAAAGGAGCAGCAGATCTAGGGAGGAGGCACCCAGCAGCCAGACACAGAGCAATCTTAAGCTTGCCAAGAGGCCATGGCTTGGGGACAATCCACAGCTCCCAGCTGCAAGACACATCACAAGTGTCAGAAAGGGCCAGACATTTTTGGTACCTCTAATAGCCAGCTTTTGATAGCCAGCAGACCTGCTTGTACCCAAAAAGGCCCAGATGACCCAGGTCCATTACCAAGCCCTGGACTAAATTGGCACTGAGCCAGCTAGCACACTCTGAAAAATGAACCCTCTTCACCCTCCAGTATCTCTCTAGTCTGCTAGGAGAGCAGAGGTGGGAAAGGGGTCCTGGACATTTCTGATCCATCCCTGCTTAAAGCAGAGCCAACTAGACAGGATTGTTCAGGGCTTATCGGGTCCAGGGCAGATGATGAAGATCCCAAGGCTTCTCTGGGACCGTCTCAGATCTTTAGCATACTTGGTGGGAAGCATTTTTCCTAATATCCAACATGAACTTCCCTCGTGCAGCTTGTGCCCATCAGCTCAAATCCAGCCTCAGGAAGAACTCACATACTCCTCTATAATGCCCCAAGCCAGAGCTGTACAGCGAGCAGAACTGCTGGTCAGCAGTTTGGCCAAACCCAGGATCCCACTCTGGCTCTAAGGGAAATGACATACCCCATGCTGGCTTGGCTCACGTTTATGCTGTGGGGACTGGGGCTTCATGTACATCATCTGCCCACTTTTCCTTTCCCAAAAAGAGACTGTCCAGGATCCTGCCATTGTGGAAAGACATTGGCACAGGACAGAAGGCTGCAGTCCACATGACAGCAGGAGTCCCCCCAGTATCCCCACTAGGCCTGCCCCTGATAGCTCCTCAGTCCTGCAAGATGCAGCAGCTGAAATCTCATGTGCAAAACCACAACCCAGTGGTACCTGAAAAGCTGGAGTGTGGGTGTGTGTGCACAAGCCCAATTAACAAAGGAGAAAAGTTGGTAAAAAAGCTTGGCTACCTGAACAAGGGAGAAGCCTGTCAACATGACCATTGAGGGCTTACTTGCAGGGAGCTTAAGAGGGCCATTTTCTCTTGAGACTCATCTCTCTTGGAAAGCAATCCATGACTGCCCAGAGACAGTCAGCACTAAGGTCATGTCTTCTTTCAGGGCTCAACAGAATGGGAATGGATTCTCAGATACGGCTGGGAAGGGTGTGAAAGGGTTAAAGACAGGATACAAATCCTTCCCAGGAACCACAAGGAGAAAAACAATCCAACAGCCATCTGACAGCAGCGCATTACAAAGTCCAAAAAAAAAAAAAAAAAGAACAAAACCTAACAAAAAAAGCGCCTTCTTTATTGAGAGCAGCACATAAAACCCCAACAAAACCCAACCTTCCTTGGCTGCAGTACCCTCTGCTCAAGCAAACAAACTAACCCACTCTAGGCTGCATTCCAGTAACAGAAATACTACGGTAGGGAGGAGCTGGTAAGGGAGTCGGCGCTCTGGAGGAGGAAGAGGGAGAAAGGGTGTGCTTCCCAGAGTAGTGTACAAAAAATTTTTTTAAAAAATTAAAAAAAAAAAAAAAAAAAAGGCACAGGGCAGTTGGGAAAGGTAGTGAGCTCCTTCATATGCCAGGCACTTTGTGTTCCTGCTGGCTGGCCTGTACCTGTGGGGCACGGGGGAGACAGGCATGCCTAGCACAGACGGATGGAGAGAGAGGCCGGGCCAGGCCGGCAGAGATGCACATGGCGAGCAGGGACCGAGAGCCTGGTGCTGGAGCCGCCTGGCTCACAGGGGGAGGGGCAGCTGCGCTCCGTTCACGCCAGCAGCCCAAGGGAGCCAGGCTGGGCGGGCGGAGAGCAAGAGGCAGCAAGGGCTGTCTTATGGAACCTGTGAAAGAGGTGGTGGAGGGGGGGGGGACTGGGGGACACTGGCTTGTGCTTTGAGTTCAGCAGCTGCTGGTGCCGAGCTGCTTGCTGGCGCATCAGGGTCAGGCTCAGCAAGGGGCCGCGGGAGTGCCGGGGACTCCCCAGGCACCTACAGACCCCTGTCCACCCCACTGCATCCTTCCCCAGCAAGGGCTGAGGTGCTCAGACTTTGCTGTCAGCTGGGCTGTCCCCGAGGGCGGTGGCGAGCTCACTGAAGGAGGGTCGATCCTTAGGGCTGGGGGCCCAGCAGCGCTGCATCAGCTTGGAGAGGCGGGAAGGGCAGCCCTCGGGGTGCGGGAGCTTCGTCTTTCCTGACTGCAGACCTGGCATGAAAACAAAATCCAAAGGGCTGTTGGGAAGAGGTGTGATTGTCTCCTTGCTGCAAGGAGGGCAGCACCTCTCCACACGAGCTGGAACAGCCTCCCCAGACAGACCAGCACCATGTCAAGAGGGGGGAATGTCACACACAGCCCAGCTGTTCCCCGCTAGCACAAGAAATGGAAGTAGGCTATAATGCCAGTGACAGCTCATGGTACTCCACATACCTGCTAAGACTTCATCATCTGCCAGTGGGGTGTAGGGCATCTCTCCATTCATGAAGACCTCCCACATGAGCACCCCAAAGGACCACACGTCTGACTTAGTGGAGAACTCATCCTCCAGCACAGCTTCAGGCGGCATCCAGCGCAGAGGGATCCGGGCCTGGCGGAAGTGGTAGTACTCACTGCAGGCAGGACAGACAGGAAATGAGACTGGCACCATACCACCCCCTCCCATTCCCCTGCCAGGGTCCCAGCTGACCTGCTGTACACGTCCTTACTGAGGCTCAGGGATGAGACCTTGACCTGCCGCTGGGCGCTGACCAGGCAGTTCCTGGCTGCCAAGTCCCGGTGTACAAACCTGCCATTGGAGAGATGCTCCATGCCCAGGGCAACCTGTGTGCAGAGAGACACCTGACCCCAGAAAGATGTCAGCACTGGCTGCCCTCCTCAAGGTCCCCAGCCCCACAGCAGTTCTGAAGCTGCACTATCACCTTATGTTTGGTAGTGAGGGGCTGCGGCTTCAGAGACTCATCTTTGCTCTTGGAGATCCTCAGGAACTGCTTTAGGTCCCCCTAGGAGAAAGACAGCAACTCAGAGGCAGCACCTCTCCATGCTGCCAGCTGCATCGGTACTGTAGTACCTGGATGTGGCAGGCCCACTGGCAACCCCAAAAATCCTCATCTCCTGGGCCACGGTTCCTGCCTGTCCTGCTGGTCCCTGCCCTGTAGGGCAAGCCATATCTCACTTCTGGGCCTCCACTGACTAAACTCAGGGAAAACAGGCCTAATGTTTCCAGGAAATCTTCCATGCCCCAAATTGATTTCTCTCTCAAACTCCATGCTTCAAACTCAAACCCATTGTAACTCTTAGCATTCACAGCCATTCTGCAGCATGGAGCCCCACCTGTTCAGCTGAATCCTAGTCACAAAACAGAAATCAGGAGGACGTGGAAGAGGATGAAGTCACTTCCATGTCTTGCAGGAGCCCCATTCCCCTTAAGACTCCTCCACATGTTGGGAACATGTAAGCTCAGCCCCGTCTCCCTGCATCTTGCTTGGCTGTGCTGCCAGCCTCGACTATGTCACACCTGCAGGCCCCATGCCCATTGCCCACCCCTCCTCCTCCTCTTGGCAGGGCCCTTACCAAGTCCACATACTCCAGGACCATGTAGTGTGGCTCTGCTTCACGGCACAGCCCCAGCAGCCGCACCACATTGGAGTGGTTCAGCTTGCCAAACATCTCTGCCTCTCTTCGGAAGTCCAGTTGCAGCTGCTCATCCCTCGTCTGCAGGCTCTTCACCAGGACCAGTGCTTCACCCTCACCATCCTCTGCACCTTTTGCCTTGGCCAGGAACACTTCACCAAACTCCCCCCTGCCTGAAAGTGTAGAGCAGCACGTGGGAAGACAGCATAGGCTAGGACAGCACATGTAGTTGAAAGCCCAGTGGCTGGTGGGCCCTCTGTACCCCAGCACATCCAGTTTTCTGGTTAGGACATGCTAAGGTGTCAGACACAGGTTTCGTGGAGGAGTAAGGAGAGAGCCAGAGTGGCCCCGCATACCCAGGGTTGTGATTGTCTGCAGGTTGGAACGTGGAAAGTGCATCTTGTCAGCCGCACTGTGCCGCTTGCTGGCCCCAGAGCTGCTGCCCAGGTTGGTCAAGGCTACTTCTTCCTGGATCTCTGCTGTTGTCTGCCCATTCTGCAGCAAAGCACCACCTGTGAGGAAACCATAAATAGCTTCAGCACCCTGCCAGGCTGTGAAGCCAATGTCACGCTGGGGATCAGCCCCTTTGGGCTCCCAGAACCCTCAACTTGCTCCAAGCAGCCCAGCTTCATTTCTAGCCCCAGGAGACAGAGTGGCCTCCACACAGTTGTTCCCCTCTAGGTTCATGTCTGGTGCCATCTGTGCCAGCCCTGCAGCCACCTCCGAAATCAGATGCTGAGCAATGGCTTTGGTTCCAGAGCCAACCATCCCCATTGCCATTGTCCATCCCATGCCACTCAGTCATCCCAAAGGTGTGGCTACATCCAAACTACCACTGACAAAACTGCAGAACAGCAGCAGAAGACTGGAAGTGTGAGACAGAGACAGAAGAGAGAAAACCTTCCTCACTATAACCACAGTCTCTTGAAGCCCAAGAGAACTCTCAAGTCTATCTGGCATTGGCTGCCTCACCCCCTTGCTCCAGCTCTCTTCCCAGCAAGCCAGCAATGCTCATTTCCTTGATAATCTCAAACTCTCAGACCAGATCAGCCTGGAGTTTACTATATTGCCTGGGTTAAAGCAGTGCTAGGAAGCACTGTCCTTGCCATCAGCCCCAACAAACTTCTTGCTCAGAAACTCTACTAGAAAGTTCCCTGGCACAAACAGAAGCCAGTGAGCAGGACAAAATATCACTGCCTTAGGTAGAGAATTATGCATTTTACAAGCAGCTTGTAGGGGAAAGACTGTACAAATAGCAAAACTTGATTTTGAATGCATTTACTGCTTGGATTAGACTTGGCACTAGGTAGCAGTACTCTCCATAAACTGAAGGCACGAGTTTGAAGGCAAAGCAGGGCACAGCACCAAGCTCAGGTGTCTGCAACATCACTCTGCATTACTGTGCCCATGCTCCATTTCAGCTAGTCCAGGAGCAAGCATTAAGGAAACACTGGACCATGCAAAAGGATTTATTCACAAAATTAAGACTTGACCCAACATGAGTTGGGTCAACTCCAACAGGAATCCTACTGCTCAAAATGTCCAACAAGAGTTATTATACACCAATGTACACAAGAGAGGGACCAGCCCACCAGCACATGGTCTGGACACCATGACAGGGACCATGGCTTTGCCACAGGTAGGTTTGGAGCTGTGAAGACTGAGATACGTTAGCTTAAGAGCCATGGCTACTGACAGCTGTCCTCTCTCACTTGCTGGAGTAACATTTGCAGAAGACCACAGTGAAAAAGCATCTACTCTACAAATCAAAGCTTGATGATACTCACACTCTCCCTGTGTTTATGCTAATTATTAGTAAGACTGTCTGACTCTGTGCTGTCTGCACTTGTGACTGATAGTGTCTCAAGACCACAAGCTTGAGGCCAAGAGGATAATACCAGATGACCACTGCAACCATGCCAAGAAAATACCAAAGGCTGCAGAGTGACTATGTTGCCATTGAGAGACATCACCAGCAGACAGCAGTGACTGACACTTTTGAGAACGGGTATCCCTGTGTTTCAGAGTTTTGACAAGACGGTCAGCAATAAAGAGACCACAAAAATGAAGAGGAAATTTTGTCTACATATCCCACAGTCCAGAGGGGACCCACGTGTCCACCTTTGTCCACCTGCCTGTAGCATCCGAGCATCTCCTGGAAAAATAGGCACAGCCATGCTGCCCTGGTGAAATCAGCACATGCCAACACAAAAATGAAACTCTCCCTTCAGTCCCCACAGCTGTTAAGCTCCCCCAAATGCTATGTGTTCACCCAAAAAAGAAGCGGCATTCAGAGGGACACTGAGCGCAAGCACCCTGGTTAAAGAAGATGTGGCACACCAAGCACATGACCTTGGAAGGTGACTGACTTGTTAGAAGTGCTTTGATCCACAGGAAATCCATAGGAAGGATCCATTGCAAATCCATAGGAAGGATCCATTGCAAATCCATAGGAAGGTCAAGTGTGTCTGTATCCTGAGGGCAAAGTCAGCTGGTGGCCAACCAGGGACTACTTGTCATCAGTGGGTGCTGAGATACTTCAGGTCACCCAGCTAAAGAAAGACCACATCAAGTGGAAGAAAAGAGCCCAATCTTTGAAGACCATGGTGAAGGGGATGAGTCCACTGCAGCTGGCAGCAGAAGTAAAACATTTCTGCAGAGAGGCTATGGAAGTACCAAAAAGGAGTACAGACATCTGGGCAGCTGGGTCTGCTTGTAGAATTGAGGATGAATCTCTGACAGCAAAACTGGTTCCAAATGAAAGGGATAAGAAGAAGCAAGCTCTGTCAGAATAAAAAGAAAAATATAATAAAGATAGGCCAAAATAAAAATCTGAGACTACCTCAAAAAAAAAAATCAAAATACATCCCTTCCTAGGAAGAGAATGCTGGCCAGAGTCTGCTGGCATAGATGAGCTGCCTGTGACGTGTCCACAGGAAGAGCTCACAGTAGTGATGGTAGCAGAGTACAAAGCTGCAGAGATGCTCCTGCACCCCTACTCCCAGGAGATTCTCCACAGCCAGACTTCTCTTCTGGAGGGCTGGTTCTGTTCAAAGTACCAATACAAGAGGAAATACAGAGGATGAACCTAGCAGTTGTGTCAGGACCTCACAGCAACCCCCAAGCAATCAGGATGCAGCTGTATGCCGGATGATTGGGAGGGGGAAGCAAGATGTCTGCATTTAGAGCAGTGTGGGGAGAGATCCAGGGAATTACACAAGCAGCAAACTCAACTGTACCCCACCATTTACAAGTCCTCACTGTGGCACAAGGTCAACAAAGAGCTGAAACAGTTATTTAGAAAATTAAAATGATGCCCCAGAGATCTCAGTTTCACTGAAGGAGTCATCTAGCTTATGCAAAACGGGGGCCCAGTTTAGCCTATTTGCAGGGATTTTGCAGGGTCTCATGGAAACAGCTATTTGAAAGCAGATGAGCTGCCACAGAACAGGAGGGAACATCCTCCAACAGAGATAAAGAAAGTAGGAACCAGGGCAGTGCAACATGCTGCCACTGTGGAAGGGGCACTGCTGGCAGCTGTTTGCAAAAGCCATGAAATTAGCTGGCAGCAAAAGTCCAGGGAAGCTGTAGCCACAGCTGCAGGGGGATGCTGAGCACTGGGAGGTGCAACTGGAGATACAACATGAAGCCTGGGGAAAGCAACCCCAATGTCCCATTCACAGTGGTCAGCTCAGCCCTGAACTCCCTGCTCTGCCTCCAGAGTGAGCTCTGTGGAGAGGGAAATGAAGCCAGTGGTGGAGCTGTGTCACTCTGCAAAGCTGGAGGCACGTGGGGCTCTGTAACTCAGAAGGCAATAGTGCAACCAGAAAAGGCACCTGCAGGAAAATTAGACATAGAGAAGATCTGTGCGTTCCAGTGCAGAGCTGATTGGTGACAAGCTTGAAAAACAAACAGATAGTTTTCAGATAACCTGTTATGCACTACAAGTCCTTGTTGGAGGATGCCACAGATGCTCAAAGGGTGGGTTCAAAGCAGAGCAAAGGGCTGCTCAAAGTCTTCCCTCCAGCACCAGGAGCTGCTGAACTGTGATTTGAGCAGGCCAGCAGAGTACTACTATTTCATTACATTGCAATAAGGATACACCCCTCACCTTGACAAAGGGTGTACAGAATGCCATGTACAGGTACTGGAAAGCAGAAGCCATACATAACTGAGCAGACAGAGATGGCCACAGCATGAGAATGGGATGCAAGATTCACACTTGCCTATTTTTCAAATGGCAGCAGGTCTGTGCCACCCACCATGGCCAAAACCAAGAACAAGAGACTCCAAGGGTAAGGAAGGGTCCCCTGTTCCCTGGGAGCTCTCTGGCCTTCAGCTCCTCCAGCCCATGGGTAATGGGCCACCAGTGAAGCCCCCACTGCCAGGGATGCTGGCCTCACCATTCAGACACTCCATTTCTGGTTCCTCGCCCTCCGGGTGCTTCTTCAGCCTCTTGGCTTTTCTCCGCTTCTTACAGTAGAACATCAGCCCCAGCACAATAATAATGTAGGCGACAGCTGCACCCACTGAAAGCCCAATGGTCTGGATCATCTTGTAGGGTGTGGGGCTGCCAGGTCCCTCATCCTCTTCCACTGCTGGTTTGTCTGTGAGGCAGAGAGCACAACGAGGATGTGGAAGGATTTCCCAAATCCTGCTCAGGAATGAGCTGGAGGAATGAGAAATGCCCCCCACACTGCTGTGGCCACCTCCTTGTCCAGCCACAGCCCACAGCACACTGTGCTGTACCCCAACAAGGACACTGCCATGACTCTAGCAGGCATGACCTGACCTGCAGGACCCAGCAGCGGGTCCAGGGTCAGGACCGAGAGCTGCCAAGGATACCAAGAGGTAATATCCCAATGTTGGGCACCTCTCTTACCTACGACGTATAGGAAAGCCTCGCTGTGCTTGATGTTGCAGCTGTTGCCGGCGATACAGGTGTATTTTCCAGAGTCCTCAGTGGTGACATCGTAAATGACCAGGGAGCCATTGGGCATGATCTGAATCCTGCCAACCACATAGAGCCCTTTGCAAGTACCAGAGGGATGAGGCAGCCTTGGGGCATCTGCAGCCCCATCTCCCCAGAATGCCTCAGCCCCACATCCCCAGTGCTATTATCTTGAATCTTGCTCTGTGCAAAGCTCAAGAACAAATGGTTGCAGCTCATCTGCAACTGTGGCAGAAGGGGTAACACTGGGGGCAGGAGAGTCCAGGCCCTGGCACAGGGAAACAACTGACTGCATATGCCAGTCAAGCTGGGAACCCGAGACCCATATGCTGGGTAGGCATGGGGAGAGCCATGCTGTGCCACATTTCAGTTTGGAATGGAGGCTGTGTACCTGGGAAGGAGCTTGCCAGGGTCCAAAATCTTGTCCTTCCCTTTCCACTGGATCTGCGGCACTGGGTCTCCTTCTGCCTGGCACTGGAACATGGCTGTGTGTCCCTGGTACACTGTTGTGGGCTCTGGCTCAAGCTTGAAGGTGACGTAAACTAAAGAGAGGCCAACAAAAACACAAACACTGTTGGCTCCTGGGAACGGTGCTGAGCTCCCACAAGGGAGCAGGGTCAGCACTGGCATGGTGGCACACAGCCTCTCACACTGACAAAGCCCTGACAAACCAGACACACAAGTGCCACAGGGCAGAGCTTGGGGTCAGGCCAAACGTTTCTCTCTCTGCAGGACAGTTGAGTGCCACCCAGGTGCCAAACCTACTGCAAGGCCAGCACAGCAGGAAACCCACCTGCCTTCTCTAGAGCCCTCACCTGCTACCATGAGCTGCACAGTAGCACGGATCTCGCCCTGCGGGCTGTTGGAGGCGATGCATGTGTAGTTCCCTGAGTCACTCCTGCTCACCTTGTGGAAGGACAAGATGCCAGCATTGTGGCTGACGTGGGATGGCAGACTGCTCCCATCTGCAGGACATAAGAAGAGGGGTACAGCAATCATGCATAAAGCACTTGTACCACATGGTGGCTTCCCAGGCAGCCACAGCACCGTAGCTTCACCCCTGCTAGAAGTGGGCCAACACAATTCCTGGGGCCCCAGGTCAGAAACAGAATGTCTCCAAGTCCCCCTCACCTGTTTTAGTCCACTGAATGGTGGGTTTTTCCCGGCCAGTGGCTGAGCAGGACACTGTAACCTCTTTATCAAACTCCATGCACTGCAGTGGCTGGGGTGGGGGGGTGAACTTCAGCTTCTCTGCGAGAGACACAGATGTGCTGTTAAGCCCTCACCCTGAGCCACAGGAGCACGGGAGCTGGGGGTATCATGCCTGCAGGTCTCCAGGCAAAAGAGCTCCCCACGGGGCATGGTGTGGGGTGCTTGTCAGCTTACCTAGCACGTGCACCCGTGCATATCCCTCGATGCTGCCTGCTGGAGTGCTGCTCACACACTTGTACGTGGTCCCATCGTACACCTCCACGTTGTTGATGCGCAGTGTCCCGTTCTCAGAGATCTCAAACCGTGAGTCCTGCCCCTCAGAGGGAGAAAGGGAACAGAGCAGAAATTTGAGTCAGCAGCCCTGGGCTCATACCTTGCTCCTGGCACTCCTGAGACTCCACATGCCCATATTGTGCCTCAGATAGACACAGCCCTGCTGAGATCCACATGGAGGAATGAGAGGAGCTACAGTGACATCTCTCTGAGGGACATCTCTCCTGTCACTGCCCCAGAAGCACAGGACTGACTTCCAGCCAAGTTGTTAGAGAAACAGCTGTACACCCATACACCAGTAGGATGGAAATGGTGCCACAAGAATGGGCAGAGAGGGGATGACAGGGATGCTGGGCCTAGGAACAGGGCAAGAAACAGCAGCAGCAGAGGAAAGAGCTAAGCAGGTGCCTAGCAGAAGTGCCTATGAGCAGAGTAAGGGCTTGTCCCATCACCTCACCTCAGAGATGGAGACACCGTTGCGGTACCAGGTGACAGTGGGTTTCAGGGAGGCCTTGCTGAGGCAGTGCAGGTATCCCGGCTTGCTCTCCTCCAGCTGGCTGTCCTTGGGCATCTCCACCCACTTGGGTACCGCTGGGCAGAGATGCAAGGGGTTACACAGGGCCACTCAACACTCCTCTAGCCAGCACCAGCACACACCACACAGGCAGTGTGCAGCCAACCATGAGTCCCTGCAGCCCAGCCATGAGAGAAATGACTCTCTGTATCAATGAAGTGATGCACCATCCCACCCCAGCTCACCCCAACAATCCCTCCAGCCCTTTCTCTGCTCCCAGCCCTTCTCTGAAAGCTGCCTACTAGCTACAGTGATGCTCAGCTCCTGCTTCTTCTCTCCAGCCTTGTTGGCAGCATGGCACGTGTAGGTTCCTGCGTCTGTCTCGTTGATACTGGTGAAAATGAGCTGCTCTGCCTCTTGGTGCACTCTGCCAGAAGTGGGAACGCGTTTCTGGTTCCTCTCCCACCAGACTTCAGGAGTGGGTATGCCCCGTGGGGCAATGCAGGCCACGCGGTGCCCCTGGTTTGCTGTCAACACCTTCGGGGAGAAGGGTGCCATTTCTTCGATCTCTGAGAGGAGCAATAGACACCAGGGCTCAAACAGTGCAGGAACATGTAGCCAGCCCACCATCATCATCACTCCCACGGGAGCCACCAGCCCAGGGAGAAAGCACACTAGCTAAGTTTGCTCCGCTCATCCAGGCAGCAGGGATAAGCCATTCTGGGAATAAACCAAGCAATTTTCCATGTCCTGACTCATAGCTATACTGTCACATAGCTCCAGAGTGACACTGCAACCCTGGAACCCACTGCCCACCCTGCCACCAGCCCCAGGACCTCACCTGCTAGCCGCAGAGTTGCCTTCAGCACAAGAGCTTTCCCCCTCTGCCCACGGCCAATGCACTTATAGACACCAGTGCTGCGAGCCCTCACCTGGGTGATCAGCAGGGAGCCATTGGCAAACACGGTGGTCCTGAGCATGTGAGGAGAGGCAGGGATCAGTGGACATCTCTGCAGGGTGTGCGACAGAGCCACAGCCCTGTGATGTCCTTCATGAGCCCGTAGAATCAAAAGGGAGACCCTGTGCCAATTCAAAGCTTCCCGGTGCAGGGGGAGCAGCATACATAAAAAAGGAAATGCTGGGACAGGTGCTTCATGAAATAAATGAGCTAATGGAGGCCTCTTTCTTGAAGAGGAGCTGCTTCCCACCAAAAGATGAATCACGAAGCTCGGCCAGCTCTGAAAGCTGGTACAGCAGGAAAGAGGGTAGAGAGCATAAGGTGGCACCTGGGAGCTGCCAGGCCACTGTGCATCTGACAGACAAATAGCACCACTTGCTTTGCACAGTCTGGCTGAGAGACAACCCAAGCTCCAGGATCACCATCCATGGGCAGCCTGGGCTAGGAAGTATCTGCAGCTCTGGGGATTGCCCCCTAGTAGGTGTCTGGGGCTCAGAAATATTCCTGGCTCTGGGAATCACTATGCACTGGTATCTGGAGATGCAGGACAGACATGGGCCCAGTGATCACTGTGCAGACATTAAGGCTGAGAGATGACCCCAAGTTTGCAGATCACCACCTGTGGGCATCTGGTACTAGAATAAGACACTGGCAATTGTCCTAAGTCTGTACCTGGGGTTTGAGCTGTCCTTGGCTCCAAGAAATTGCCACACATGAACTTTTAGGGCTGGTAGACATCCCCAGCTCTGAGATCATCATGTGTGGCCATCTAGGGCTGACAGTCCCACAGACTCATTCAAGGACAAACTGCTTGTGGAATCCTGTGCAGATAAAGGCTATGCACGTGTACTAAGTCCCTGTTACACCTGAGCCAACCATGGTGAGAACCCAATCCCAGTGACCAGCTTGATGATGAATACTGGCTCTTGGGCATAGCCAGGGTTTGGCCTCTCTCTGTTGCTTCTGGAACACTGTGTCCCCTTTTCCTCCCAGCCCTGCCCACATCACCGGGGTCCCTATTACTTGGATTTGTTGGTGATGGGGCTGTCTTCAAAGAGCCACTCCTGTGTGGGAGGGGGCACAGCTGCAAACTGGCAGTCAAACATGGCCTCTTCATTCTTGGTCACGATGAGGTCCTGCGGGACGATCACTGCCTGAGGAAAGCTCTCGTCTGCAACAGCAGAGACCACAGGAGGGTGAAAAAAAACAGACTGGCTTGAGGTGTCCCTTTACCAATGCTCTGATGGGGAAAACCACAGAAGAGCTGGGTGCACCCTGTGAGCACAATGCAGACCCAAAGGAGGCAGACATGCCAGCGTGGCTGTAGTTACACAGCCAGAGCCCAGGACTGCAGGCGGGAGCTGCTGGGGGAAAGCCCCTTCTGATTTCAGCTCGCCCCTGAACACCCTTAGCTCATAGTATACAGACCAAACCTCTCTCTGGACTGTGAATTCCCTTGTCCAGTTCCACATACTTGTCTAAGACGGACACCTCCCTGGGTCTTGCCTACAAAGTGGGGTGTTCCAGTGGCACCACAGTGGCACTGGTATTAGCAAAACCAGCAGCGCCTACAGGGTCCAAATCTGTTGAAGAATGAAGGACCCTGATGCTTCAGTACCAGAGACAATGGCATAGATCTGCTCCAGAAAGGTGTAGGGGCAACTTAGCACCTGTAAACAGGGTAGGTAGGGTTCAACCCTGGCCAGGTGTCTCAGGCCTGTCACTAGCCACAGGCTTCACACAGAGAAAAGTCCCACCAGCCTGACACTTGCTCCACAGCCTGCCTGCTGCCCTGCAGCAAAGGGGAGGTGACTACCAGAGCAGTAAAGCAGCCAAGCCCCCAACTATGAGTAGCTGGGACATAACTCACCGATGATATTCAGCGTGAAGTTATTCTGGCTGCAGACAAAGCCAACAGCACTGCGGGCACAGCAGTAGTAGAGGCCATTGTCATCGGGGCTGGTGCTCTGCAAGGTCAGTGTTCGCTCCTTGTTGCTGACAGAATAGGTGCTGCGGCCATCGGGAAGGGGGGTACCATCCCGAAACCACTGCCACGTGGGGCTGCAAGACAGAAGCAAGAGGGTGACCGGGTGCCAGGCACCAGCAGGGCTCCCCAGAGAGCACATGTGTGGAGGAGGCAGCCCAGAGATGGCCCCATTTCCCTGGCTCTCCATCCCCACCGCTGGCCCCAACACAGACATGAAGCCATGAGACATGAAGCCAAGTGGACAGGACATGACTGGAAAGCAACAGAGAGTGAGTGACCGCAGCACATCAAGCAGCTCAGCGACCGGACTGTGATGGCCTGTCCTTACTGTGCTCCTCGCTACGCGGCTCTGAGGAAGCCATTTGCCTTCTCCCCCGGTGCTCAGCCACGGGCTCAATCCTGCCTTTCGCCTTCCCTAGACTCTACTGAATCCTCGCCGAGGAGAGAGAGACACAAAGAGAGAGAGAGGGGGGGGCATGCAACAAAAGTGCAGGGGGACCCCTGGCAGGGTCCACTCCTTGGGAGGCAACCCTTACCGCGGGTGGCCGTCGATGTGACACCGCAGGACCACTGTGGAGGAGGGCTGGATCTCAGCTATGTTGGCCGGCTGCTTCAGCACCACACTGCCTGTCTCAATCCCTGTGGGATCAAAGAATATCAACACAGCTGGCTTTCCAAATCTACAGGGCCCAGGTGGATGATGATGTCAGTAATAACCAGAGTAAGCACAGAGGGCACATCACATGCCTGCTTAGACACATAAGCTCTCAAGCCAGTACGGAGAAAAAGGGACACCCACCCTGCAAATGTCCCACTTTGTCCTGTATAGCTATTCTCTAAGGGGTAAGAGGGACTCTGAAAGGACCTGCAGTGCTCAGGACACATCCCCATTTCACATATAGAAATAGTAAAGGCGGCAGAGGAAAGCATCTCTGACAGCCCTAGGGACATCAGAAGATATGAAGGACATGGTAGCTGGAGAGGAATTCCACTAGTACAGGTCACACTGCCTGACCCCTGTCCAACCACCCCCTCCACACACACACACACATTAGCAGGCAGCCTGGCAAAGCTGTTTCCAGTCTCAGGCTCTCCCAGGAGGGTGTTTTGCCCTGGTCACAGTGGGTAGCACCAGGCTGCAGCATGTGCCTGCCTGCTCTCCTGCCCCACACTCACACTTGATATTGAAAGATGCATTGGCTGTGCGGGCCTCCTCCCCAGTGAGCAAGTTCCTTGCTACACACTGGAAGCCCCCAGCATCCCGGTGCCGATCGACAGCAGCAAACTGGAGGTTGCTGCCTTCCTTGAAGCGCTGCTCCGTGTCCTGAACAGGGAGCCCATTCTGCAGCCATTCAAACTCCACATCTGCTGGATCCTCCACCTCACAGCGGAGGATGGCACTACGGCCGTGCAGGGCATCCTGGGAGTAAGGCTCCTTGGTGAAAAGGATGGTTGCCCGAGTCCCCACAGCTGCAAGACATAAAAAAGAAGGCAAGTTTAGAGCACGGATATAGGGAGAAGGGAGGAGGTTAGCACGGGCTGTTCTCAAGCATCTCCAGACAGCTGAAACTGCCATGCTAGGAGAAACATACCCTTAAGCACACCTACAAAAATACATTCCCTGAAGGGAGAGTTTAGACACATCTGTGCTCAGATTTCACCACAGCCACTTCAAGGCTGTCTCTCCAGCAACCTCTAGGACAGGGCTTGCCACAAGCCCAGGAGAGCCCTCTGCTCTCTGGGGTCAGGAGCATTAGGAGAAAGCTCCTGGAACCCACTGCTGAGTGCTGAACTCCCACCCTGAACAGAGAGGTGTCTGGACTGTTTCTAGGCTTTCTTCAAAGCTTCTCTCCGTGGAATCATGTGGAATCCATCTCACCTCCACATCCTCAGAAATGACCCCCTGAAAATGATCTGGAACAAGGATTTGCCACGGGCATAAACAGAGGAGCTGCTGAAGCATATCACAAGAGGATGCAGCAGTGACACCCCACATCTGTTCTGGGTTTTCAGCCCAATTTCAAGTAGAAACAGAAACAAGAAATTGGAGTGGTTGACCCCAGGTTCTGAGAGCAGCTGTGGTATGGTTCTGGAGGGCTGGAAGCATCTTTCTGCAGTAGCAGAAAAGCCCAGAATGCTCCTGCACATATTAACCCCTACTCAAGAACTCAAGGGCCTGGAGACAGAGCAGCCAGCACTTCCCTAGGCACTGCCTGACATGGCTGGTGAGGGACTGCAGGAGCATATTCACCAATCTGGCTGCTGCCTGGCCACAGCCAGCCATGCAGACGCTCTGCTCCAGTTACCAGCTGGCCACAGAGAGGAAAGCAGACAAAGGGCAATTCAGCACATGCCAATTGCTGCTGGACCACGCTCTGCAGGGAAAGAGGCCAAGCCAGGCAAACTTAAGAGCATCTCAGAAGTAATCTCTTGTGAAGGTAAAGGAGAAGGTGGTCAAAACAGTGCATTCCCACCGCTGCAAGGAAAATGGCTTCAGAAAGAAGTTGCCTGGGAGAGTTATGTGAACAGGATCTAAGAGCAGCTGAAAGACAGGTTCTCTGTGGAGACGCAGCCACATCCTCCTGTCCAGTCCTTGTATACAAGTCTGGTAAAGGGACACAATTTGACAGGACATCTCAGTCACCTAGAGCTAAGGGTAAGAATTGTATTTCTGAACGAAGTATTTTGAAGGGGACATCTAGATCCCCTTCAGGATCCCCTACAGAAAGCTTCAGGAGCCCTTTCCATACTGGGGAGTCTTCGGAGATTGCTGCGTAGGGCAAGCACCAAGCAAAGCCTCTTCTGCCTGCAGCTGCTCATGTCAGAGAGTGCCAGTCAGAGAGAGACCTCAGCCTATGTCTGCTGCCAGCCATTCCCCAAAGTCCAGGCAGAGGGAGAGAGACAGCAGTAAAGTCCTCCCATTGCAAAAACCACAGAAGCCTCGTCCCAAAAGCATGGGGGCAGAGGAAACAGTAGTTTGGAGGTTTTTCCTGCCTGCAACCTTTGCAAGATGGGACTGTGGGTTCAATTCTAGTTTTCAGTCACCCCAAAGAAGCCACCAGAAAGGAGGCAGAAAGGAACTGGGAGGTCACAGGGACAGCAGTACAAAACGACACACCTAAGGGTCTAGGATGTGGACCACGTTGCAGTCTGGCTTTCTAACTTCAGACTCAATTGTGTCACTGACCTTGGTGTGCAGGCAACATCCCAAGGCAGGTTAAGTCCCATAGTTCCTGGGTGGACACCACTTGTCAGCTGCATTCACAGCATTTAAAGTCACTAGGAGCAGCCACAGGGTGACCTCTATGGCCTGAATGACAGAGCTGCAGTCTGGGCCTGAAGTACCATCCATCTCCTGGCTCTCATATCGAGCTAATCCCCATAAGCATGCTGTGCTTCAAGGGTTACCATGTCCAGTGGCTTTTCTATTGTCACCTACCGTGTACCTCCCCAGCAGGTAGGAGCTATCCATCAGTCTGTGACAGCTGTTTCATAAACACAAGATGAACACGTGCCCCAAGGTAAAACAAGGGGTGGGAACACGTGCTCTTGCACACATACACGCACCTTGCTCCCCACACATCAGATCTGTCTCACCAAGAGCACTCAGCAGCGCAGCCACCACCTGACCTCAAGCAAACACAGCTATGCACTCAATAGCACAACAGCTCCTGATACTCAGGAGCTGAGCTCATGCCAAAACAGGCTGCTGGGACAGACAGACAGGAGCAAAGAGGAACACAAAAGTCAAATCCATTCAGGTTTGAATCTAGAGGAGCCGGGTCTGTCCTTTTCCACAGGCATGCTTCAGGGTACCAAGGCACACATCCATCAGACCATACCAGAATGGTGTAAAACACATGCAAAGCAGCAGTGTTCAACAGTGATGAACAGTGTTCAACAGTGATGAAGGACATGGATCAGTTCTCCTCTTGGAGTCTCAGCATCTCAAAACCTTTCAGTCTATTAGCCCTGCTGGTGCTGAAGTTAGCAATGAGGAACCCTCTCTGATGGTCTAGGACATTAAGATATTACAACATGATACTTTAAATTTAAGTGTGCTTCTAGAATTAAATAATCAGCCTTAACAGAATACCCCTAAAAAGCATCAGAACTGTTTTCACCCCATCATTGCCAGCACAACTCAGTGTTGGTCAGCTAAGAGCTTCAGCAGCCTTATCACGTGCATCTTGCTGCCTCAGCATCCCCCATGTCCAGGCAGGGGGACATGGCTCTACAGACAGCAGACAAGATGAAGGACTGGCACAAGCTCCACATGTGGAAGGTGCCAGGAAACATCAGGACCCAGCTCCCTGGTTGTCCTGATCTGAGTCAGGATGGAGCCTATTTTCTTTTTGTGATTTTACTTTTCATTAAGTCTCTTCTATGCTGAAATTAACAGCACGTTTCTCAGTCAGTAGCTGCTTTTAGGACTGATAACATTTGATGCTTATAGTTACTGCTAAGAGAATGTGTAGTGTCCCTAAATGAATGATTTTTTCAAAACACCCACCCTGACAAAATGGATGTTGGGCTCGGGTGGAGGCCTCATTTCATAAACCACCTGCACTCTTGTTGTCACAAGGAGAGACCCTCATTTGGGTACCCACCCTGATAAACGGGGCCCTGGTCTTGCAAGAGCAGCCCCTCATTCAGTGGCCATCCCAATAAGCTGAACGCTGTCCTTGCAAGGGGAGCTCTGTTTGATGGCCACCCCAACGGGCAGGACACAGTCCTTATTTGATAAGGGACAGGGGCAGGCAAGCTGTACTGTGGAGGCAGAGTGACATCCTGTGTGTGCCCTGTGTAAAGCCACTAGAGAGGGCACATGTGCAGAAATAAGCTTTATTGACTCATTATCCCATCTGGAGGGGCCCTGGCTTTGCAAGATATGCCAAGCCCCCCCCCTAAAAAGTGGGGCAAGGTAGCACAAAAGATGCACACTCGAAATGCTGGATGCACAGCCACCATCCAAGGACCACAACTTCCTACAAAGATCATCCAAGGGTGGTGATATCTCTCCTATCTCTCCTTTAACTCCCTGTGTCTCTTTTTCTGTACCTTCTGTTGAGACATAAGGGTGACATAGTTTCTAACTTTTTAAAGTTTTGCAACTCCCTGCTTTGTTTTGTTACTTGTAACCTGTTGTTTTGACAATTTCCTTAAATTTTGCTAAATTGTAACCCACTGCTTTGAAAGTACCTTACTTTACAATTCTGCTAGCTGTGATCTGACATGTTTTATAATCTTTCTCACTTTTAAGCAAAATGGTGTTTTGTGCAAACCTCCTGTCTACTAACCTCACCCCTAGAGTACCTGAACCTGATCTTGCCAAATAGGTTGTTAAAAGAGATTTATTAATAGAGGGAGATTAAGCTCCTCTCTGAAGTAGTTAAGAAAGCAAGGGGGTCCTGTTCAAATCTCCCTGGTCGATGCCCACTCTGTGGGACGTGGTATTTTTGTTTGGGCCCCCACCTCTGGGGAGCCAGGCTCACTTTGTGAGATGTGACAGTGCTGCACTCACCTTGTGGGTCATGACAGAATGGTATGGAGAACCAAAGGCACTGCTTGGTTCTGTTAAACATCTTATGCTTTGGAAACAAAAGGGAGGTAAAGGGGTCACACCCGGGATCATCCTGTGGGGAGGAGTGGACTATACAGGTGACCAAAATATTCCACCCCATAGGCATCATACTCAGTGTAAATCTGAGGATTGCAAGTGTCAAGCTTTCTTTGTCCACAGTCCTGAGAGGACTCTCTTTGTCCACCTTGATCCTGACCCATGCCCTCCTGAATCCATGTGCTTCTACATCCAGGTCCTCTCTACTACTGACCCTGGGACTTACACAGCTCCAGCCCACTGCCTCAGTGGTGATGTGAGCATTATCGGGGTTGGGGGAAGCATGACAGCAGTTTTGTATATATTTGTATATTTTCATTATTTTCTTTTTCATTATTATTTTCATTTAAGCAGTGTAGTTTAGCTTCCAACTGATAAGTTTCCCTTATTCTCTTTCCTTTCCCTTTCTGAGAAGGTAAAGAGGTTAATGGAGAGCATTTGTCATTCATTTAATTACAGCCCAGCATTAAACTGTGACACTGGTGAAACAGGAGAAACTATTCATGTCCTTATCTTCTGTCTTGGGGAAATGGAGACAATCAGTTCAGCTTGAACAAGATCTCTGTGATAAATGTCTCATGAGCACAAGAGCCACAGCAAATGGGGATAAGTAAGTGTTAAAGGGCAGCAAGAGCCACAAACTTGTGTTTTGTTTTGACAATAACATCCAAGGTGCTATGGATGCACTGGCTGCATATGCTGGAAACCACTGCTCCAATCATACACCAGATGTGGGCTGAAAGACTAGCAGCAGCTAGATGTGATCCTGATATTTTTGGGGTGTGGAAAACATCAGAAGCCCAAAGCTTGACACAGCTTTTGACAGTTCTCTAAATCCAGAGCTCAGTGTTCAGAGATAGGAAGTGCTGCACTTGCCCGTAAAAGCTGTGCAGCCCTTGTGCAGGAAATGGCTGGAGATAGAAGGGTTCATGCATCCCTCCTACCTCATCTGGGCTTTGGGACAGAGGCATAAGAAAGTTGTCCAGGCAGAGGACTATCTGTGTGGGATGCCATTATGCCAGAGTTTGGGTAAAACGTGTATAAAGCCAACAGACATAACCATCTATAGTAAATGACGAATAAAATGCCTCTGCTTGTTCCTCAAGCCCAGCTAGAGGACCTCCCAGAATCACTGTGTGGCAAAGCCAGGATCATGCACGGCTTAGCCACTGGAGGCTGCTAGAACTGCCCGAGCAGGCATATGAGAGCTTTTACAGCACCTGGTGGGGAGCAAAGGTGATTCTTGCTCAGCCTGATTGGACACCTGCACAACAGCATCTTGCTCCTGTCGTTTCACAACCTAATCTGAGCTGAGCTGGACTGACAGGAAAAAACCTGAAAAAAACTTCTTCCCTTAGCAAGAGCCACCCAAAAATAAAACAAACCAAAAAAACCCAGCAATACCAGATTTGTTGGAAGTCATCTTAGAAAGCCTGTCAGTGAAGAACTCTCTCCTGGTAGGACAACTGGGCCAGGCACAGTCCTGCAAAGCCAACGCTAAGCAGTCATCCCAAATGCATGTGCTGGCAAACACCCGCTTCTGCATATGTACATGAAGCAAGCCACGCCAGGCTGGGAGAAAAAGAAACCCTCAACACATGTTTCTAGCCTAAAACTATTTCAGCTGTGGCTACAGAAAGCTTTTCAGGAAAGCTTCAGCCAGATTAGATAAACACATTGCCAATTGAAGCACAGCATGCTTGAAAACATCCACTGGCGTCTTATCCAAAGGATATTTAATTAATATGCAAAACCCTCCCGTAGAGATAATAGATGAAGATTAAGTGAACTGTGTAGGGAAGTCACATTGGTCCCCATAGGTCCTTAGGGTATCATAATTCCTACACGCCACAGAGCAAATCATCTGCTGGGAGGAGACAGGCACAGGGAGGAACAGGATGAACTAAGACCAGAGAAGAGGAGGCTCAGGTCACATCCTGGCTCTGAGACCATAGTTGGAGCAAAGATCTGAATGCAAGGAACACAGTACCCTTCATGCAGCATCCCCTGCTCAAAATTAATTTAATTTATTTAAGGAGAAAAATAGCTACACAGAAAAAATATTCACACTAACAACTGCATCACCTGCCTGAATTTCTACCAAGTGTATCTCAATTCACTTTTTGGGCTTGTGATGTCCCCAGCACCCAGCAGTTGCAGCCTCCTACAAAGGCCACAATGGGCTGGGTACATGCAGAGTGTTTCAGGGTAACAAACCAGCAAAGCTGCATCCAGGACAGATTTTGTGAACAACCCCATGAAGTTAGCCACTGCGTCCTGAGTTTGCAGAGTGAGTTTTCAATCCTATGAGCTTGCCAGAGAGTAAAGGGCAAAACACCTCTGATGAAAGGGACCCAGCCCCACAGTAGCCAATCCCCTGACTGTTGCCAGAGCATCACTGCAGCAATTTGGCAGCAGACATCAGCACAGCCTGGGAATGGCTTTGGTTTGGGGCTGTTCAGCAGATACAGAAAAGTCAGATGTCAGTGTTGCTGTTTTCATCAGGCAGAGCTATAAGAAAGTGCACAGAAAAAGTAAAAACAGTTACTTGGGGGAGCCATGGCAGACCTCGGGGCTAGGACTGGGAAACTGGGGCTGAAGTTTTGGGGGATGCCACATCCCTGTTCCCACCTGGGCAGCACCAAGTTTGGCAAATCCCAGGCACAGAGACACCGCAGGGTTCTTTGGAAAGGAGGTGGCAGCAAACTGCCTGAATGTGTGTCTCAGTACTGACCTCTGAGGCTGGAAACTGTCCTCCAGCACTGTGCTATGGAGACAGATGGACAACAGGCAACAAAACCTCATAGACTGCAGCGCCTCACGGTGTGCAGGGTATTGCAAGCGTGGAGACATGGCAGAAAGTATGTTGCAGGACTCCCCACTGGGAGATCAGCAATCTCTAAGGCTATATTTAGGGCTGCTGCCAAAAATAGGATCAGTAGCCCTAGAGTGGCCTGGCAATGACAGCACCTACCCCACTTTCTGCACCATACCAAGAGTCCTTGGAGCAACCATGAGTGCTACCTGCTGAATCCCTGCCATGGTAGTAAACTCGGACCTTCACGCTCATCTTCCAGACTGCAAGGGCACGGGGCAGCACCACAGGTCAGGCCACAGCCAAGCTGGGTTTTTCATCTGCCACTTAAAAGACATCAGTACTAGTGCCACACACTCACCTGGGGACACCCCAGTAGTCCAACCCCATCTGAGTGCTGCAAAGCAACTGTGCAAGCTGGGGAGACCAGTCAGCACATTGCCTGCCCTGCCTGACAGGCTGAGTCGCCTACATCTTGAAGCCATCCAAAATCATTGTCTCCTTGCCTAACCACATCGCTTGGGAATGCAGCCTCAACCACAAGGCCTTCAGCTGCTGCACAGCCCCCAATCCTGCTGTCTCTGCAGCCTTCTCACTCACCTACTCACTCCCTCAACCCTGAGCTGCCCACCCCCAGGCATGCCCAAGTGTCCAGCTCCCAGGTGCCTCATCACTGAGTTAAAATTGCTCTGGGGAGAGGACGGAAAAAGGAAAGGATTAATTTTACTGTGTACCCAAAAGAGCCTAGGTTACCAGCCTCTTGAGACAATCCCAAAGTTGCTAGCAAGCAAACAAGGAATTAAAAGCATGGGAATGGGATTTGGGAGAGGGTTTTGTGCAAGTTTAAGTTTTCCTGGTTTGGAAAGGAAGCAAGCACTGTGGTTTTTACAGCTCCCACTCTCCAGCCAGGCCACATGAGCATTATACTGCAGACTTGCTTCCAGGGGCACGTCAGCAAAGATCATCCTGGCTCAGCTCAGCCAGATGTGCAAGCCAGCCCCCTTAATGCTTTACATCTGGAAAAGCAGATTAGAAGAGCTGCAACTCATCTACAGTGCCCAGGGCAGGAGTGTACTCAGATTGCATCCTTTCTCCACAGAGGAGAACCATCTTCCTCCTCTTCTCCCTTGACAGGAGGCCTCTGATCTGCCCCAGCTGTGGAGGGAGACAGCTACCTGACAGAGGAGACAGATAAAACAAAAACCCACAGGTACCAGGATGCAAGGGAAGGAGCTAGCTATAAAAACTAGCACACTCAGCTCCCCCAGGGAGTTCTGCTGGCAGAGGACACGGCTACCAAGCATCCATTCTGGCCTCTCAAAGTGAAGAGGATAGCAAATGCTCCCATGCCAAAGCAGGGGAGCTCACAGCTGCCCCAGCTCCACTGTGGAGCCAGCGCTCACAGGGGATGCACAGCTAGCTTGCAGATGTCAGCCCCAAGGTGGGGGCTTTTTTTACAAACTTGCAGAGCCCTTTGGAGCACCCAAGGGGCAAAGAACACAGCAGCTCACCTGGGGAAGGTCCTGGATACCTTGCACCAAACACGCAGTTCACTTTCCTGCAGAGAGGAGGCTGGGGATACAGATGGAAGAGAAAAGGGTGACCTGGCCAGAGAATCCCTTGTCCCCACCACTAACCTAAGGTGAGCAGTGGAAGTAGCCCAAATCCATCCTCAGGCCACAGCCCTTCAGCCTCAGAGTGGAAGAGCAGGATTAAGAAACACTTCAATCTCTTTCTACCAAGCAACCAACTCTGGATGTGACAGCTAATTAACAAACTTCCGCAGAGCAGGATGGCAACAATAGATTTATGCCATCTGGGAATCCACTGTTGATCTATCACCACCCCACAACATCCACACTATGACCTTTATACTTCTGCCACTGCCAGTACAGAGACCCATGAGGAAACAAAGCCTCTGTAACCAGCCCAGCAGCAACAGAGACTATTCCTCTTTGATGTAGAATCACTAAGGGAAAAAGAAGATTCGGATGAGCTAATGCACTCAGAACTATTACCACTCTGCAGCCCTTGCTCCCAGCTCCAGGGACCTGTAACAAGGAAAGGAAGACATGGGCAGAGAGCATTGCTTTCAAGCTACTACCTCAACAGCATGCCCCGCTGCTCCTAACACCAACAACCCAGGCCATAGCTACAAAGACCACCAGACTCCCTGTAAGCCCAGGGGTAGAGCTACAGGGCCACAGGGAAGGTAGTCCCTGAAGGAAATGAGCAGAAGGGACTTAGAAGGTCAACCAGGTCCCATGTCCCAAAGGAGCTCAGCACTGGACGGACACAACCCCAAAAAAGGGACTAATTTATCACCATGTTCTCTGGGAAAGACATCAGGCCATGGCAGAAGTCTGATCATATTAGGGTTTGTGGTTCTGGACTCTCACAGATTTCAATAACATTTCCAGAAAGCATTATCAAACAGGTCTTTTCCTTAGGAGCAATTTATTAAACACTGCATTCCACAGGCATCAATTCATTCTGTTGCAAAGTCATCAGGAATGGCTCCAATGCTGGGGCTTTGCTTTTAGCCACTCATGAATCAAAGAGCAGGAGACTGTGTTCAAGTCCTGACTTGCTTCTGAAGGCTGGACAATCAAATCACTGGGCTGGATCATCCTGAGACTGGTCCAGAGGAAGCACTGAGTCCCCTTTGACAAGGCTCCACTCAGTGTGGGCAGTTTTAACTCTTCACATGCTGTGTGTGCGCTCCTTGCCAGCAGCTTAGCCAATGCAGATTTGACAGCAATTTCTACAAGGGAGCAATGTTCCAGCCACAGAACTGTGCTAATGGTCAGGACTGCTACTCTCACCTGGCAGCCTTTCCTTCCTGCTGCAGCCAGGCACAGCATGCACAGCCCCATCATCCCTATGACGTCTGGGCCCAAATGGACTCCATGCATCCTTCCTTTTCTCTCTCTTCCCCATCCACAATCATCATCCCAAGCTGTCAGCAGCACTTCTTCACTTGCCTGCAGCACCCAAGGCTCCTAACAACCCAGCCTTGGCTGCAAACAGCCACATCTGCAGAGAAGCAAACCAGCCCTCCCCAGGCCAGGGAAGCCACAAAGAGCAGCATGCGGTAAAACCACTTGTCTGGCCTCTAGCCCTGCCCCCTCTGTCGTCATGGACCAGCCAAGCACTTAGTACCTTGATCCCACCTCCTGCTGCCCATCTGCTGCAGCCCAGAGGATGCAAGATGCCACAGAGCAAGTAATGCATGCCAGCATCTGCTTTTTGTCCTTCTGAGTCTTTTGGTGAGCACAGAGACCCACACAGACCTCCCACTCCGGGCTCAAGCAAGCCATGTGTTTTCTGGCACAATTCATTATGAAGATGCTCCTATAAAAGCATATTTTTGGCATGCCAGGACTGGGAACAACACATGGGTCAGCTTTTCCTCCCCTCCTGGTCACAAACAAAGAGCCAGAAGGCTCATTTGTGCCAGCTGAAGCTGTGGAAGCAGGCAAGAAAAAGTTTACACAAGCAACCTCCCTGTCCTACGGGTTGGTCCCCCATAACCACATAAAGCAGCTGCTTAAAGCACCCCTGCTCTGCACACAGCCTATTCCACTGCTTAGCAGATACCATGGGAAGAACAGCCAAGCCAAGCACCTAGAAAGATTTGTATCTCCGAATGATTTCCAGCCAGCATGTTCCTATGTGCAAGAGCATCCAGATGGGTAGAGCTGTGATAAAACCACTCTTTCCCACCAGGCCAGATGGAACTGGTTTGATGCAGGCAAGAAGTATATATAGCAGGCTTAGTCTAAGTAAGCCCAACACCTGGAACATCTGTGAGCATCATATAAGCCTTTTAAAGCCACGTCATTTCCCATTCCAGTTGAAGTAAAAACATAAATTCACTTTAAAACCAGGAAAAAAAAAAAAAAAAATCACTCCTATTTGAGTCCCCAGCATAACTGGATGGGTACAATACAGCATTTCCAAGTGCTCAGCTAGCAGCTTTGGCTTCATGAGCCAGGAGGAACTGCTCCAGAAAGTCCAGGTCTGGAGTAAACACAGCACGGCCACACTGGGACAGACGAAGACAATGAGGGACACCAGCTATTTGCCCCTACAGTTGTACCACACACCTGGATCCAACAGCTCTGCCCAGATAACCACTGAGCCTCTTCCTTTCATAGCAGTTTGCTCTGGACTTGCAGGAGAGGAGATGCTTACTACACACCATCTCTCCTTGCTAGTTATCACAGCACAACACAGGCCACATCTAGTTTTTCTCCACATGCTCCACAGAGGGCCATGTCAACTCATCTTGTAGCACATTGCAGCACAGTCACTTGCATCCATGAGCAAAGTTCCACCTGCAAAGCATGCAGACATGCAACCTTCCAGGTGGGATTTACTGATACAGAGGAGAAGTAACTCAGGATGAAAGCAGACACAGAGGCATCCCTATCCTGGAATAGCTGAGGGCATCTACCACATTATCCCACAGTACCTGGCTGTTTCAGGTAATTTCCCAAATGGAAACTGCAGAGCTGCTACAGTTTTTCCTCACTTCCAGCCCTGTGTACCAACATCTGCTCAGACCCTGGCCACACTCATGGACCTCACCAGGAGGCCTGTGACATATGGCAGATGCAAGCCCTTGCTAGGAAACATCTTGGCTGCTGGCTTACCAGTTGAGTGACAATTGCTCTGCAATTGGACCACAGCCTGACCTCACCCCCAGTGGCCCACAGCACCTCTCTCCACTGACCTCTGTGTGGAGGAGTTCTTTTAAACACAGGCTCCAAGCAACTGTTGAGAAGCAAACTCTGCCCTTCAAACCAAGCTTTAGAATTAAAAAACAAAACAAAACAAAAAAACCCCTAAGCAACTGCTTAGCTTAGTTTAATTCTCAGAATTACTAGAGCTCTTCCAAGAGGCTGCAGGCTGCAAGGGATTTCCTCCCCCATGGTTTGCAACCCTCCCTGCCCTTCCAGGCCAAGGATCCCATACTTGAGAATGGCTAAGCCCAATTTCTGAGCAATTACCACATGACACCAGAACAAAGCCACTGGGGTTTGAATTCTGTAAATCAACTGCTGGAGCAGATGCACGGGCAGTGCTGGCAGAGGATGCAGCTGCCACAAAGAGTGGGGAGGTCCCTGCAGCCTCCACTGCACACAGCCCCAGTCCCAAAGCAAGCAGGAACTGCTTACACATGTGCTGCAGGAGACAAGACCAGTGTAACTGAGAAAAAGGCTTAGCACAAGGACAGTGAGCCCAGGTACCCACCTGAGAGACTCCTGATGGCTGCTGGCACAGCACCTCACTCACTCACCAGTTCTAGCAAGACTGAGGCTTCCCCACCTCTATTCCATCATACTGCTTCCCCCACACAGACCCTGTGAATCCCAGTCCCCTCCTCAGCCACACACCCCTCAGGTTTGCTTCTTCCAGCTCAGCTTCATGATGCTGCAGCCTCCATCCTCCACAGCTCCCTGCCTTCATCCTTCCACCAGCAGCAAGCAGAGACCCTGCTTTCCTGTGTGCTCAAAGCCAGGCAGCAGGTTAAGAGGAAGGGCCACCTCCAAGCAACTTGACATGATAACCCCTGCAGTCAGGGACAGGAAGGTGATGGGAAGCAAGGTCCAGAGCATTTCCCAGTGCATGAGGTAGCTGCTGTACTTGCTGTGAGCAAGAACAGCTACAAGGGTGCCACTCAGCAGCCACAGAGCAATGGGAACATTACAGGAGGTTCCTCCTCATACCAAAGCAGAGGAAGGCTGCTGCCAACCAATGCCCCTCTACAGGCTTACTTGGGCTGGTGGGACAGCCACTATGCTGTGCAGTTTGTCTCCAAGGCTGAGGCATGTGCCAGTGGTCTTTAGGGTACGGAGGAGGTTATCCTCCTTCTGTACTCTGCCCTGGTGAGATCACAACTGGAGTATCAAGTTCCAGGGTTCCCCAGTACACGAAGGACATGGAACTGCTGTAGAGGGTAGAGCAAAGGGCTACAAAGACAATTAAGGGACTAGAACATCTGTCTTATGAGGAAAAGCTGAGGGACTTGTGTGGTTTTGGTCTAGAGAAGACTGAAGGGGGATCTTATCAATGCTTATAAATACATAAAGATGGGTGTTAGGAGAAGGGGGCCAGTCTGTTTTAAGTGGTACCCTGTGACAGGACAGCAGGTAATGAGCACAAACTGGAACATAGGAAGTTCCATCTAAACATCCAGAGCACTGGAATAGGCTGCTCAGAGAGGCAGTGGAGTGTCCACCTCTGGAGACATTCAAAACTCACCTGGACACCATCCTGTGCAACCTACTCTAGGTGAACCTAACCCAGCAGGGGGGTTGGACTAGATGATCTCCAGAGATGACAGTCCCACAGTCTCTGCCAACATCTCAGCACCTTGCTTAAACAGGGGAAAGCTGGAGCAAGTCAGGGTAGTCCCAGTGGTAGCCAAGCTCCTTGGCTCCTTGCAAGTTGGGTCTGCTGAACCAGAACAACCTGCTTTGGCCTCACAGGAAGCCCTTGTCTGTCCTGGGAGGAGGTTGACACAGCTCTGAGCCATGTTCTGCACCAGGGCTCCTGACATGCACTGCAAGAAAAGGCACGGACATCTATGGGAGGACAGACCTGGGTGACAAAGAAACGGATCACTGAGGACACTGTGTGGTTCCAGACCTCAGAAGATACCCAGGTAGCCCTCCTAAATCCCCACCCCAGAGAATCAGCCCAAGCTGTGAGCATGGTGGTGCAGCTGGGAGGGGGATAGGGCACAGTTAGCAGCCAGACTAAGAATCTCCTGCCCAAACAGGAGACTCTTCTTCCACTTGGCCTTTGGAGAAGAAAGCTTGTTTAGGTCAAGCAGGTGGGCCTGCGTCCACTTGCTGAGCAGCACAGGCAGCAGGGACCATGGGATCCCCAGGATGGTCGGGAGAGTATCTCAGCACCAGATAAAGGGAGACAGAGGAACAAGCAAGACAGGAAGGCCACAAGCCCAGTGCAGAAGCTGGGAATCCTGCTGGCTCTACTAAACCATTTTTAATGGTGCGTCAGCCAAAGACTCCTGAGCAGACATCACCAGCTGTGTTGCCAAGCCGCAGTGAGAAACACAAATGATTCAAGGGTGACTCAGCACCAGCGACAAGCCTGCTACACCTACCAGTCCTGCCAGCCGACTCTCCCAGGCTTGTTCAGAGTCCTTGAGCAATTCCCTCTGGCTTGCTCAGGATCACTGATTTATAGCCAACATGTGCAACTGGCAGCGCGTGGCAGGCTGGAGACACAGATGATCTCCAAGCCAAGCTCTCTGGCCGACAGGGCAAAAATACTGCACTTTTCTCCCACAAAAGGAAACTTAGTAGACATGCACCAAGCTGGGATGAGCTGTGTGCTCCCTGTGCAGTGGTCTCGATGGATGATGCTCACGCCCATATTAAAGCAAGGGACATGTGAGAACGGAAAGTCTTTACCAAGCAAAACTCTCAGGTGGTAAAGGAGAACCCAGGTGGCACTGAACAGCCAGGTCGGTCCTGCCAGTAGGGAAAGGCTCCAACAAAGCTGGCTCAGGGCTTAGCACTCCTTGCCCTGGGGCTGGAGGTGACACCCTGTGGCATCAAGGCTGCTTTGCTTCACCCACAAGGTGTGGGTGAGAATTTGCCTCAGGGTAGCTGAAGCCAGCACCTCCAAGTATCACAGGAATGCTCTCGGCTACATCCTCACACCCCTTCCTCATCCCTAGCCCAGCCAAGAGGGATTCCTCCCCAACAGCACTGGTGTGTGCAGAGGGAGCCTCTGCCCAGGGCTTCACATTCATCCTGTTCCAGCTGAAATGGCCGAACAGGAGATGACAGGAAAAAAAAAAAAAAAAGAACAAACTCCATAAAGCTGCCTAGTACTTCTCTTCAGCAAATAGGAGCCCTGGACAGCCCAGAGAATGAAAACACAGGCTGTAGAGAGAGACAAAAGAGGGATGTGGAGTGGGAGGAGGAAGAGGCCAGGGTAAGGAGAGCAATGCAAAGAGAAGCATGCACGCAAGGCCTCCAAGCAAAGCCAGCTGTTTCATCAACAGACCATCAGAGAAGACAAGGCTCCTGCTCAGAGCTGGCTCCCCTCCATGCAGCAAGGCTGTCAGGTCAGCACTTGGGCCAAGGCTGCACTGGGCATGGCACACTCCTGCCAGTAAGTCCTTGCACTGTCCCAGGACTGTTGGAGAACAAAGCAGTTGGCACTGAAGCTGCTAGAGAGAGTCGCTCCTCCACATGCTGCCACCAAACCCACTGGGAGGAGGAAAATCTCCCCCCCCAGTACCACTTGAATCTGCACTGGTTTCAGATGTGCTTGGTCAGGATATCTTGCAGATCTTGCTTTCTTCAAGAGGCATGTGGGTTACAACCTTACCCAGCAGACCCCCAGCCAGACATGACTCGACAGTAAGCTCCAGAAAGACCCTTGAGAGCAGCTGGATGGGAGGTGGAGGCTGGCTGGGGGGAGTAAGGGTGCAGACAAGAACTCACATCTACACCAGCACAAGGACCCTTCATGTCCCCCTGTTTTGCCAACAGCTGTATGTTTACAGTATCCAACAGGGATTTCAAGCCCACCTGTAAACAACTCTCCAGCTCCAAGGAGGACTCTTAAGGCTTGGGGACAAAGGGACAGCTGCGCTCCCGAGCCTTGTGTGCAAGGCAGCAGACAGGGAGCTTATTTATCTCCCAAACCCTGCTCTGGGATAAATATTTTAAATCTCTCTGCAGGTCACGGCAGTATATTTACAGTCAGTTTTCCCTCAGTTATCTGCCTGTAGAGAATCAGATGGATTTGCTATGAATACAGAAATCATAGGATTTGCTTCCTGAATCCAGGAAGATCCAGCTGGCCAGGCTCTCCAGACAGCTTATATATAGCTCATGGAAGAATTGGTTCATTCAGCGCCATAGTCTTGAAAATGACACCCGTGCCGTGGCAACTGCTGCAGGGATTCAGCTGTGCACCCCTCCATGCAGCTGCCTCTACACAGCCCACCCACCAGCATGCATCCAACCACTCTGCCTTCCCAGCAGCAAGGGGATGGCACAGAGGCTGGGGGTGCCACACACATCAGGGGCAATTCTGCAGATGAACTCCCGACGGGGCAAGGCTGTGCTGTGGGTCAAGCTTGAGGTGACCGAGTCTCTGGAGCATCCTGCTTTGCCACTTGGTTTACTGCAGGTTTGACCTGTTTGCTCCCCTCCCATAGGAAGAAGCTCCCAGGAAAGGTGCTCCCAACAACACACACACCGGCTTTTCCTAGCAGCCACCATTGTGCTGCAAGCCAAAAATTGCCCCGAGCATCCAGCAGCACCAGAGACAAGGGGAGCTGCCAAAAGACATTGAGGAGACACCTGAACTAGGCCTTGTGCTACTGGCTGCATTGGTGGCTGTCCTATTTACATGGGCTCTGTACTGGTGGGGTTTGACCTCTGCCTGCACCTGAAGCTTGCAGAGGGGTACTGGTTGCCCAGGGCTTCTCTCTGGGTTGGTATCATTTCCATGTTGCTCCTCACAAGAGTTTCTGGAGTTACTATCACAGCAGCTGCTGCATGTTGCACATCCATTTCCAGCCTATCTCCTCACTGCCTTCCTCCTGCCTAAAAGCCACCACCCACAATTCCCCACATCTGTCTCCAACTAGGCCCCATAGGCCTGCACATTTCATCCCGATCCTTCTCTTTGCATTACTGGAAAGCTGAAGACCAGCCCCATTCCACAATCACCATTTATGGCTGTGCAGGGCAGAACTGCTGCCCACCCATGGCCCAGGACCTGCCTCTTGAGGGAAACATCACCTGGGAGAGGGTGGATTAGCACTATCACTGCTGAAAGCAAAGAGGGTGCAGAGAAGAGTTCCCTAGTTTATTTTTATTACAGCACTTTATTAATCTATATCAAAAGCCACAAAAAAAGAGGAAAGTAGACAGAGAAGCTAATGCTTCCTCTGCTCATGCAATATTAAAAGGTAGCTTCTCTATGAGACATTGCTACATTACCACTCAGCTAAAAATAGAGAAAAGTCATTCAGCGGGAAGAATATGCAAGCAGGGCATTTTCTGGAATACTTTTACAAATCAATAACTAGGCAGAATGCTTGGTACAGGCAGATCTAATTCAAAGCCCCAGTGGCAAATTAAAGAAAAGCTCAGGTATAATAGACTCACAGAGCCAGAAATTCACAGTAACCAGATCTCCTTGAAAAACAAGTGCTTTTCTTCATAGTGGCAGGACAGCTGATTCCCAATGTATCTGGAGAACAAGGATTTTTTTATCAGACCACCACCAATACAACAGTGGGAAGAGCACAAGGACATCCTCAACAACCAAATGCCAAGAAAGCACACAAACAGTGGCAACAGATGCCCAACAACCAGGTCCTGGCTTGTGAGAAGTTGTGTGGAGATCTCTACAGGTACCTGGGTCTCTATGTCCACTTGGGAATCCAGGTAAAATGGACTGCTCCAGCCAAACCCATGGCACATCTTTGTCTGCACAGGAGCTACACAGAAGAGTATCTTCAGAGAGTGGGAAGCAAGGCCATATCCCAGCAAGGCCACAAGAGCAGGTCCTGGGCAAAAGGGTCAATACTGCTGTACCAGGTGAGACCCCAGCAAGAAGCCTTTCCACTTCCTCCTGTCTAAAAGCCACCACCCACAATTCCCCACATCTGTCTCCAACTAGGCCCCACAGGTCTGCACATTTCATCCAGATCCTTCTCTTTGCATTACTGGAAAGCTGAAGGCTGCAAGCACACACAGCATGCAGTGAGACCCACCAGGAGCTAACTCAGCAGAGAAAAATCACCCATGTCACCTTTACAGCTTGGCGTTTGTTTGGAATATGATGGGAAAACCTCTTTTCAAACCTGGATGGAGGAAAGGGTGATCTCAAAATAACTGGCTGACATCCAACCATCTCACTGCTACAGAAGGAGGCTTAGCCCAGGAAACTGGGCACTCTCATAGCACCTGGAAGGTGCTCTCAGATGCTTCCCAGATGTTCACAGCAGGCAGTACTGAGGATAGGAATGAAGAACACCAAGTAGCTCACAGGAAGACCCGATTTCTTTGGTTCAAAGTCTGTTTTCACAATTCTTCAACTGCTAGAGGAGACTTTCAATGTTGGCCCTTCTCCAGGGCAGCTGCAGAGGCAACTGAACGACTTACCCTCAGCAGCACAAACCCATCTATGCTCCTATGGATGGCTCGGGAGAGCTGGATGCACTGGCCTGTGTGGTACCTTACAAGACCACCTGGATTTATCTTGCCTCATCTTGTTTTTGCTGGGAAAGACAAAAGCCACAGCCTTTCCTCCCACAAAAGCTTCCCACTGACACAGGCAGTGCCAGTGGCTTCAGCAGAGCCACACAAGTGATGGGCTTCCCCAGCAGAGCCAGGACACACACACCAAAGCACACTGCATGGAAAGCAACAAAGGCACTTGCAAGCCATAGCTTGTCCTGCCTTTAACCATTTGGAGAGTCACTGCACAGTCTGGAATCAAAGGCTTGCTTTGTGCTCCTAAAGAAGCTAAGGAGCAACCTTAATGAGGAGGAGTGTTTATAGTTGGTCTTAAGCAATTCCATGGCTATCTTGTGTCAGCATCATGCTCGACAGCAAGGACAACCCTGCACAGAGCTGCCCAGAGGCGCATAAGCCTCCATGCTGCAGCCAGAATGGGGCTTGGCCTCCCTGTGCCGTGGCTCTGGTGACAAAGCCCTCTGGCTTGGGGTGACGGAAGACAGAGCCAACTTGACAGCACGCCCATATCAACAGGAGGGTGCTGTCTTGGCTGCTTTCCAGAGTCACCCAAGCTGTACCCAGATGTAAACAAACTTAATCTCAGAACGGCATCCCAGGAGAAGAAAAGTTATAAAGCCTGTCACCTCAAAGCTAGCCAGAAAACAAGTATCTGACATTAGCACTGAGGTCTGAGTGCAAAATGCTCACAGACATTCCTGTTCTCCAGGACAGAAGTCATCTAGGAACTGAACGTATGTTGACCAGGAGCTGAAATACAAGCAAACTTCTAATAATCACTCACTCAAACCCCAGCCCCTGCGTGCACAAGCTCTCAGTACAGGCAGCAACCCCGTGTGTGTGTCATTGCTTTCTTCCAGCCTGAAACATTTCACTTTCCAGAGCAGGAGGGTTCACATACCTAAAATCCAGTGTGTCACCCCACTTTTCAGATGGGAGCCTGCTCATTTCAGTCTTCTTTGTTCATCATCCTGAACAACAACAATCCAAGATATCCCACAGCCTCACAGAGGTCCAGACCATCTTACAGCAGTGGATTCAACTCAAATATATTCAGGGTCCCAGTGCAAACCCCAGTCTACAGATGCCAAGCTTCCCACCTGATGTATTCAAATCACAGCTTAATTTGACCAGGACAAAACAGGCCATTGATTTTCCACTGCCAAGCTCCATCTCACACGAGGAATTATCCATTAAAAACAGCTATGCCTCATCTCCAGACACACAATTTGTGTTCATGGACTGTGCAAGGGGACAGGGAGTTCACAAGAACTCATCATTGCAAGGTTCCACCCTGACAAGTCCCAGTCTGAATTCTGTGGTTGGATCTGGATAGTTTTCACTTCTGCTCTCTGGGGCACCTGGGCAGCCCAAGCATCCATCTGCTCACTATCAACAGGAACATCTTAAGTATGTCACCTAATATTTTTAAGGCTTAAAATGTGTTTTCAAGAGAAGTCCTTGAAGAAGGAGGGTCAAAAGGGCCCTTCAAGAGAGTAAAACTGGAGAATGGAGGATGGATTTTTGAAAGCTGACCAAATCAAAAGAGCAGCCCCAGGTAGTTAGCAGTCTGCAAAGAGTATCAACAAAAGCACCTTATCCATTAACCTTCCCAAAGTGCTCTAAGACAAGCAGGCTCTGGAACAGCCAAGCTGGGCCAACACACCAAAACTCCTCCTCCCAGGCACACAGACCAGGTTTTCAAAAGCTTGCAAACCACTCTGAAGTCCCCCTTGCCTCTCTTCGCTGATCAGACAGCACGGTATTAGTTACCTCTCAGAGGAGAGGAAAGCAGTTTGTCCTGTGCACAGCCTTAGATTGCTTCCCCGAAAAAGGCAAGGTTTAAATTAAGACTAGAAGTACTGTATGGCTCAGCCCTCAAAGCTCAGGAAAAACATTTTTGCATTAAATTAAAAAAAAAAAAAAAAAAAAAAAAAAAAAAAAAAAAAAAAAAAAAAAGCTGGCAAGAGTGAGGAACGGAGCTGAAGCAGCAGTCAATGAAAAGCACATGCGCTGCAGACCTGGCTGCCAACACAAATTGATGCTTTGAAACAAAGACCACTTGTGTTTGGCTTGAAGATCTTCCACAGCTACTCGGCAGGGGCTGAACAGATTAAAAGGAGACACAAGTAAACACAGGAGAACAGCACTTGCTGCCAAGTATTTCCCCAGAACAAAGGAATGACTCGAAATGGAGTCCCTGCCTTGACAGGATGGCATGGGTTCATCCTCACCGTGCTGCATGTGCCAAAGCAGGCAGAAACAAGAGGAAACACCAGGCAAACCTTTGGACAAGACTCTATGCAACCTGAATAGAGGCAGCATGCATGCTCACAGCCTGGACCTGGAGAGTTGCAACTGTTTAATGCAATAAATGTGCTTCCAGTCTCAGGAGCCCACATGAGTTTCACTGCAACAACCCTGCACCCAACTCTCCTTCAGTGGAAAAGAACATTTAGAAGAAATCTCAGGCAACTGTTCTTCCAATTCAGACACTCGTGAGCAGTGGGATTGCTTCTTCCAGGCAAGCCAGTGCAGAAGGTATGCTACATTTCCAGCGCAGCCCTTTAACCCCACTGTGTAATGTATTGTCTGCTTTTCTAACAGATCAAAGGCATTTACAAGCTCCTCTTGGATGACACCTCCTAACATCCTCCAGGCAAGCATCAGGACATGGAAACAGGACACACAGCACCCACCACCTCTGCTATGCTGAAATGCCCGCTGATGGCTGAGAACCAATTGTCAAATCACCTCTTCAACTCCCCCTCTCCCCCAAGACACAGATGATTTCTTATAAAAGACACTACACCTGCCCTTCTTCCACCTCAGCCACATCCTTCTCCAGGAGGTATTGCCACACCAAACATGTTCACCTGAGGGCTTGGGGAGGTGAACTGATAGAGCTGCCTCTTTCACTTACACAGCAAAATCCACTGTGCTAGCTCACAGCTCCCCAAACCCAACATTAACAGCCCCCACCACTTAAATCATCACAAAGGAGAATGCTCCTGTGCATCTGCCAAGCATCTTGTCAGCCTCGCTGCCCTACAGGCCTCCAAAGAGCTGCCTCTCCCAGCCCATGAGATCACCACTCATGTCAGGAGAACGACACCCATTTCCTTGGGGTCTGGACAAACAATCGCATGTCCTCCAGTCCCAGGGGAGTGTTCCTGCAAACACCACAGCAGCAAACTGCCTTCACAAAGAGCACGTTTGTACCCAAGTCTGTCTGCTGCTAAATAAGCATTTGTTCCAAGTTCCCAAATATCGAAAGCAGTGGAAACACCCACTGCTAATGTGAAATATTTTACATTCCAGGCCTGAGAGCTACGCTTGAAAATGTTCAGAGAGGAAAGAGTGTTTATTCACTGGAGAGAGGTGTAAGTCCAGCTATTTACTTAAGTCCACGTGTGCCTGCTGGAAGGCAGCTTTGATCTTTGCAGCTCAAATAGCAGATTAATTGCAACAAAGGGAAGAAAAATATTAGTGTAAAGTTCCCCCAGTAAATACCTGTAACCAGGCCTTCAGATCTTTTTTAAGTGCCTTATCGCTTACAGACAGCCTGGCCCCATGTTCTTGCCAGGCTCTTGTCTTCCCACTCCTTTCCTACCTTGTTCTGCATATTCCCTTTGGGCTCCATGGCCTTTGGAGAAAGTACAGCCTGCCCTACCAGGACACATATGCCTGTCTGCTTGGATGCAACACCGACCAGCTTTTGGTCAAACAAGGTGAGACCTATCCACCTGAGCAACACACAGGTGTGCTGTGCCAGCCACCCACCTCTCTTAAGCAAGAGGGCTCTAGCAGACTGGGAGGAAACATGCTTCAATCAGCAAAAGCATTCATTACCCAGCATGCAACTAAATACAGATGCTTGCTGCAGTTTAAACATCTGCCTATCTGCCCTTAGAAGATGGTCTTGTTCCAGATCAACTAAGAGATCACCATCTTTAAAGGATGCAGAACACCACAATGCTCTGGTTGGTGCATGTTCTGAATGGTCCAGGACCCACTGTGCAGACAAAGAAGCGTCTACAGCCATGACCCTGGAACTGCCATGCCTTTGAAGCTCCTGCCACAACAGGGTTACAGCCTGAGCACAGACAAGTCCTAAATAGGACTGCGTGCCTTATAAGAAATTAATAGTATTGGCTTGTTACTGCTTTGCCCCAAAACAGACCAGAAATTTCCTGAGCAGCACAACTTTTTGCCTGCTTAAGGGATGCTCACTCAAATCACCTATCACAGTATTTGGTCTAGCTGCAGAGGACTTGGGACCACTGGAAAACAGATGTCAGCTCCGGCTCAAAGAGTGAAAGTCACTCAAGCTGTACTATTGGAAATTTATTCTGGACCCCTTAAGCCCAAGAGAAATTCCCACATCCTTGCTGATCATTCCTGTTTTCAGAGGTTTTCTTTTTTAGGAACAAGCTTTCTAGTAAGTACAAGAATGACACTGCCATACAGGAATATACAGCTTAACACTGGACAAGAAGGCACTTCCAGAATAAAATAGACCATTAGGGGTTTTTTAGCTTTAAAGAACGGTTGACTCAGCAAATATTTCCTCTGCTATCATTTCAACCACATGTTCCAGCAGCAGCCAGCTGTAGTGTCATTGTCAGGAAGATCACAGCTTCACTGAACAACGGAAATGGAGAAATAGGGACCAGCAGTCCAGGCACCGAGCACTTCTGGAACACATACGTGGCAAAGGAGGATCACAGAAAGGATCCATGGGAGCCATGGAGCCCTCAGTTCACGAGTCTTTCCCAACCCCTCTCTCCAAACAGCATCCACAAGGCAAAGGCAGACACTGCCCTGCGACCCACAAAACTTACCAGTAGCCTGTAAAACCCAAACATCAAACTGTACATTTCAGCCAGGCTGCTGGTGCCTATGATGGACAGCAGCATATTGCTCCCAGTGCTGTAGGACATGGTCCTGTGCTGAGCAGGAGAAACAAGGAGAGTACTTGCTTGAAGCAGTAAAAAACTCCAGCAACTGGAGAGGGAAGTATGCTGGCAGGGAAGGTTGCAGACACTCCTCATGGGCAGGCCTGCACATCCCTGCTGCCGGTGGCGGCACACTGGCAGGCAGGCAGGCAAATGCTGTGGCAAGTCCACAGCACCTGGTGGCTCCAAACCAGAGGCAAATCAAAGCATGAATTCTCCCTCCAGAAACTGCCTTCTCATTAGGCTGCCAAAGCAATTGGCAACAAACAGCACTAATCAGCTAAATAAGCGCTGCTTTTGTGCTTATCAGCTGTAAACTGGACATGACTTGCAGCCAGGCAGCAGGGCTCAGCCACGGTTGGAGATATGCAACAAGCAATAGCAGTGCTATAAATACCTTTCCCTCAGTGGCAGTATTGTCCCATCCATCCCCAGGTGTTAGGACTAAGATAAACTCTTGATTTTACAGCAGAAACTACAAAGAAAACTGTACAGCTGTGCACAGTGATGTATGAGGGACTACAAGGGGGTGCTGGCATGATGCAGGACCCTGGCTGCAGGGTTCCCAACTGAAAGGGATGAGAAACGGCAGCATGGCATGAGGAAGAGACGGGATCCTTCAAAGCCAGGCTGGAAACCAGCTCTTGGCCCTGTGACTCCTGCACCACAGCCAAAAACTGGGGCTCCTCAGGCAAGGAAAACAGCACTAGGAGGCCAGGAGGGAGAAACAACAGAGAGCAGAGGGAGGGGAGGTGGGTTTTAGCCTTGCAGCTGGAGATGAACACCGTGAAAAGAAGCAGCAGCCAGGAAAATCAAGCAGCCGCCTGCAAGAACTCTGCTACCAATGTTGAGGATGGCAGAGCTGGGAACCGGCAGGAAGGCTGGCTGGCCCCATCCCTGCTCAACAGAGAAAATGGATGGCATGAAGGGGGATGGCTCATCCAGACGTGCTCAGCAAGAGAGCAGAAAATCCCCTCAGCAGTTGGGAGGGCAGTTTTCTCCGGTCGGGAGTTCACTGCGTGCCTGATGGGTTGTTAGGTTTTTTTTTTATCCGCTCAGATTTCACGGATAAAACCACTCGCTGCTGCACACAAGAAGCTTTCCCCGGTGTCAGCCCTCACCACAGGACCCGGAGAGGCTGCGAGGTTTGGGGCGGGGGAGAAGGGGTGGGCGCAAACCCACGGAGAGGGGGGCTCCGAGAGCCACCTCCCGGGAGTGCCTGTTCGCCATTTCCCAGACGGCGAGTGTCTGCCGCATTTGCATCCCCAGTTCATTTAAGCACGGCGCTCCCTCTCACCAGCGGGCGGGCGAGGGCGAGCCGGCGCACGCCAGGAAGGGGAGACGGAGCGAGGCGCTCCGGCGGCTCCCGCAGCGCGGCGGGGCTCGTCGGGGCGGGGGCACGGCCGCCCTCCGGGGGTCGAAGCAACGGGGCCCCGTGCAGTCCCTGCTGGGAGCCGGAGCCCCGCGGGCCGAGCGGACCCGTCCCGGACCGCCGGACTCCATCACCGCCAAACTCACGGGAAACTGGGCGGTCCGAATCACCGACTAGCTCGTCCCGGGAGGCCACCGAACCGCCCCCACCCCGCAGGGGCGGTGGCCGCGGACCCCACTCCGCCTCCGCCTTACCGGCGGGCCCCGGGAGGCAGGAGCGGGCCGAAGCCGCGGGCGCGCACCGGGACCCGCACCCCAGGGCGGGGTGGGGCGGGGCAGGCCGCGGCGCCTGGCCCAGCCGAACTCACCCAGCATCAGCAGCGCCCGCACCGCCGCCATCCTCCACGCCGGTCACTGCTCACCCCGGCCCATGACCATGCCGCCGCCCCGCCTGCCGCCGCCGGGAGGGGCTTCCGGGGGCGGGGCGGACACCGGAAACCGGGCGGGGCCCGGGCGGTGGGTCGGGGGGAGCGGGGTCCCCGTGGGCGGTGGTGGGTCGGGGGGAGCGTGGCCGATGGGGGCAGTGCCCGGGTCACCGCCCCTCTTTCTTCACTCCGGCCCCTGGGGCTGGTTCGCACCGTCCGCCGAAGGGTCGCTGAGGAGCCGAGGCGGCCGCCGACCCTCCTCGACACACGGGACGAGACCTTGGCCTGGCCGGCTGGGACCCCTCTGCTTCTGTCCGCCGCAAGCCCTAGCGTCGGGTGTCCGGAGCAGCGAGGCGGCAACTGAGCTCCCTCCCCGCCACGGGGCTCCTCGCAGATGGGCTGCTTGTTCATGGTTGAAGCTCCCCTAATACTCAACCGTTGTTGAGAGGCCCTGTGAAAGCACAGGGGGACCTGGGAACCAGAAGCTCGGCCCCCCACGATGGGCAGAGGGCTGGACACGCAGTTCCAGCAACTGCACAAGACATTACCTGCTCCTCCCCGGCACCCAAAGTCGGGGCGCGCCAGTGCAAGCTGTTCTGGGCAACCTGCACCGCGCAAGCTGAAAGCCTCCCTGGCCGAGCGAACACCTCCCGCGAAGCCTTGCTGCAGCCCTGTGCCACCAGCTCCGGCAGCTGCAGCTCCCAAGGTCAGCTTGTGAAGCCTCCGAAATGCAAGCTGCTTTTTGGCACCGTCTGAAAGACTCGCCCTCAGACTCGTACTTTGAGAGCGCTGCTGAATCCATCACAGAGGATGCTGAAACCTTGACTCAGCAAAGCTTGTGGCACAGGATTGGAGCATGCCTGCTGTCCCGTGCGGTGGTGCCAAGCCGGGTGCTGCACCAGAAGCCATCGCCACCATCTAGCAGGGCCTGGGACACCACACAGCGGCCCCAAGAGGGCGGGTGGCTGCGCGGCTTTGCCAGTAGCCGCAAACCTGTCTTCCCTCATAGGAAAGTCACCGCTTCCTGTCACCAAAAGCAGTCCTGATTGTGGTCGGGGACCAAGCAGCCTCAGAGGAAGTGGTTGCCTATTCAGCAAGCGCTAGAAAGTGAGTTTTGCTTCCACGTGCAAGCCCACAGTAAGCAAGCAAAACAGATGATGTGTAGGAAGCGACAGGGTCTCTGTACCACACATGCCAGCTGACTTGTCCCTCCCACTGACACCAAGGCACCAGATTCCAGCCTCACTTAAAGGAAATAATAGCTTCTCCCTCCCCAGGAATGAACTGAGCCAGTCCAGGTATCGTTACTCTTATCTGAGGAGCACTTGCCACATCAGGCCTCAGAGCTGCAGGCTGTCACCTGCCCAGCTCTACATGCCTGTAGTACTCCAGGGACCAACACTGCAACCCAAGATACCCAGGAAACCACTGTCTGCTCTGTGCTTACCCAGGCTCTGCCTGAAGCTACCTTGCTCCCTTGAAGAGAAGAGCTGTGGACATGCTTGGCCCTGTTCTCCTCACAGCCACAGACTGGGCAGCCAGGCTTCCTCACTGCCAGAGGGGAAACCAGCCTGGACAGGGCAGTGAACAGCATCTGACTGGAAAACAGAGTGGCAGAAGTTACCTGCACTGCTAGGGCAATGAGACCATGGAGCTGGCCTTTCCCTCCTTCCTCTCCAGCTGCACTGTAGGGCCAGATTTTGAACAGCAGGAGGTGAGGCACACAGCACATCTCCAGTTACAGGAGGAGGAAACTCCGTGGAAAAGTGGGTCAGAAGCAGCCAGAAGTCCCTCCACACTAAGACAGTTAAGCATATCCCTGCAAAAATACACCAGTTCCTGCAGCCAACCAGAACAATGTGCAGTCACACTCAGATTCTCAGCCCCCAAGATCAGGCACCCATATGCAGCACAAAAAAGCCAGCCTTTTTCACAGGGGAAATATGAGGCTAGAGCATACCCCATCCAACAGAAAACCCCCTTACCTGCAAAGGAGTATGGCCACAGTTGTTTGTAGCAGCAATGTAAGCAGCCTGTGCAGCAAAGCAGAGGCTGTTTGTAACCTGAACATGAGGTCATAGCCTCAGCAAACATTAGAGCCCTTCTAATTAGCCACGGCTTTGTAGCCTCGTGCATCCTGAAGAGGGAGAGAACAAGGCCCTTCCCAAACCAACCTGGGCACCTCCCATCCCCACCATCAGTAATCTGCAGCTGCAGTGGTTTGAGCTGGGTTTATTTACCATTGGCACCACCAGCTTCCCCCAGGAAAGCATGATGGTATTAATGGATGTGAAACTCACTGGTCAATGCACAACACAGCACACAGTGGTGCTGCTGCTGCTGCTGCTGCTGCTCTCAGGGCCTGTTGCTCTCAGCTTGCAGCAGGTCTGAAAAATCACACCCACAGCTGATGGACAACAGCTGCCAGAACCCCAGTCCTGGCTGAGAGATGGTGAGTGAGTCAGGGAAGCAACCAGCAGTCCAAAGAGAGCCACCCCAGCAGGAAACATACAGAATATACCTCTCACTTTTGGTGAGACCTTTCCCCTTTGAACCCTGCTTTCCCCGTTGCAGCATTTCAGTGGCTCCATCTGGGAGGCTCCATTCTCATAGGAAGCAGGCCAGAGCCCAGACAGAGCTCCACAGTTCATACACAGTCATTTGCCTTCTAGACATCATCAGCTTGTGACTTTGCCAACCACAAGCCTCACTAGCACGCCTGGCACAGCTCTGCAACCCCAGCTCAGAGCTAAAAGAAGTCCAGGTCAAGCCAGCCCATTGCACAAGCCCACACAGGTATTGCCTTACACAAGGCCCCACCACGTGCTTCCCACCAGCAGCCTGTTGCAGAGGCTCTCCTTGGCGCCAACTCCATCCTCAGCTGGCTCCTGCAGGGGCAGGTGAAGTGCAGACCAGGCAGGTTTTCACCCAACCGGGCCCTCGCAGGGCAGAGTGCAAACCCACCCCGCAGTCTCCTGTCATTTTGTAGGTGAATGGTGGGTCAGAACTGCCATCACACCAGGTCCAGTCGCTGGACGGTTTGCGGTCACAGAGGGACTCACTCTGCTCGGCAGATGAACCAAATCTCATTGCGGCGCTGAGGGATGCTGGGGTTTTCATAAGTAGCCACGATGTAGGTTTCTTGGAGCACAGTGTCTGTGGAGCCCAAGAGCTCACAGAAGAGACTGATCTCTCGCAGAATTGTCTCCTCAGTGGTTGTCCCATAGAAAACCCTGCAGCAAAGGGAGCAGTGTAAGTTAAGAGAGACAGTACACCTTCCCACAGCCAGTGCTCCCATCCCTCTGCCCCACAGCAGCTACATGGGGAGTTCATACACCTCTGCTGAGCTGAGAAAACACCTCTGGTGCTGGGGTCACCTGGTTATAACCCGGAGTGGTGCCCTCTCAATGATGTGGATTTCGGGGTCTGTGGGAACAGGGGGGTTTTGCTGGAACTCTCCCGGGAGATAATAGGCAGTTACGACCTCGCGCTCCAGCTCGGTCCCCTCCTTGGTCAGGTGGATTTCGTTGAGCACTGGGACTGTCATGCCCAGATAACAACCTGGAAGGAGGGAGGAAAACAATGGGCACAGTGAGAGAGCTGAGTCCATGGTGGCGGCCCTCCTCCTTGCTACAGACAAAGAGTGGCAGGGCCCTCCCTCTGCACAGCCTCCCAGCCCCCTCCAGCACACACCTACAGAGTTTTCCTCGCAGATGTAGCGCATGAGCTTCATGAAGCTCATGGAGATGCTCTGCTCATACATGGGCTCCCCCTTGGTGACACACGCCCACTTCCCAGCTGGGTACCACCGCTCCTCGTAGGCTGCTTCCTCACACTGGAACAGGCCACAGACAAGTCAGGTGAGAGTTAAGCACGCTGACAACACTGCAGTGCTTGGGTGGCAACACCAACACTGACAGGCAAGAGGTGGGGAGACAGGACCCTACCAAGATGAGGTCCCTTAGTAGACAGTGGCTGGCAGGAGAGGCTGGAGTAGGTGAGAGTAACTGACATCACACGCACCTCGGACAAGGACATTTAACAGCACTGGGCAAAAATCAGCAAAAGGAAAGGCACAGACAGGGGACAGGGTGCAGGGAGGCTTGGAGGCTCCTGGCGTGCACAAGGAATGCAGCACATCCTCAGCAGAGGGCATGGGACTTTCTGCTCCTCTCCAGTCGCTGTCCTGCCTACTCACAAGGATTTTTCTGATTCCAGACACCCAGAGGCCTCCAGTAAGGCTGTTATGATTCCAAGGTGCACTGCCTTTTCCTTGGAGCACTCTATGCATGGAGGATACCAAGCAATAAGCCTCCTACCCAGCAGGAGAAAAGTTCTGACAGAGGAGCTGTAGCATCCAGAAGAGCTGTGAAGACTGGAACAAGACTCCTCTCAGATCCTTCTCCCATAGCAAGAAGTGACAGGAGGAGAATTAGACAGGAACACAGCTGGTGCAGAGGGGACAACTTTGTTGGATGGGTCAGAATCTCTGTTTCTAGCACAGATGCCCAGTCTTCTGCAAAAACCCAACACAGAAGAGGGGGCAACGGAGAGTGGAGAAATTGCATCTGGATCTGCTCAAGGCATATTTATAACCACAAGAACCACATAAAGAGGGGCTAAGAAGTTGTAGCCAGCACCTATCTTCCTGCTCTCAGCCAGATTAAAGCAGTCATGAGACAATCTTGCTCCACAGAGCTCAGGGCACCTGTCCAAACTTCTGTGCTCCTCAGCTGTTCTGGCAGTGACTGAGCCAGGAAGCTGTGACCAGCCTCAACACTGACTGGAGCTTCCCAGTGCCTCCACCCAAATCAGGCCTCTTCTCAGCCAAACCAAAGGCAGGAGGCATCTGGGCTGCTCATGTACATCAGTGGGGTAGCAGGAAGAAGCATGTTCCAAAAGACTGCAGGCCAGCCAGCATTTGCCTTCTAGATGGGGCCATGTCTGCTACTGTCCCACCTATCAAAGCAGAGAATGAGTATTTTCTGAGCAAGAAAACTGCCAGTATCTCTAGACTATTTGCAGCTCTTGTCTGCTACACCACCTGTGAATAAACCTACCAAACCAGCAAATCACAGTCTCTGGTCCTTTGACAGCCTCATCCTTTTATTAACCACCACCACTCTAGAAGGTGAGACCTGACTATGAGAAAGAGTAAAGATGCTACACACACACACAGTGGCAACTTGTCCCTGCAATGAGAGTTGGGGAATTTGACTGAGTACTGACAGAGCAAGGCTCTGCAGGTGGCATAATAACCCACTTGCCTCCAAGAGTATAAGGGCTTGCAGTACTAACAGCTCAGGAGGAGCAACCAAGTTGCTACTGATTGGGCCCAAGCCAGGGAAACATATCCTTGAAGGCCTCATCTCCAGCATCCCCCCAGCGCTAATGCCAGGAAGTGGCTCCTATCTCCTCACCCAGCCCCAGAGTTAAACTCCAAGAATCCTCCTTAGGCACAGAGGGGATGGGGAGGATGCCAGTAACAAAAAAAGATCTTCAGGCTCCACAAAGTCCTGGGGGCCCATTCCTGCCTGGGACTGGCACAGGTAAAGAAGAGCCCAAACTACATCCCTAGGACTCAGAAGAACAGGGGAAGAGGGAGTGTGGTGAAGCCCCAGTTCAGAGCTGTACAACCCACATGCTGAGACGTGTTTTATAGGCAGGAGTGCTGCACCTCAGCCCAGAAGAAACTGGCTAAGCTCTCCACACATAAAGGACAATTGACAGATGTCTTCTTGGTAGCAAGATCAACCAAGCCTGCAGAGACATAGGAACCCGTCTGACAAGTACTTCTTCACAGTAATTTCTCAAAGCTCAGAGGCACCCTTTTGTGCAAGAGATGAAGTGTGCAACTCAGCCAGCAAAAACAAGAGACGCTCCCATGTTTAGATTGGCAGTTGTGACAATCAACAACACATGCTCAGGTCTGATAGCCAGGGCCACAGGCCCTGTGTTCCTCACAGAAGCATCCTTCTCTTGCACCAGCTGAGGTCTTCAGCTCAACCAGTAGCCGTGTAACCAGCACAAACACAAACGCAGCAGGACTTCAAGCTATGCAAAAAGATGTTTTGAGCAAGGCAGGGAGCAGGCTCGGAACAGAAAATTCACTCTCTCGGATGTGCACACCCAAGCAGAGGATAGGTTGGTAAAGGAGACAGCTGGAAGCCACGGGACCAGAGAAAGCAGCAAGACCAGTCCGATTATAAAATAAAGGCTAGGAAGTTGAGCATTGCCATTGACTCAACATAGGAGAAGATGCAGGAACGCCAGAATGCTGCGCCAACACAGAGCCGCCATCCGGGCCGCGGTGCTTCTGCAGAAACCTCCGCAAGGCCGGCGTGTGCAAGCCGACCCGGGGCCACCTCCTCTGCGAGGCGGACGCTCCTCCTGCTCCCCGGGCTCGGCAGCAGCACCCACGGCAGCAGCCTCACCACGGGCAGGCAGTGGATGAAGGCCTGGGTGTGCAGAGAGGAGCAGGGCTCACCTCCTCATGCTGCGAGAGGGTAACGTACGGCACGGGCTCTCGAGCCTGGCTGTGCCGGGTCATCTGGACGATCGGGCCTGCCATGTCTGCAAGTCAAAGCACAGGAGAGGCGAGGCTCGCCCCGGCTGGAGAGCAGAGGGAATCCTGCGGTGCACTGGGCCCCCCCCCGGTACCCGACGCCGGTTCGCAGGGTTCGCTACCGGCCTCAGAAGGGCTCACCCGCTCTTGGCGGCTGCACCGGGCGCTCCCTTCCCTGTCCGCGCCGCGGTCCGGTTCGGGGACTCCCTCCAGGCTGCCCGGGCAGCGGCCCCCGACCCCGCCGCAGCGCGGCTCAGCGCTCACCTCGGGGCAGGCTCACTCGGTGCGTGCTGGCTACGGCCTCCCAGTGGGAAAACAAACGGCCCCGTTCCTCCTCTTCATCCTCCTCCTCTTCATCCTCCTCCCCGCCACCGGCTGCCTCCTCCTCGTCCAGACCGTCCAGGTCCTCCAGCCTGATGCGCGCCATAGTTTTCACCCCACCGCGCACCCGGAAGCAAGAAGTCCGAAGCCCCTCCCCCCCCCGTATGGCGTCATCGCTGTCGTCATGAGGCTATCCCCTCGCGTGCCGCCCTTGCGTCTAAGGCAGGCCCGCGCCCCTCCCGCCTCACCCCCCGCCCTCCCTCCGCCCAACTCCCCCCCCGCCTCAGGCTCGGAGCCGCCGTCGGTTCTAGAGTCAATTTTATTTAATAAAATAAAGTACAGCAATCAACCAGCCGGGAGGAGGAAGGGGGAGGATGGGGTAGGGAATCAACGCGCGGCCGCCCCCCCCCGCCCAGGCTCCCCAGCGCCTCCCGCTCCTCCCTCGCCGCCGGGCAGGGTGGGCTGCGGCACTGCCGCCGCTGCCCCAGTCGGGGGTGCATACCCCCATCCCCACCCCATGCCGGGGCCGCCTCACCCCCGCCGGACCGGCATTTCTACCTGGCTAGCGTGTGCGGCTGGTGCCGAGCGTGCTGCCACCGAAGCTGCTGGCCCTGGGTGTGCAGCAGAGGAGCATGCGTACGGGCTGCGATTCCCAAACTAGCTAGGGCCACCCTGGCCCTGGGACCCCCGGGGCCTCAGGCTGGGCAGGCAGACGAGTGGCACAAGAGCCGGTGATGAGGGAAAACAGAGCAGTTGAAGTGGGATGGAGGGTGTCGAGTGCTGCCCAGTGCAGCGCAAAGCCGTGTTGGTGCACCAGCTGCGGAGCGGCCAGAGGCGGGGGGCACCTGCAGGCGGGTCAATTGGAGGAGAGCAGGGAGCTGTGGGAGGACAGGTCCATGCTGCTGGCGCTGAGGCCTCTGCTCTCTGCACGGAGGCCTTGGGTACCCTGGAAAAACATAATGCTCATGACGACCAGTGCCTGCAAACCACACCCCAAAGCTGCCAGCCCACGTCCTGCACTCCTCGCCTTACAAGCCCAGTGCCATTATCAGCCACGCCAGGTGCCACCTCTGCTCCTGTTTTATGGCTGGAAGGTTTGCTGAGTTCAAGCAGGGAAGGAGTAATTAGTTGGAGGCGACACCTTCACTTTTGGAGCCATGATCTCAGAAGGGGGGCTGCACAGCTTGCCCAGGGGATGCAGGTGGGGACAACTGGCCCAGCCCACCCCTTGGGAAGGCAGAATAGCTCCAGCCCCGACAGCAACAGAATCCATAACATCCAGTGGGGTCTTGGGTACCATACACATGGCCTGCTGTGGCCTCCACCATCTCTGTTGCAGGTCACAGCTCCTACCCCAGCACCCATTCCTGCACCAGACCTGCCATCCGTCCCAGTGCTTACCTCAAATGAAGCATCACTAGACTTGTGCAGGTAATTTAATGATGCAGCTCGTTTCATGCTACAAGAAAACAGAGGAGAGCAGGTGTCATCTTGCTATGCCTGGCCAGACCCCAGCCCCCAAGGTAGCAGGGCCCCCTCACCCACCCTGGCTTTCACACCTACCTGGTGTTCCTGGGCTCCAGAGGACCATTGCCCTGCAGTTTCTTGACCAACATCTCACTGCTTCTCCGTATCACATCCCGGATTTTCCCAAGGGAGCTGCTGCGCTGAAGGGTGCCACTGCCATCCTGGACACAGAGACACAAGCCAGGGCAATGGCTGAGTGGCACCAATCAGGCTCTGGCATGCTGCAGACAAGTGGCCAAGACTGGGCTTGGCTCCAAATACCCTCTTTGCCTGCTTGCACTGAGGGGCTAAAATTTCCTGGTCCAAAGCAGGCTTTCTACTCACTGCATGGCTCATCCTGGTTCTCCAAGGGACAGGATGACCATGGAGTTGGGGACCCCAACCCATGGCTCAACTCATCCAGACTGAGCCTCCCTCCTGTCCAGTACCAGCCCAACACTAAACCAGGCTGCTGGCCTGCAGCAGGCCATCAGCACAAATGGCACTGGCATCCCCACAGCTCTGCTTCAAATACAGTACAGCTCCATCACCTGCAACAGCTCAGGCAACAGCTACGAAAGAGGTTCCAGTGGCCAGGGAAGCACCAAGACCTGATTGGAGCCCCAAGCTTGGGGATACCTTTGTCAGGCCAGTACATTCATTTCAAGGACACCCTCCTCGTTTGCTGCTGGCTGGAGACTATCCTCCTCCTCCCCCTCCCTCTACCCTTTCCTCACCATGCCATTGCTATTCCTTCTCTTCATCCAGCACTCGTCCTGATGCATATCTTGGTCCTGCATGTCAGATCTGCAGGCTCATTCATTGTCAGACAAGTCCAGTCCACGTGCACACACAGCCTTGTGTCCCACCTCTAATGCTCTTGAGACTATTATCTTGGAATCTACTGAACAATTCAGCCGGCTCCATCTCAGATGCATTCATTTGGCTGCACCAAAACTGTGGCCAAGCAGGCCCCACCTTGCTTGACCTCCCATCTTTAGCTGCACCTGGCCCCACTGGCTGCCCCAGGGTGGCACTTTGAAAGGTTTTCTTTACAGCTTCCTGCTTTTTCAAGAGACCAAAACCAGCCCTAAATCTGGCTCCCTAGCCTGGTACTTCCCACATGTCCCCCAGAAGTCCTCAGTACTCAGAAAAGCACTCTCAGCCCCCGACAGGCTCCTCTGGCCCACCTCCTGCACTTAGCTCCAAATGCATGCAAGACACAGGCTGCCAGCACCACACCACCTCATGCCAGAGGGACATAATGGCACCAAGTTCTTTCCCTGTGGCCAGGCAGGCTCATTACAAAACATTATGGCACCACTGCTGATGTGCAGTTATTTTTGCTCTGGTCTGGTAGCAGTCCATCCTAGTCCCGATGGCTCCTGGCATATCAGAGTAGAAGAAGGAGGCAAATGCAAAATCCCTTTGCTCCTTTTTAAGCATGCACAGGAGCCCCTCTGTACCACTCCAAAGGAACAAAATGCTCTGTGACCCAAGCTGGCAGCAACAATTGCCCCACAACTGCCCAGGCAGCTCTGCAAGCAAGCGGGGTCTCTGCCTTTGGCCACTCACCTGTGCTGACCCCTGTGGACTTTCCAACACCTCCCCTCTCCAGCTACCTAAAGGTGATCCAGCCCCAGACCTCTCTCCAACAGCTGACCAGTACATTTCCTACAAGCAGGCTTTTCTCCTTGTGTTTATCTCTTCCCTTCTCAGACAAGCCAAGTGCATTGAAACTCCTCAGTTTCTCATCAGGATAGGGGTTTTTCCTATCCTGGAGCCATGTGCTGTTGCTGCAAGGGACCCACTCAACAAAAATGCAGAGAGCACCAAAAGTATTAGCAAGGCAAACAATTCGACCCCTGCACCAAGCATTCTGGGCAAGTTTTGGATGAGCTGGCCAGAAGGGATATGCAGCACTAGCAAAGACAGGGAGGGGGGTGGTAGGAATGTCTTTTGCCTCTCCATCAGACTTGCTCTGGGTCACCACCCTCCCTGCAGGGTACTGCCATGCCAGGCACCGTTGTCTTTCACAGGGCACATGAACCAGGGAAAGAGAACAGAGCTGGGGCAGAGGAGCAGGACCATGGCTGCAGGATCCAGCCAGAAAGTATGCCCTGTAGTCAGGTCTGGAGGATGGAGCCACATTTTACCAGCTGCAGCTGTACAGGATGACTGCAGACCAACACCAGAACCAAATGCTGCTGCATGCTGGATTAAAAATAGCCACACCATTCTCCCACTCTCTTTTCTGCAGTTATTTTTAACCCAGAATATTTATGGGGCTTGTTTTACCACAGAGCCCCCACCCCCTTGTACTCACCAGAATGAGAGTGCTCAAAGAAAAAGAAACAACTCCACCACTGAGCCTGTCTCCACTACATGCTCCCACCCTGCCTGCCTCATGGAGGCAAAGGACTTGGGTAGGATTGGCAGCACGTGGAGCTCAGCACTGAGGGTGCAGCAGGGCATTTATCTGGCTAATGGGAACAACTGCTGGGGAAGGCCAAAGTTCAGAGACCCTGCCACCCATGGCTATGGAGCTGAGGTTAGTAGCAAACCCAGTTTGGAGGTCAGGGAGAAGTACAGTGGAGTTGGGTCTCTCATCTCCAGTGCCCAGTCTAGGAGAGGTGCCCTGGGAGCAGCACACACACAGACAACAAGCACCCCACACCTGCTCCAGCAACATTTGCACCCACCACTCCAGGGCTGACCGACGATGACCTACAGAACATGGAAAGAAGCACAGGGCAGCAGTTCGGGTCTGTCTACCTTTAATCAGAGGTACAGTTGTTACAGCACCAGGTCCAGGACTTGGCAAACCATGAGGGGCAGGTGGCACTGAGGCCTGAATGCACCCTGCACTGGGGACTCACCACTCTCCAGGAGCATTGAGCAGCACTGGGAGAGAGAGGCAGGGAAGATGCAGCCCTAGACCACTCAGCCCTGGGCTCCACACCCCACAGTCCTGAGCACAAATCTCCTTTCAGTAAGTACAAGCTCCCAGGGGAGCAGGATGCATGTGCCCCAAGGACTCTGCACCACCACAGGAAAGCCAGGCCCAAACAGACACAAGCACATTTAGTATCACAACCTCCCAGATGACTAACAAAGGAGAAACTACCCAGCTAAATAAATAACAGGGGAGTGGGGAATGTGGGTGTCCTGCGCTGGCCTCTATCCTCCTGGCTGCAGCCTTCCCAGCACTCTTCCCATGTAGGGAGGCCAGCAAGGTTCACTTCTAACAGGAGGTGGGATGAAGGTGTACACCCAAGGGTGTAATGTTCAAGATAACGGTGGTCTGGCCCAGGGAAACACCATCCCCTTTGCCAGCAGTGAATGACAGCACCAGACCCTGTGCAGGCCTGGAGTCCCATCAGAGGCACTAAGCCCGTTACACACGTGCCACTGTCTCCTTAGCAGTGATAGACAGGGTTATAGATTTCCCATGTACTTGGCTAGAGACACCCAGGCAGTGGGTCACAGCCCCAGGGAGCATGCCTAGCAAGCCGGGTCCTGTGTTCAAGAACTATCCTCCTCCATGAGCAACCTGCCCCCTTCTCCTATGGAAACCTCCCTCCAACCATCCCATCTGCTCCTACATGCTCTGAGCATCCTAAGTCCCAGCTCTACCTTTCCTTGCATCCTTCTTTGCACCTCCTTTTTCTTCCAACCACTCTGTTCCATTCCCTATCTCAGCCACTTCTAATAGCCTGGAGCCTAGCCAGAAGTTCTGCTTTCCTCCCACCCTCCCTCTGCCTCCAAAGAACAGTGAACAGCTTCAGTCCTGCCTCTTCTTCTCTCAGCAGCCACACCTGGGGACCTCGGAGCAACAGGGAGATGATTCAGCCCTTAATGCCATCAGTAGGTGAGGAACTCAGCTACAGAATCAGGTCAGGAGGCTGCAACCAAACATGCTTGTCTTGGCAGGTCCCTGTTCCATGTGTGGCCTTCGCCTGTCACCCCCTCACCTCACCTTGGATGTACAGTAGCTATAGGCACCCTACATCCCTGTGCACAGAGACTCACATGCTGCCCCTGGGATGCAGAGCTCAGCGGGGAGAAGGATAGCAAGACAGGGACTGCCTGGTGCTGTAGGGAGAGCCCAGCTTACCAATGGCCAGCGCAGGTTTGCTACAGGGCACTAACATAAGCCAAGCCTACAGGGAAGAAAGCAACTGGGCATAAGACAGCCCTGCCAAGGCCAGGCCTCTCTGTCCCAACTCATCTTCATGCCTCTGTCCTGGCCTCTGCAGAGATGGAAGGAACAAGCTAGGAGGGTTGAGGATGTCTAATGATGGAGGAGTCAGCATGCCTGGAGATTCTTCAGACAATCTCCCGCAGGCCTGGTCCCATACCCAGGGCTATGGCAAGGGAAGGCTGGAGGGGTAGGGGCATGCCAGGGGACGGTGTCCCGTCACCCTGGCCTGGGGGAGTGGGAAGCTCCTCGCAGATTCTTCCTGCTCTTGCTGGCCACGGGACTGGAGCTGGGCCATGGGGCCAGGCACTCGCTCCTCTGCTGGCGTTGCGGTGCCCTCATGCACCAGGAGGGCTGGGGGACTGGCGTGGAGGTCTTGCCGAGGAAGGAGGGATGGTGTGGAGGAAAAGTCAGAAGATACAACACAAACATCCAGGTGATTGCGGTGGAGGGGAAAGAGGGAGTCTCGGGAGGCATTTAAGCCTAGTGCACAGAGAGGAGAGAGAGACAATTTACAAGGCCGTGAGGTTGTAGGTCACCCAGGGAGCAGGTGGGGCAGGGCCCAGGCTGCATGCAGAGACACCAGGCCACGTCTGGGCAGGAAAAGAGTCTTGTGAGGCTGACACAACGCTCTCACATTCCTGCCGGCGTGCTCCAGCCCACGGGCAGGAACAGCGAGCTCAGGGGGAACAGCTTGAGCCTTCTGTTCTGCGGGGTACCTGCTCCTGGGCCTTGTGCACCCACAGGGTGCCTGCTAAGGCCTCAGCATCCCTGAGCTGGTGCCATCCCTGCCCTCATGGCCCAGACTCTGGCTCCAGAGTCCAGGCCCTGGAGTGCTTCCAGAGCTGCCCCTGGCAGCTAAGGGACGGCAGCAGAGACTGCCCTGAGGCCTCCAGACCAGCACAGGGAACAACTGGTTGTGATAGACAGGAGCAGTGGGAGCTTCCTCAGCCTTCTTTTTGGGGTTGCTGCAGCTCATGGCTGGGCCACTGGCTGTAGAAAGGAGGCTGGAAATGTGTCCAGCAGGCTGGAAAAGGCTCCATACACCAGGTGATGGCAGCAGCAGCCTTGTTCCCCAGGGTGTTGGGCTAATCCTCAGACCCTCCATCCAACAGCTGGCTAGGCCTGGGAACACCTGCCAAAGCCCCTGGAGGAGGGTCATACCCCCCTTGTCTGCATCAGGCTGCGGAATAGGGTGGCATTGCATACTTGCCTTGGGATGATCAGCTCAGAGACCATCAGGAAGATCTCCCAGACCATCACCAGTGCAAAGTGATCACCCAATACCAACCACAGCCATGAGGTACTGCAGAGAGGCACCAGCCAGAACAGGGATAAGGTGATCCTAAACCAGACCTTACAGCCCTCTCTCTGCTCGTCTAGCCCCTCTATTCATGGGGATTACAAGGACTCAGGGTTGGTCCCTTGCTGGGGCTAGGGCCCTCTTCACTCCTGATGCCAAGAGCTGGGACTAGAGAGTGGATAGCCTGCATCTAGCAGGTTTCCCTAGAAGCTCTCCTCCCCAGATCCCCTCCAGCCATCTCTGGGGTACAATCCACAATCAAGAGAGCCAGCAGGCTTCAGGCTTGGGTCTTGAGGGGCTGTCATGGCAACAAGGGAGAGAAAGGAGGAAGGAGGAAGGGAGGGAGCTCATGCGGGTGGGTATGGAGCCGAGGCAGGTAGGGAAGGGTTAGTGACAGCATATGTGAGGGGGAAGCAAAGGACTGTGTGCTCAGTGTACATTGCTTAGGTACCCAACTAGACTATGCTCTCAAGTAGAGTTTGCAGGAGTAATAGTAAGCGTTAACAGCTCTAGAAGTCCTCAAGCCAAGCACCTGCCAGCACCATGCTCACTTCCTCCTCTTCTTCCTCCTTTTCCTTGCAGAAGACAAAAGGCACCTGTTGCAGACCTGGACTGCTACCTTCCTTCAAAATCAACATTAGTGACCAAAGTGACCAACTCACAGTCTCAGCGCAAGCCTAGACAGGCTCAGGTTGCCCTGTCTGTGCCTCAGCTAAAACTAACCTCTTCTGCCACCACCGGTCAAGTCAGACCAGCCTGGCATCCTGCAAAGACCTCTTACCACCTCTGCTGGGCCAGAGCCCAGAGACCACAAGACCGGGGAGAGGGGGACAGCAAAGGCTGCAGACTACTCCTGTGCCCTGCAGTCACTCAGTCACAGACACACCAGGCACATACACAACCCTCCCCAACATCACTTGTGGCGCAGTGCGGGACAGACAGCCAAATTGCTGACAGTGGTTGAGTGGGCCTGAGAAAGGGCTGATGCTCTCAGCCAGGGCCTCAAGAGGGGAGGAGCAGCAAGGAGAAATGTTAATAAGGTTGCAAGGTTAAGATTAAGGGCAGACCAGCTCATGCTGTGCATTGCCAAGGGCCTGGCAGCCCCCTGGAAGCAGGAGTGCTCAGTTGGGGATATCTGGCCCATACACCAGAAGCCAGGCCCAGACACACACTTTTGCGGGCTGACTGGCCCGTGCCAAGAAAGAGGGGAAGGAGGTGTGCAGGGGAACGAATGGAGATAGACAAGGATGCCACAACAGGCCATGTGGGCACAGCCCCGAGTCAGACTGTCCCTTCCCTCTGGTAGCCAGCTGAGGCCATTCTTGATGGTGTCTTGTACTTACCCCGCTCCATTCCACGCCCATACTCACTTCCTCGCTACCGTCTGTGGCATTCTCGTACTTGACGCCCCCCAGGCTCCGACGTCTCTCTGTGCCATCACCCTCCTTCAGGATCTCTACCACCTTCGTCTGGTTGATTGGATCAATGCCCTGCAAACAGAAAGGTTAAGGAAGCACCATGTTTTGCCCTTCTGTGTTCTTTCCCTCTTGGGATCTGCTCTGCCATCACTGTGCTTGGTCCTGTGCCCTTCTCTTGGCCCCAACCAAAACTCTCCAGAACAAGAAGCAAAATGTCATCTTGAACTTAGCAGCCCTTGTGTGGGTTACCAGCTCAGTCAGCCTCCCACCAAGCCACAAAGCCACAAAGCACCCCAGGGAACAAGGGCTTGCTACCCCAAAACTGACAACTTCTTTCTTCACCTTTTTGTGTGTGAAGATTTCTGCTATCCTTCGGTCTTTGTGCTAGCTGGTTACAGAACCTGCTTTATTATTTGAGGATTTGAGAGGAGTTTAGGGTGACAGGTACTCTAAGAAATCCCTAGTGTGTTCCCTGGACAGAAAAATCAGTGGGAAGAAAACGTCCCAGTGAGTGCAGATCTCCTCAGTATATGACAAAGCACAGTAACCTGCCCTAAACCAGATGCAGTACTTCTGCACTCAAAGAGCCACATCTGCTTCCCCACATGTAAACATCTGCTCCACCCATGCATGCAGGCACATGCACAACCCCATACTCGTACACGTGCACAAATGAAACTTCAACCACCAAAGTGCTCTGGTGTCATGGGAATGTAAACCAACGTTTTTGATGTAAACATATCAAAGTCTGCAAGGACTAAGAAAGTCCCTCATCACATCCCAAGCTAAGTGCTGTGCCACGACCTCCCACCCCAAACCCCACGATGCCCCCTCCACCAGGGAAGGTCCCTCCCGGGTTACCTGCCGCCGAGAACGAACTGCACACTCCTCCAAGGTCTCGGCTGCCTCCAGCTTGCCCTGACGTCGGTACAGTGCACCCAGGTTCCTCAGAGTGGTGTTCACAGTTGGGCTGTAGTAACAGATGGAAGTGAGCAGGAGCCCTGGAGCCACCCCCTCCAGAGCCCACAGCTGCCCAGAAACCACCTCTTACCTGCTGACCTTACAGGCCTTGTACCAGCCACCATACTCAGCGTAGGGAGCACCGTCTCTGTGCTTGCTCTACAGGGTGAGGAGAGATGAGAGCTGTTAGCCAAGTGCCCGCTGCTGTTCTCTGGCTTGTGCTCTCCCACTGGATGCCAGGGTTAGGCCCCAGGCTGCACCCCCATACCAGCCCACCCTTTGGAAACACAATGTGCAAAGGCAGTGATGAAGCCCAGCAGGTTCCTGGAGGGAAAGTTAATTTGTTGCAACAGACTGGGGTTACAAATAGAAGTGATGTTGCCACCTCAGCAAGGTAGATAATTGTATCTCCTTGCAACTTCCATGGTACCAAAGACAGCAGGAACAACACCACCCACCCTTACAATACTCTGAAAGACATGACACTCCGCTCCCCTCAACATGCAAAAGGAAGACAAACAAAACAAATCAACAACCAAAATCCCAACCAACTAAAACCTTTTAGGCACGCCAGGCAGCATGGGTGCTGAAACCCCCAAGCATGGCTAGCAAAGGAATTAAAATTCAAGTTATCTGCCTGAAAGGTCAGGCCTGCCCCACAGCAGCTCAGCCCAAATAGCTCTCTCTCTCCTGACCATGCCCAGCCCTTTACCCCAAAGCTGGCTGGCTGGCCCTGCCTCAGCCAGGAGCAAAGAGGCTGTTGGCCAGAGCAACAGGAAAGGGGGCAGAGGGATGCTCAAGGAGAAAGATCTAGGGCCAGGACAATTCACTCTGCAGGGCACTACTATCTGCTAGTCAGTGTCACCCTGGGTCAGTAGGGACCAAAGCACCTACAGGCAGGAATAGTCACTGCTGCAGGAGCAGGGCTGCCTGTTCACACACTGTGCACCCTGGTACAGGGCAAGCACTTGGGGCTGTGCCATGCCCCTGGTTCTGAACCCACAGGACACATGGGCTGGGCTGGAAGCACACAGCTCAGCCCCTTGCCCTGCAGGGCTGCTCTCGCCAAGCTCCACTGCTCCACAACAGGAGTTTCCCTCTGACAAGGGCCCCAGGTCATAAGAAAATTGTCCTTACAGGGGCCATTTTTCTTACTCAGCTCCACAGCACTTATCAGACCTCTACCCATGTGCTGGGAGCCTCCCTGAGCCATAGTCACATGAGGGTTTCCTGGTGGTCAGAGCCTTGGGCAGGCCTTGGGGACAGGAGAGCTCAAGACTCAAAACATCTCTGAGGCTTGCATGGAGGCAGTGGCTGAACTCGAGCCAAAAGGCATCGAATACTCTGGGGCAGAAAGAGCCTCGCAGGCCAGGGGTGCCAGATGTGCCCAAGGCACTGGTTCTGGCACAAGGTGGCCTCCTCCTGCTTCCACTGAGAGCTGAGGGAAAGAGGGGTGAAGGAAAAAAGAAGTGAAGCTCTGCAAAAGGGGTTTGATGTTTTTTAATAGGAGACATGGAAACACAGCACAAAGCAGAGCACAGCAGCCCCGGACCCTGGGCCAGCAGAACAGCAGGTTCTGTGGTTTCTGCTGCCTGGCCAGGAAAGTCATGACAACCATGCCACGCCCTGGGACATGGGCACAGCTGCCCTGGGGGATGGGAGGGCCCAGATGCAGGGAAAGATGCTCAGCCCTTGTCCTGGGCTGCAAAAAGAATCTTGCTCCAACTGTAGGTCCCTGAGCTTGTTCTCTAACCCTGTATCAGAGCCTGTATTATCTAAAGCATAGCTCCACACTACAACTATCTACTTCTGACCTCCTCATTCTCCTAAGATACCACCAGAAGGATCCAAATTCCAGAGGAGCAAGAGGAGCCAGGTCTCTCCTCCAGCTTTGATTTCTCCTGCACGGAACGGTGCTGCAGCAAGTGTAATTTCTTTGCAACTGGAGCAGGGTAATGTGGAGCTGAGCACTGCCCTGTGCTGGGGATGGCACAGAGCTGTTCTGTGGGAAGACACAGTGTGCTGGTAGGAGGTAGCTGGTAGTGCCCTGTCCTTAGCACTCACAGGATGGGACTGGTAGGTCTAAGCTGCCAGCCTGCTGTCTGAGCTCACCCAGGGATGAGGCTTGCTCTAAAGGCAAAAGAAAGGAAGAGAGACAAAATTTGCTCCCAATGCATCATCTAGATGACTAGACCAGAGCCCTTCATTTTGCTGTTTCACACATCTGCCAAAACGCAGGTGAGATCTTTGACTTGGAAAAATCAGAGACAGGGCTCCAAGACCTTTATCAGCTGAGAACAGAGCAGGGCGTGGGCACCAAGGCTGACAGCTTCTTTGCCTCTCAGCCTAGTCCAAGGCAAACACAAGCCATGTCTATCCTCTTCCAGAGGACAGATAGAACATAGAAAAGCTAGGGCCCAGTCTGTGCAGAGATTGTTTTCGGGTTTGGCTCCATTTCCTAAGCAAGGTGACAGCAGCAGTTTCTTCTTGACCTCCATTTTTCCCCAGGCAGCCTTAGGGCTGCTTCAGAAACAGGCTGTGCTCTGGGTACGAGCAGCTCTTTGGAACAGAGTGCCAAGGCTCTGCAGCACAACCCTCTGCCATCCGCCATCTTCCATCATCTGCATGCCCTAGAGGGATCACTAAAGCAAAGAGAGAGAGCATGCAGCCATGGCTGAGGGGCTGAACAACTCCCTGCCCCAGGGAAAGCATCAAGCTCTCTGATGGCCCTTCCCTCCCTGCTGGCCCAAAGAGCAGCCATGCTCTCCCCCACTCTCCAGACCCCTCCTGGACTTCATCAGTGACCACAGCAGCTCTTCAGACTGCAGGAAGGAGGGTCTGGCTGTTATAAGAGAGCACCAAAGCCCCTGGATCTCCTTCCCCTCCCAGTGCTCTTGCTGCTGATAACAGGCAGCACCACCAGCTCAGGCTCACCTTGCTCATCTCCTCTCTCTCCTCCGCATGCATCCATATTGGCTTGTGTTCATCTGTGTGGGGAAAAATGCAAGACACCTCCACTCACCATGACCTCCTGTTGCTCTGCCACTTCCCCTGGGGCTCTGCCTCCTGCACAGTCCAGCACTCTGTCCCCAGAACAAGCAGCCCACCAGAGGGAAGTGACAAGGCTTCCAGAACAAGTCCTCCCATGGGAGAATACCTGTGAAAGGTGTACTGGAGAACCTTCTGTGCATGCCTAGGACAGACTGTGCCACTTGCTATTCCCTCTTTTAGCCATAGCTGTTCCCAACTCAGTAAAGATGACAGCCATAGCTCTCCAAGACCCCTTCTGACAGAAGAGGTGGAACAGCATAACACTAAAATGGCAGTGTCTCAAGGGCTGCCTGAAGCAGAGGCCTGCAAAGCATCCCATCCCTTTGCCAGAGGGATACCAGAACCAGCCAAGCATAGGCTGAGAGCCAGGAGACAAATCTGCTTACCCTTCCCTAGCCTCAACAGCTTGTTATACAAACCATCCACAGAGCCAAACTCCTTCACGTGAGCACGGGTGAGGATCTCCTTATACAGCACCTCTGCATCTTTGTATTTGCCTTGCTTCAGATAACAGGAGGCCTGCAACAAAGCAAACAGCTCCAGCTTCAAAGGGCAACACAAAATTAACTCTTCCTCCTTCTTGCATCTCTCTCTCTGCTTCTTCAAGCACCCAGCAAGGCTCAGCTCTCCCATGGCATCACTCCCCACCCCTATGTGGCCTCTTCCCAGAGTCTCACCAGGTTGTTCTTGGTCTTGGCCACGTTGGGGTCATCAGGACCCAGGCAGCTCTCATAGATCTCCAGGGCCCGGCAGTAATAGTACTCCACCTCATCATACTTGCCCTGGTTCTGGCACAGCAGGGCTAGATTGTTCAGCTGCTTGGCCACATCAGGATGGTCTTTGCCTAGGACCTGGGTAAAAAAAACAAAAGAAGAAAAGTAATAGAAAGTCAACATTTAGAGACTGCAGTGGACTCCTGGAGTTAGTAGACATTGTAGTCCCTCCAGGACATGCCTGTGTCAGACAGAAGCCAAGGACTAGGGAGGTAAACAGGAGAAAAGCCAGCTTCCACCCCCTGGCAGGCCTCTCCAAGTCTGCACACACAGGAAAAGCAGAAGCAGCAACTACAGAGACAAGATAGGTCCTGGATCTCCCAGGTGCAGTGAGGGAAAACCCCCAGGGAGAGCTGGAAGGAAAGAGAGCATAAAGACCACTACCTTCTCACGGATCTCCAGGGCTCGCTTACACAGTGGCTCTGCTTCTTTATACTTCCCTCTCTTGCCGTAGAGAACAGCCAGATTGTTCAAAGTTGCTGCCACCTGCAGAGACATAAGTTTCTCCATGAAACCAAGCTGAATCCAGTGGGACCAGACAAAGGGTGCAAGGAGCAGTAACAGTCCCATTTCCCCCATGCCTGCAACACAGCTGCTTCTGAACAGGAGATCCAGAGGTAGACAGCTACCCTGCCTACATTGTGGGATCCAGAAGACAACTCCTGACAGGTCAAGCTAAGCAAGACAGCAGGAGGTACTGACACAGTGAAACAGAGCCCCACAGCATGTGAGCAGCATGTTTCATGTCTCAGAGTACACTGCTGTCCTTGGCAGTCTGGCAGCAGACACACCATAAGGGCACCATTCTACCCCCAGCAGCATCCACAGGTCAAAGGAAGCAACTGAAAGAGGAGGCAGACACTCACCGCTGGGTGGTCTTTGCCCAGAGTCTTCTCACGGATGGAGAGAGCATCATTCAAGAGGTGTGCTGCCTCTTTGTATTTATTCTGATCCCTGCAGTGCAAAGCCAAATCAGTTATTCAGGATTTGGACACCACAGCCAATGGCAAGCAGAACTGTGAACAACAGTACTCCTTCCACACAGATCCAGACCCCACAAGCCCTTTGTTCTTTCTTACCTTAGCCAGTCCCTAACAAGGTATAAAACTCTATCAGGGAGTATGGCAATCAAAATACCTCATCATCTGTGCCAAAACCTTATTGAAAAGCAAACTACTAGAAGCTGGGGGAGCTCCCTGTAACCAGAAAATGCTGCATTGGGAACTTCAGAGAGGTAGAAAGCTCTCCTGGCCCAGTCCTGTCCTCCCTACCATGCTCACCTGTATACTAGTGCCAGGATATTGAGCATGGTGGCCACGTCAGGGTGATCGTGGCCTGATGTCTTCTCCAGGTCCTCCAGAGCCTGCTTGCATAGTGGTACAGCCACCTCGTATCGTCCCTGTGAGGCATACTGGATGACAAGGTTGTGGAGGGTGCGCAAGCGTGCAGGAATCTCATAGCCTCCCTGCTGGGCAGCTGCCACTGCACTGCTGTGTTGGTGGGGCACTGCAAGCACAGAGGAAGAAACAGGGAAACAGTTGGCACAGCAGGCTTGAACACGGCAAGCCAGCAACCATGCATGAGCAAACACTTACATCCAGGACCATGCTCTTCCTCCTCATTTGGGAACAGATCATCCAGAGAGTCCTTGGCAGAGTCGCCCTCCTTCTCCTCCTGAGAGGATGGGAATCACAATACTATTGGTACTCACAGGAGACAGCAGCAGCCTGGGCTGAGTCAGCTGCCAACCCCCCCTTCCCCACTGCAGCCCACCCAACACCCTCAGCTTCCCCTGTCGTCTCTGCCACCATCGTATCTTCCCACCATCCAACAAAACTAATAAAGCCTGATTTCCCCAGCACATCCTGGCATGCTACTCCATGTTCTTCCAGACACCCTGCCCCATGCAGGCTCCCTTTAGTTACAGGCATTGGTGCGCACAGTAGCTGGGAAGGGGCAAAATCCAGGGCAATCCTATCACACCTAGGACCCAGCACTCCTGCTGGGTCCAACTTCTCCCATCACCAAAGATGGCTGGTGGACAGGACAAGGGCATACCGAAGGTGATACATCCTCATCGTACTTCTTCAGCTGGTTCATGAACTCAAGGTGTTTCTTCTCCTCCTCCAGCTGAGCCACGGTTTGTTCACTGCGCTGCAGCTTTTGCTGGGTGTTGGCAAGCTCATCACGCAGCCACTGGTTCTCCTGGCACAGTCTCCTCACTTGAGCGCGCAGCTTCTGCTTCTCTGACTCCACAGCATTCAGATGGTTGGACAATGCCATCATCACCTTGTCAAGAGTCTCAGTCAGTAATGACCACATTCTTTTATCTCCCTCACATGCCCACCCCCGGGGTTATGCTGGCCTTCTACACTCAGCCCTTGCTGACTCTGCAGCTTATGGGAAATGCCCACATGCCTGCCTTCCCCTCTCTGTCTTGGGTGAAAGCTAAGGGTGCACCCACCACTCTCACCTGAGCTTCTCCAAGCCCCAGTTCAATCATCTCCACTGACTTGCGGAGCAGGTTGGATTTCTCATGCACAAGATTGGCTTCTTCATCTTTCTTCAGGCACTTGATCGTCTCCAGCAAGCTGTGTAGGATGGAGTTGTGCTCATTCTTGAGTGCCTCCAGCCCTTGCATCACCAGCTTGGTGTTGGAAATTATCTCCTCTTGGCTCAGCTTGTCCAGTTTCTCCTCCCTTGGATACACCATGGTGGACATAGTCCTGCTCCTGCAGCCATACACAGAGAGAGACAAAAGCTTAGTGCCTCAGTGCTGTTTCAGGGAGCTGCAATCAGATACAAGTGTCACAGCCTCCTTCAAGCAGTAAGTGTTGAACAGGTACCCAAACTAAGACCTTCCCCTTCATCTTCCCCTCTCCCTTTGGCAGCAGGCACCTGTCAGGGCACGTGTCTCCACTTTTGCAGCACAAAGTGCTGGCAACCAGTGCCAGGATGGCACACGTGGACAGCAGACAAAAAGGCTGGAATCAGTGCTGACCTCCAACACCCCCACACTCCCAGCAGCAAGGAAAGCTGATTTAGAATCTGTTTAAGAGAAGAGATTTGCAGTTGGCAGCTGGGATGGTGATGAGTGCACCTCCTGCCCACAGACCACTGATACAAGGAGGCTGCCAGAGCTCAACACCTCTTCCAACTGCAGAAGAAAGGAAACAGAAAGTGGAGGGATGCCAGCTCAAAGCTTTCTGCTTCACAAAAATTCCCCTGGAAGAGCATCTCTCAGACAGGCAGGCATCAGTGGCCTTCCTGAGCCAAATGAAAAAATTCAGAAGATTAGAAGAGTACTCTCTGACAATCGGAGCCCCAGCACAGAATGGCCATTGTCGTGATAAGGGACATAACACCACCATCAGGAACTGATTCAGCCTGTGTGGGAAAGCTTACTTACACTAGTGTAACTGTAGCATTTGCTGTAACCCTTGTGTGGGTGTCAGCTTGAAACACTAACAGCTTTTCCAGCTTCTTTTGCCCTGCTGCCAGCTAAAGGATTCCGGCATGTAAAGGATTCCATCACATAAGGATTCCATATCCTTCCCTGCCCTCTTCCACCCAACATACCAAAGCTACCATACCAAAGCACAGGAACACCAGCTCCTACAGTCCACAATGTTAGCATGGCTGCAAGATCCCTACATAGAAAATCCAGGAGCTGAGGGAAACATGGCAGGCCAGAGGCCAGAAGACATCAGAAGCTGGCAAGACCCCTTAACAGCAGGGCTGACACTACCCTGGCTACTCCACCACTTGATCATCTCTGAGCCTACCACCACCACCACCCTCCCCCTCCACTGTCCCTCCTGTGGGCCACTCCAGCAGCCTCTTCACATTACTCAGCCAGGAAAGACAGACACCACCCACTTCGCGACGGATCACTCAGCTGCCAGCCTCCGGCAGGACTGAGGGCAGCCGGCTGTGATGCCCTGTGCAGGCAGCACCCTCCTGCCTGCCCTGCCCTGCCCAACCCAGCTCAGCTGCCCCTCCTGGCTGCCCGGGGCTGGCAGGAGGCACTGCAACCGGAGCACCCACGGCCCTGCTGGCAGGAAACTGGCCAACTGCCCAGGCACTCTGCGGGAGGAGTTAGCACAAGAGGTGTCCACGGGTTTGTCTTTGTCCTCTTGCAGGACCTACCTCTGCGTGATTTGAGCTCCTTGTTCGGCAGCAGCCTTGCGCCTGATTTACTGAGGGAGCAGAAATGCTGCCCCAGGTAAAGGAACACAGAGAGAAGAGCTCCTCTTTTAGGCAGGGCTCCTCTACTCCCCAGCTGAGCACTCTGACCAGGGGAGCTCAGGGCAATCAATCCCCCAGCTCAGCTACCACTATCCCCACCTAGGAGTGGGCTTTGAGCAACGGAGGAGTCCAGGTTCTTCCTCCTGAAGAGGAGGAAGCACTGCAGCACTGATAGTGAAGATGGTGAGCAGTGCTGCAACAATTGCTATAAGTATACACCTCTCATTATACCCACTCCTTTCCTCCTTTTTAGCTTCCCTCCTCCAGAAATTCCTTGAGTTGTATTATATACCTGAGCTCTTCCCTCAGCTCCTTTTTGGTTTCTGTTCCACTAATGCACATTCATCCCACAGGAAAGGACAGCAAACTCTTGGCATGCAGCAGAGACCTCACTACTAAACCTCAGCAGGGCAGAAAAAAATTTTCATGTCTCTTGAAGACTGGTTTCCTGTTCATACCTTTGAGTAAAAGCCAAGTCCTTCCCCACCAACCCAAGAGTCACAGTGCTGACTTCACATTAATTTCACAACTCAGCATCAGCACCAATGTGGAGCCACACATCACTATATCCTTCACTTCTGGATATATGCCATGCTTTACATGGTTACCTGATGCATCATGCATTTTACACTGAGAAGTCTCATCTGAACTGTGATATTTGTCAGTTTCCTCTAAAGACCATACAACAAGAATGTCATCAAAACCATCACTAAGATAATGACAGAGGACATAGACTTCTGTTTCAAATGAAAGAATAGGTCTGTTGAGAGTTTGCTGCAACTCATATCCTGTTTTTTTAAACTGATTCTCCAGGAACTTGCAGCTATGCCTTCTGGTCCATAATTCCCCTGGTTATTCTTTTCCCCAACTTTATAACATACCTAGGGGAGTGACCAAGTGCTAAAAGCAATAAGGAAAGCCCCACCTTCAGCAGATTTATGCAGGTGAGCATGGTTCAGGAAAAGAGATGCAATGATCCCCAGCTCCAGAGAAAGAGGCTGGCAACCAAAAGGATGCTCGTGCTGCCACATCTGGCAAAGTACTGCTGTCCTACTCTGAAATGGGTCCAGACAACCTCCCAGGAAAGCTCAGACACACACCTACGTGCTTCTAACTAAGCCAAGGTGACACCTGCTGAAGGGTGAAACAGCCCATAAAAATGCCCCAGACTCACAAACAGAGAAATCAGGAAGTGGGAATCCTCCAGAACACAGGCAATTCTTGGAACATCAGAAGATCCCCAGGAGCAGCTTCATAAAACAAACCCAGCATAAAAAAAAAAACCAAACAAAAAAACCAAAAAACCCCCAAACTATAGCTCTCTCACAAAGCTCACACAGTTATGTAGAACACGTACATCTTCCTCTGCCCCTCTGTGTACTGGGCCAACTGTGAAATGCTGAGTTTTCATAGCAGCGTTACTTACACCCAGAGATCTTGCTGCCATCTTTGCAAAGTACAATACAAACACATTGGGAAGAAGAACATGTTACAGACCATGGTTCAAAAGCCACCAGAGCTTGCACCTTGCTAGATAACAGACAAGACCCAGATCCATAGAAAATCAGCCTCATTAATTCTACTGTGCACAGAACTACTCCTCAACTGAGAAATCGCTGAGCTATGTGTTAAACAACCAGTGTCTCTACTCTAGCAACACCCAGCCCTTCCAGCAGAAAAAGCTCTGAGCATTTCACAGTCCCTATGACCAGCTTGATTTTCAGAACTGTAAAGATTTCAGACTGCTTGAGAAGGGAAAAATAATCACAGTGTCCTGACCCACAGCACATCAGTCTTCCTACCCTGCAACTTTATCCTCAGATCCTCAAGACATACCACTACAGGCTTCTCTCACTGTCTGAGCTAACACCTCTACACAACTCCAGTCTTTCTCTCCTGGGATGACACGGTAGAAGCATAGCTCTGCTAGGCACCAACATGCTTCCAGTGTTCAAGAGTGGATAGAGGCTTGCCCAGGATGGACACAGGGTACAAAATCTGAGAACAGCACACAGGCTGTTCACTTCTAAGTACCAACAAGAAAGAAAAGAGAAGACTGCAAAGAAGTCACTTAAACAGTGCTGCCTTTTGCACAGCAAAGAAAACCAACAAACACTGTTGGGAGATGAATTATTATCCCTCCAAAGTGATAATTCTTTCCTACAGAGCCTCCTCAGTCCTGGCAAGTCTACACTCAGCACCCAGACCTCCAGAGAGGAAACATGCACTATGGCAACTGACACCAGGGTCAGGCAGGCTGATGCTGCTGTATAAGCACCCTTAGTACTCCCACATGTTCAGTAAAGGGCACCGAGTGTCCTTTATCCAGGCAGAAAATGAGCTCCGCCTCAGCGGATCCTGCAGAGAGGAGGGGAGACACCATTATTTGCCTTTGGCAGGGGGAGACTCAGACTGGAGGAGAAATAATGTTTTTTTTCCAACAAGTTCCTCAGGAGCTGGAGTGCCCAGCTCTTAGTTTATCCTGCTGCATTCCTCAGGGCTCTGCAGGTATCACGGCCGAGGTCTCCACCAGCAAGTTTCTGCTCCATTTGGCATGTGTTCCTTACTTACAGTGAGCTGCTCTAACAGCCCGGCTTTCCAGCAACACCCATCCTCACCTCCTCTCCCCTGCTGCAGGAAGACAGGCAAGGAACATGCGTGCGGTGAGCTTTGTGGCAGTTGCAGCAATCGGCTGGGAATCCACCAGTTAGCACATCTTGCCGGGCAGAAACCTTCCTCATGCATTCAAGTGCACAGCCGGGAAATCACTGAGCATCAGCAATTTCAGCAGCCCACTTTTTCTGCCTCTGAAAACTGCTCCCATATGTGAGGGCTTTACGAGGAAAGATCTGGAAGCTTCTCTGCTTATATCCTAAACCCACAACAGCTGCCACAACAGAATAAATGCCAGACTAAATGGGCCCAAGTGAATCTTAAACTCTAAATTATGATGCTCAGTGCTAGGAAACTAGAGAGGGGGAAAAAAAAAAAAAAAAAAAAAAAAGCACCAAGGAAATCAGGAATCAAATACAGTAGGACAAAGACTTCACATCTAAGCATGCCTTGACAAATTCAGTTCACTCCACTGTCTCTCCACACATCCCTGGACCAAGTAAATGTGAGACACAGGGCACTGTCACAACTTGCAAAACTGATGCAGTCAAGACAATAATTGTAGCTTCCTTCAAACTGTAGATGGCCTGCCAGCACTGTCTGTATAGAAGCAGGCACAGATTTTTAGTAGCAGACTCTTCTATAGAAGAAGGTAATCTAAGGATATGGTAGTTGCAGAAAAGCCATTGGATTCTAGAAAAAGGCTTCCTATGGAAAAGCCTAAGTGACCCACAGCAAAAACAAATGACCATGTTTGAGGGACAGATAGCAATGGTAGTATTTATAAATGGAAACACAGCATTTAAAGTCTCAGTTTCATAATAATCCCAATCTCATGCTGTGTGACACACTTTTGCTACCTGGAAAAACATCAAGATGAAATATTTGGGAAGCAAACCAACTTGATAAAAGCACAGAGGGCTCCCCCTTTCCCCTCCCCCCAGCCCCCTTGGACCTCTGCCAGCTCATTACTGTTAAGCGACAGAATAAAGGGTCTCTGGAAAGACTGATTGACCTCCAACAAAGCTAGAAGTGAATCACCACTAACAACCGAGTTTCCACTCCTAAGGGCTACTGCAACAAAACCTGGACCTAATACCTTGGACACTGAAAAATAAAATGAAAGCAGCAAAAAAAAAAAGCGTGCCAAGGCTGCAACCAGCTGCTGAGCTGCACATCTGACAGTACTTCCTGAGCTGCTCCAATATAGATAAAACAAGGAATATAATCATGCCTGTATGGTGCTCATGAACTTCATAGCTAAGAACCACTGCACACACATGTTTTAAGGATTTAGAAACAAAGGCAAGAGAATGATGTTTTGCAAATGCAGAGACAGATGGGTATGCTGTCAGCTTCAGGGTAACATTAAGAATTATGGCTTGAATAAGACCAGAAGTCAGAAGGTAAATACTGTACTCCTAGATGGGTCCATCCTGGGTTATGCGCCAGCTGAGGTTCAAGTGAGGCATGAAACAGGAATGGTGCCCTGTGATGCTTGTTACTGCTGCTAGAAATGCCTGGTACATCTCATGCTCCCTTAGGGCCAGTAGGAACACACAAATAGATCAGTCAGAAGTCAGCAATCCTTGGAGCTGATACCCAGCATAAGTCTGAGCTGCAATCCCAAAGCAAAAAAGGTGCAATAATAAGAGAGTCTGGGTTTTGTATTACTTGGTAGATATGCCTAGAGGTCTTTTTGAGTTCTCTGGTCCATCCTCTCACTCAAAACAGGTATGTAATCAAGTATTTATCTCTAGCCAAGGGTTAGAGTATCTCCCAAACCAAAATGCCCCAAGCTCTTCAGACCCCTTGTCCAATGACTTAAACATCCTCATGTGGGAAGGAAAAAAGAAATTAAAAAATCCTCATCTGAATTCCTTAGATAAACTCCTTATTACACTTGCCTTTTCTGAATGGCACTTCAGGAAAACCGGGTCAGGCACCACAGCACTATGAACTGACCCTAAATCCAGAGGAATGGAATGAAGCACATGCCTTCTTTCAACCAGTTCCCATGGGGACACGGTCCCTCTGTCCCAGAGCAAGAGAGGCAACGCAATCCACCTCCAGCAGCAGAGCAGGGAGTGGAAACAAGTAGCTGTCTCACCCACATTCTCCCATGCCCAAACAACAAGACTCTCCTTAGCATCCAGGCACCCACTTGCATGTTTTTAATGCCAATCTCCAAGCCCAGAAAGGCTTCACCCAACCAGCTTCCCCAAGCTTTAGAGTCATATGTAACTCAGCACAAGTTAACTGTGCTGTTGGAAACAGCCCAGCCCTCTCTATCCTCTGGACAGGGATCAAGGCCAGGATTTCTTCTTTCAGCAGCAGCAGCAGCTGACACATGCCAGCTCTAGCTGAGTGTGAAGCTCCAGGGGTTTTTCAAGATATCTGCAGGCCTGTGTTGGAAAAGTCTGTGCTAACCAGCAGGCTGCAAGAGAACAACGGGCTTTTAACTAGGACTAAGAACTAGATTTGCAGCTCAAGTGGAAGGGCTCTCTAGCAAGGGAGATAGGAGACTCTTTTCATGTTTCTTCCCTTCGGTAATTAAATGCTCCTTGCTGCCCCAGAAGCTGCAGCTCCCCACCACCTACAGTCTCTAAGAGAAAACACACCATAGCATAACATTCCTGGATCCTAAGGCAAGGTGGTGGTAAGATGGCTTTACAGGGACTCAACCACAGTGACTCATGTTCATATCAGTACAGAAAGGACCTGGGAGTTTCCCATTCACTTTCCAGCCCACAGCTGGAAATGGCAAATCAAAAGAGACTAGGGTTTGTTCTAACTGACCACAGCAAGCAAGTCCTGTTACAATAAGGATGTGTGCTGAGGAATACAGAGGAGATGGTCTGGTTAGCTTTCTACCAGATCACTCATTCCTTTCAAGGCCAGAAAGGTCTGTCTTCTATTCATTAGCAATCAAAGAATTCAGACACCGAAGGTAAAAGGGTTAAAAAAAACAACCAACCAACCAATTAAAAAAAGCCCACCCCAAACCAGCACACATGCTTTTAGCAGAAAGCTATCTTGCTCCTTACTGCAGTTCATGCAGTCTATAACCCCAGCTGGCTGGGGAAACATCCACCTTTCAGAGGCCATTGGAACAAGAACAGCAGTCTTCACGACTCTCACCAGTAAGATTGTGCTAGCGCCTCCAGATCAGCTGATAAGACCTTGTTTTTAAACTGTTGCTCGTGTCTGCAGCAGCACACCAAATCCATCCTGTATCTGGTGTGCTTGGGACTACAGTGGAACACCATTAAAAACTGCTCCCAGGCTAGTGGAGACAAGAGCTGGAACACAGCCAGGACAAGCATCTCTTCCTAGCTTCAGAGTCTGATTGGGAGTCTTGCTCTGTAAAGACTGAGAGCTATTACCTTGCCCTGACAGCATGAAGTAGTATTAAAGCAGGCAGAATAATTCCCAGGAGCCACTGTGTCTGCAGGCATCTGTAAAATGACAGCTATGCACTGGATGCACCTCAGGAGTACAGAAGATGGTCAGGATGCAGCTGGGACCAGCAAGTGCCCTGAAGCCACTCTGTATGATCTGGAGACCTCTGAAGTGCCCACAATTCCTCCACTCGTGTACATGGGACAGCTGCAAACACCAGCTGACTTCAGGCTGCAAGCCAATTATTTCCAGAAGGAAATGGGTCTTGTAAACTGTATCAAGGCAGCCAAATTAATAGAGAAAAAGCTCTGCCTGCATAATAAGCAATAGATCTGTTTTACCTCTGTCTCTCCTGACCAGCTCTAAGGAGTTACATGGCTTATTCAAGCAAACGAAACCTTTCTCCAGCAACTCTGCTAAGGTCAAAATCTTGCCCTATATCCTTTGTGCCCTGAGAGCCATTTAGGTATTCTGGCTTAATGCTGTTGTTCCTACATAAACCATTCCCCCAAAACAGCAGATGAGTTAACGTGAGCTTCCTGCTCCTTCTGCCAATTACAGCAAAGCTCAGCCATGTTTATTTACCCTCTGTCTGAGCTGGCCAGATCTTTGACCCAATGTGTGCTAACACCACCCTCCACCTCACACAGAGGCGAGTGGCTTTCCATGTCTCCAAGCTGGCACAGAAGACAGGTGACCAAGGGCACTAGAGGAGACCTTAGCATGGAGCTGCAAGAGAGTTCCAGATGCTAGCTCTGCAAGACACAGAGAAGCCTGTGGTTGCTGGTAATGTGCCCCTGTTTCCCCCCATTGTGCAAATTTTTCCCGGCTGCCTGATCAGAGCATTCTGCTGCAACGCCATCCCCCAGCCCTTCTTCAGACAGTCCCTCCCAGCTGCATCTTCTCCCTCCCATAAGCTTGCCAGCAATTGTGTGTCGTTGCCCCCAGGCCCCCTCCCACCTTTGGTGGGGTTCATCTCCGCTCTGGAGCAGCTCAGTGAGCAGTTAATTAATGGGAGTAGGGTTGGAGGGAGAAACAAGGCTCTGAAAGTTTGTGAGCCATTGCTGTATGCTCAGACCTGCCTCCGTCACCGTTTCTCTGGCTTTGTCTGGAAGCAGAAGGCACGCCCGCTGCGTATCCTTGGGACAAGCAAGCCAGAGAAACCCCTTCATCCCTCCTCGGTATCACCACGGAGAAATTCCGTGCCCACCTGGCTAACTCAAGCTTCCCAGCGAGAGAAGCTTCCACCAGCTCCGCCCGAAACCGCATTTCAAAGCGGTCCTTTGTTACAAGGCGGCCGGGCACCCTGCCCGTTCTAGTCACCCTTTGGGAATCCTCCCCCACCCCGCACCGCAGAGGAGCGGTACCTGGCTGCCTGCAGCGGCTTGTCCCGCGGTGGCACTCCCGGAGGCCCCAGAGCCGCAGAGAAGCGGCCGCAGCGATGCACGGCTCCTACGGCATCTGCTGGCCCCCTGTTCCAGCAGAAGCGCAGGCACCCGGCGCTCGGCAGCCAACCACACTGCAGCTGGGGGAGGGGAGGAGATGCAGCCCGGCTCCAGAAACAGGACGGTCTGACGCTCTCCTGGGAGCGCAGCGAGTGCCACGCACACCAAGACCAGGCCTCCCTCCTCGGCGACCGAGGAGCAGCGCAGAGCCCCCAGGCTGTCGCCACACGCTGCCCAAGGGGCTCTGCCCCACCATCAGGCTGCTGCTGCTCAGACGGCCCAAGTCACCCCTGCCCGACACCCAGATAGATTTCCTCCATCCTACACTCCATCTTGCGGCAAAAAGGTTTTATGTCCTGTATGGTACCATCCTCACCTCTGTTCCCACTTGCTTGCCCCTAAAGTCAAGCAGGTGGGGCTGCAGAGAGCCCTCCCGCTGTGCGACCGCTATCACTGCGCTCAGAGAAATGGGCAGATGCGGGGACAAGATCGCTGGGAGTCCTAATGCGTCAGCGCTGTGCAGTGCAGCGCTGCACAGAAGCCTTCGTTTGATCTGTAGGTGATCTTCGTTTGATCTCTCTCTCCACAAGGAGAGGACAAATGCCACAGCATCACAGCATGCGCCACAGCCATCGGGTTGCTGCTACAGCCATTCCATCCATGGTAACACGCAACCTTCTCAGTGCTCTCAACAACGTTTCATGTGCCTCTGGAGGCATGCTGGCCACATCTACTTCCATCTGCCCAAGCCAGTGTTTCATCAGGATTCCGATGAAATCCAGAGGGGGAAGGGCTTCAGGTGTCCCAGTAGGGAGCCCAGCCACGTTAACACGCAGGCTTCTCTCTTGCTTCATTTCATAACACACTTTAACTAAAGCCTCCTACTGCCTTCCCTTACCTTCCCTAGTTATGGAGGGCAAACCTGGCCAGCTATGAGCTACACACGGTAACGGCATGGAAAAAAAAAAATAAAAAAAATAAAAATAAATTAAAAAAAAAAAAAAAAAAAAAAAAAAAATCACGAGTTAAACAGTGGGCGTGCAAACACGTATTATTTATCTTACACTGAGAGCCACTCCTGGCAGTGAAGACACTGCCTAATTATAGAGCAGTGAATCCTGCGGTCTGTGTCCACAGCACCCTGGAAACAGCCATGACTGGGACTTCAGGCTGTGCCACCGTTGTCATAAACACACACCTCCCTCGGGGGCTCCCGGTCTCCGCCAGCCGTACCCGCGGGGCGGACAAGAGCAGAGGCAGCGAGGCAGAGCCGAAGGCACGGGAGCCCGAGGACCAGGAGAAGCCCGAAAACCAGGAGAAGCCCGAGGACCAGAAGCCCGAGGAGGGCAGGAGGCGGCGGGGCCGACCGAGCCCGGGGCTCGCCCTAGTTCCGGAGGGGCCTGGATCGGGCCGGCTTACAGGGCACACCCCGCCGGCTCTAAAGTCCGCAGAACCACCGCCCGTATCGCCGACCTTGCCCGGCAGACGGGATTGCGTCCCGACAGGCAACGCTACGGCGACCCGCCGGTACCGGGCATGACGGTGCCGAGCCGGACGCTGCGCCTCACCCCCGCTCCCCCTCACCCCCGCTTCCCCGACGGTGAGCCACGCCGGCCAGGGGTCCAGCCCCGCGAAGGGCTATTCCCGCAGGTCCCCGCTCCGCTCGGGCCGCTTGCGGTGGGGCACCGCCCCCGGGGAGGCCGCGCAGTCCCGGCGCGTCCCCTCCCCCCTCCAGCTGCCAAGCCGGGGCCGGGGCCGTGCCCTCCGCGGACAGGCGGGTGGGCACCCACCTCGCGGGCCCCGTGCAGCGGCCGGTCACTCGGCCAACCCCACCCGGCACCCCCGCCCGTCCAACCTGCTCAGCGTGAGGTCTCGATGGCTGCCGCCGCCGCAGCACAATCACCGTCCCGGTCGCAGTCCGGGCTGGGCGGGGCGGGAACCGAACCCGGCACCGCCCCCACCCCTCCCCCCGCAGCGGCTCAGCCCTTTTAAATCCAACATGGCCGCCGCCGTCGCCTCGGCCCCTCCGGCAGGCGCGCGCCACCTCGCGGCGTCCCCGCCGGCTTCCAGCGCACGACCCCGCGCGCCACTTCCGGCGGACACTCCGCCCCCACCTCGCTTCCCCCTGACCCCCCCTCCCTGCCCCGCCTCCCCCCCCTGCCTCCCCCCCCGACAAACATGGCGGCGGCGCTCTGCCGCGCCTTCGGGGGCCTTCTGCTGTCGGCGGCGCCGCGACGACCCCGGCTCCCCGCCTTGCCCCGCGTCCCGCCGCTCGTCCCGCCTCCGGGAGGCGCGCTGGAGGTTGCCCGCCGCGGGCTGGGCGTCTCGGCGCCGCGCTGCACCACCGACCCCATGTGGAAGTGCCGGGTCAAGTACACGGTGCGGCCCGTGGGCATGAAGAAGACGGGAGGACGCGACCACACAGGTGAGGGGGCTGAGGGCTGGCAGGGCCCCGCGGCAGGGGCCGGAGGGGCGGGTGTGGGCCCCGCCCGCAGCCGCTCTCCTGTCCCGCAGGGCGCATCCGAGTGCGGGGGATCGGCGGGGGACACAAGCGGCGCTACCGCATGATCGACTTCCAGCGGCTGCGCTACGAGGAGGGGGCCCCGCAGCAGCCCTTCACCGAGAAGGTCATCAACGTCCGATACGACCCTTGCAGGCGAGTGAAGGGTACGGGCTCGGCCCCGGGCGGTGATGCCTGTGGTGAGCTCCCCTTCGCCCACCGTGGGTTCCCCGTGCAGGTCGGCTGACATCGCCCTGGTGGCCGGCGGCAACCGGAAGCGCTGGATCATTGCCACGGAGAACATGCAGGCGGGGGACGTTATCACGAACTCCTCTCACATCGGCAGGATGGCAGGTGCATGCCCGGGCAGCCACGCTGACCCTGCTTGAGGGTGTCGGCTGTTCCTTGCCCAGCTCATCGGCTTCTCTTTTCCAGTGTTGGCCAACGAAGGGGATGCCTACCCACTCGGGGCTCTGCCTGTCGGCACACTGATCTGCAACCTGGAGAGCCACCCTGGGAAGGGAGCGCAATACATCCGGGCAGCTGGTACAGCTCTGGGCAGTGAACTCACTGTCTGTAACCAGATTTGGCTTAGCACAGACAGAGAGGGAAATCCGGGGGGGGACTGGTGTGGCCAGTGACAGGGAGTTGCTGTCGTCTCTTTTCCTCCCTCTTGGGGTGCAAAACAGCCCTCCAGGGAGGTGCGGGCAGCTCTGCCCTGTTGCTTCCTGGTGACGCCTTGAGGCCATGAAGAAGTGCTGCTGGAGGGGCAACAGCGGGGTCTTTGGGGAGTTCCCAGCATGAGGGTGTACTCACTACAGGGTGCTCAGTAAGCAGGGCAGCTGTCTCCTCTCTTTTTGTCCACTTCAGGGACTTGTGGGGTGCTGCTGAGAAAAGTGAATGGGACAGCCATCGTGCAGTTGCCCTCCAAGAGGCTTATGCAGGTAGAGGAGTCATGCTGTCCCTGACCCAACCATCTGCAGCTCTGCATCCCCAGGGAGACCTTGCAATTCTTCTCTGTCCCCTAGGTGCTGGAGACCTGCGTGGCCACAGTGGGCCGTGTGTCCAACGTTGACCACAACAAGCGGGTGATCGGGAAGGCGGGTCGGAACCGCTGGCTTGGCAAGCGCCCACACACAGGCTTGTGGCATCGAAAGGGTGGCTGGGCTGGCCGCAAGATCAAGCCTCTCCCACCCATGAAGAGTTATGTCAACCTGCCAAGAGTTGGAGTTCAGCAGTGATGCTGGGGGTCAATAAATCGTTCTTCACACCACTGCTGTCATGTTAATGCTGCTTTTTCTGCACGGTGCCTCAGAGGTGCTTTCCTCACAGGAGGACACCTTTGGCTGTGTTCAGCCACCAGTGGGGGTTGGATTGCCGGGAAAATGAGTGTGGGTTTGTGGGCTGCCTTGGCTTGAAGTGGGTGAGGGGTCTTGCTGTGCTCGGAGGGCAAACATATCCAGCCTGGCAGCCGGGTGCCTCCCTGACCTTCAGCTTACAGAGCTGCAAGGGCAAGTGGGCAGCTCTGCGGAAGGGCAGGAAGGTGCCTGCCAGCCAGGGCGACCTGTTGTGCCGCTGGGGATCGCAGACCTCGGCATCGGTAACGTCCTTGGTGCTCCCCCTGCCCCGTCCCACATCGCCCTCTGCCCTCCATAGTGCCGTACTGCACCACACCACTGCCCCATATCACCTCCAGCTCCCCCGGTCACTCAGCCCCGTGAGGCTCTCACTGCACCTCCGAACTGCGGTCCCGGGCCACCGGTACCGTCCGGGCCACCGGTACCGTCCGCCCCGCCCCTCGGTGGGTGCAGCTTGTCCTTGCGCGGCTGCCGTCGGGGCGGTTCCTGCGCATGCGCGTCCGCTGGCCCGGGAGAGGTGTGGGAGCGGTGCCGGAGGTGAGGTGGCTCGAACCGGCCCGGCCCGGCCCGGGCCGCGATGAGGGAGCGTAGCGGGCTTGGGGCGTACCGGGCTTGACGAGCGCCTCGAGCCTCCGGAGCTATCTTGGGGTGCTCTCGGGCCTCTCCTTTTTAGGGAGACCCGGGCTCAGTATCGGAACCTCGAGGTTTGGCAGCCGAACCGGACCGAAGAGGGCAGGGCCAGGTGCTTCTCATAGCCCTAGCAGCTCTCGCGTGGCCTGCGGTTAGAAGGAGCTTTATACCTGGCCGCCTGCGGGGCCAGCCCGCTCCCCGGTAATCGGTGATGCTCTCCTTGAGTGTCTGGGGACCGGGGTGACCGGGGCTCAGGCCTGTTGCTGGGCTGTGCTTCCAGCACCGGTGGGGTGATGTCCAGTGGAATCCTCCGGCCCAGGTTTGCGCTGGCGCTCGGGGCAAGCACGCATGCTCCTGGCTGGGGGAGTTCCCGCCAGCGCGCTGCAGCCAGGCTCGGCGGCCGAAGTTTGTGGGAAGAGCCGCCCTCCTTGGGCACTGCTGTCCCTGCTCCTGCCCTGCCCACAGCCCGTTATACAATCCCAAAATGACTGTGTCCTGCTCCTGTATCTTGTTGCTGCATGTATGCTAGTTTCTGGGCAGAAACTGAGCTGTATCTCATACTAGACTGGTTTTGTTGTGTTAGGTGGCACTGACCGGGAGTGCAGCCAGGCACGCTTTTATTTCTTTTATGCTGTCACTTCGCAGGCACTGTGACTTGCAGGACTCGGAGATTTCTAGCCATAGCATAGCCCGTGCCTCAGCCACCTCTCCCCAGCTCCTGTTTCCCCTCTGTCTCTGCAGGCACGTTTCCCATCATGGTGAACGAGAGGCGCAATGGCAACCTGCTCGTCCCTCTGGGACCCCAGCTGCAGGCCTACCCGGAGGAGCTGCTCCGGCAGCGGCGAGGCCAGGACGGGCAGCCTGAGTACCTGATCCAGTGGCGTATCGTCAGCTTGGAAGAGAGAGCAGTGGGAGGCAGCAGCGTCTCCTCTGCAGGGACCAAGCCGAAGAACATCCTGATGTGGATGTCTGCAGAAGAGGTCCGTGCCAGCTGCCCGGCGCTGCTGGGCAAGAGGAAGCTGGAAGGGCAGTGGGGGAAAGAGGAGAAGGCAGCGGGCCCGTTCGCTGCAGATGTCCCGCTGGATGAAGCCTCGCTGCTGGAGATGAAGGCTGATGTCAGGAGCCTGGTGCAGCGAGCTGGGCGTCAGATGGCTGAGACCGGGGCCCCCGAGTCCTCCATCCTCAACACCATCCACGTGCTGAGCGCGTACGCCGGCATTGGCTCTCTGGCGGGTGCCTTCAGGGAGACGGGAGCCCTCGTTCTGCTGATGAAGATGCTGTGCCACAAGGAGAAGCAAATCCGCCACAGCGCTGGCAAGATGCTGAGGGCCCTGGCTTCTCATGATGCAGGTGGGGGCTGCTGCTGCTCCTCAGTGCCACCGAAGTGGTGCTGCTGGGCTGCTGAGGGGGGACAGTCCTGTAGGTGCAGGATGCCTGTGAAGCGGTGTGTATCAGGGTGTGCTGGTGAAAGGGGAAGAGTCTGACTTGAGCTTCCAGGCAGCTCTGTGGTTGTAGTTGTGTGGGTGACTTGAGGAGGTCTTTCCCTTGACAGGTTCCTGAGCTGGGATGCTGAATAACTGTTAGGAGTGTTAAGGGATGTTCTGAGTGGCCGTCTCCTCCTGCAGGCCCAACACTTCTCCTGCCTCACAAGCCCATCCCAGAGATCCTGGGTCCCTCAGGCTGAGGGGGTACAGCTGCCATTTTCCTGTTTGCAGGTTGAACCAGAAGCAAAGCTGAGCACCCATCCCAGAGACACATGGATACACACAGGACACTGACACAGCCTGGCCACAGAAAGCTCTACCCTTAACAGCACGTACACACGGGACTCACATAAACAGAGGCGCAGACAACCAAGTCCCTTCTTCCTCTTAAGCTAGTAGAGAGACAGAAGGTCACTCATGCCAGCACATGCTGCACTCTCCAGGTTCACAAGCACACACATCCACACATTCCTTGAGTACTAGCACGGACCTTCTTGCTGCCCAGCACCCCTGCCTGAATTTGAACATCCCTGCCCACCTCAGGGGTCCCCCTGCTTGCCAGCTGGTTAAGCTTAATGCTCACTAGCAAACATGTAGCACTCAGACACCTGTGTGTCCCCATCTACAGGTCCCTTTGGACTCCATCACAGGCTGCCACCCACCTCATACTCTGGTCTACCCAGGGCCTGGTACTTGCCAGCTACTCCAGTGTGGAATTTTGTGAATGAATTCAGGGTACAACCCATGTGCCCTAGGACTGGGGAAGATCCTTACCCTGAGCAGCAAAGCTGTTCCTTGCCTGCAAGTCTGGGAGGGTGGTGGTGAGGGTTATCTTCATGAGGCCTGAAGGGCTTCTGGTTTTGTTTCAGGGAGCTGGGCCTATGTGCTGCTGTCCTTGAGCCAGCAGGATGGCATTGAGCAACACATGGACTTTGACAGTTGCTACACCTTGCTGGAGCTGTTTGCTGAGACAACATCCTCTGAAGAGCACTGCATGTCCTTTGAGGGGATTCACCTTCCCCAGGTAGTGACAGGCCCTGCCAGCCCATGGGCTTTAGGGGTCAGAAGATGTTGGAGGGCAGAGTTGGTATCCTTGATTGGGGCAGAAGGGTATCAGCAATGGGCAGCTGAGGAGGACTGGGTGTTGCAAGAGCTGGCAAAGGATTTGGACCTAGCTTGAGGTTGGGGGTTGGTGGAGAGGCACGTGGAGAGCTTTGAACAGGGCGACAAGGGTGGGCTGAGAGGTCTCTGCTGCTGCCTGCTGCTGGTCTGGAGCTGATAAAAGTGGTGGCTAGGAGAGAGATGGGGGCTGGAGGTGCTGTGCAAGTGAGTGTCTGACAACCATGCTTGTTGCAGGTCCCAGTGAAGCTGCTGTTCATCCTGGTGAAGCGCTACCTGTGTGTGACTTCTCTGACAGACAAGCTCAGCAGTGGTGTGGAGCAGGGAGGGGAGCAAGAGGACTGCGCTGTGCCCAGCCTGCTCTCTGAGGAGAGGAGCCGTGTGAAGCAGGAGTTTGAGTTCAGCATGGCCATGGCAAACCTCATCTTGGAGCTGGTGCATGTGATGGGCTGGGACCACAGCCACAAGCCAGAGCTGCTGCCCCAACAGGAGCTGCAGCCTTGCACCACACGCTCCATTTTCCAGCACAAGGCCACATCCTGCACCCCAGCTCAAGCAGCCCTGACTCCTCCACCAAAAGAGCCCAGGATCTTCAAGACCCGCTCAGCATTCCCAAGCCGCAGCAGCTACGTGGAGTACGTGCAGACCCACCTGGTGCGTGGCATGCGGGTGCGCATGCTGGAGGACTACGAGCAGGTCAGCGCAGGGGACGAGGGGGACTTCTGCCAGAGCAACGATGGCATCCTGCCCGTGCAGGTATCCTCTGCTGGGAAGGTGGGGGTTATCAGGGTGCCTGTTGGCTCTCTTGTGCTGTAGGAAGAGCAGCAGGGTTGGATTTACATCTCAGCAGAGTGTGTGTTGGGTGCTCCTCCTCAGGTGTACTGGCAGTCCCTGGGCTGTACTTACTGGGTTCACTGGCATATGCTGGAGATCATTGGCCCTCCGAGACAAGACAAGCGCGAGGGCCAGGAGAAGGTGTCTACCGTGACTCACAACCACAAGATAGCAAGAGGTGAGCAGCCTCTCAGCTGGCCTGCAGCTTTTCTCCCCAGCCCTTCTGCAGGTGCAGGCTGACCCTGCAGATTCTGCTGGTGCTGAGTGTCTAAGTGTATTGCCCTGGTTGGTCCAGATGCTGAAAGAACAGGCTTGAGGGAGCAGTGAGCTAGGGTTGTCCATTTTGAGTGTGTGCTTCTTTTGCTCTACAGCCCAAAGATACTCTAGTGAAGATGGTAATCCCCATCTCTACAGTGTCTGGGGTCTCCTCCCAGCATGTTCCTTCTCTGTCACTGCCCTCCTGTCGCCTCCCACAGCAGGCTGGGGGACAGTGAGGTTCTTCCCTGCCCAGGCAGTCTGTGTGAGCTCTTTACCTGGGGAATGTGGGGTGTGTAGTAGGGGAAGGGGGAATTGGTAGAGGTGACAGTGCCCTTCCTTGCTCTGCTGTCCTGCAGCTACACAGCCATTTTTCTGCAAGCCTTTTGGGGGTCTCTACTCCCTGCCTTACCTGGGGGAGCATCCAAGCAAGGCTGCAGAGGCCCTGAGTCGTACCGAGTGGTGGGAGCTGCTCTTCTTTGTGCGGAAGCTGGAAGCATGGGAGCAGAAGGAAATCACCTCTCTCATCCAGCAGGACCAGGGAGAACAGGTATGGGCCAGAGCCAGCAATGGGGAAATGGGAAGCAGAATGTTAGGGAAGGTCCCTGGTCAGGAGGAGAAGTTGGTGAGTGTGAGCTGTGCAGGAACAGCCTCAACGGGGCAGCAATGGGACTGAGATGGGAGGGTGAGCAGGGGATGGCCAAAATGTGGGGAACCAGGAACAGCAAAGGGGTTGGAAGAGAGGAGAGGAGACGCAGTCTTCTGTGCCCCTGGAAGAGTGACTGTCCAGTGAGGTTTGGGTAGACAAGGCATGCCCATGGGGTGATCCTGCCAGTTAGGGCTGTGTGGTGAGTGCAGGTGGGAGGCTGGGGCTGGGGGACATCAGAGGAGGGTGACATTGGAGAGTGGCCCTGGGGGTCTCCAGCAGTGGCAGCCTTTCTGGCACTGGCTGTCACATGGGGCGTGGGGTCTGTGGCATGTCCGTGAGGGTCAGCTTGACCCTATCCGTGCAGCTGTCGGAGATGGATGAAGAAGCCCTGATCCAGCTGTCAGTACCCGTGGAGCTGGCCCAGAAAGTCCTGCAGATGTTGCAGAGGCGGTGTCAGGGCAGCACTCAGCGTGACCTGCGTGGCTCCCGCATCTACACCAAATACTTGCTCAGCAAGGGGGCTGAGCAGGGTGGTGGGGGGAGCACTGCAGCGTCCTCGGAGGGTGCCAGCTGCAGGAGCACTGGCTCTGAAGCCACGAGAGCCAAGCCAGGGAAGGAAGAGCTTTCTGCAGCCACAGTGCCTCCTGGAGCCCCCACTGCGGCAGCAAAGTCAGATTCAGAGCTGTTCAGTGAGCTCCTTGAGAAGGAAGGGCTGTTCTTCCCAGAGGTGACCGAGGAGCAGATCAGAGGTAATCACCTGCTACATGCTTGGAGACACCTGGATGGTGTTGGGACCAGGTCTGTGTCCTGGGCCGAGTCAGTCCCTGGGCAGGGCACAGGAGGTGAGGGGTCTGGAGATTGCCAGGGCAGGAGGAGGGCTGTGGGTGCTGGGTCTGTGGGTGTGTGGCACCCCGGGACTTGCTGTGGGTGTTGCTGCTGCCCTTGACTCCTGTGTCCCTGCCTCCCTCCCACCAGTGCTGGGCAGCTCTGAGGAGGTGAGTGAGAGGGGCTCGCTGGCCAAGATTGCAGCCGTGGTGGACATGATCCAGAGCAGCACCTCGGAGGTGGGTCTGCGCTTAGCTGGGCTCAAGCACATCTTGAAGATCCTGGAGGAGGAGCCTGAGCCCAAGCAGCAAGTCGGCAAAGCCCAGTGCGAGCTGGGGCCCAGGAGTTGTGGGTGAGCCATGTGGTGGTGCACGTCTCTCCTGTGGGCTGGGGAGGGCCATGTTGTCAGGGTAGGGGACAGTAGTGGAGGTGGGAGTGTGGGAGGTGGCAGTGGAAGTCTGAAGGCAGGGATGTCCTTGTGTGCTCAGCAAGAAGAGTGGTGGAATGTTGTGTTCCTTTGTCCCAGGCAGTCTCAGTCCTGGGGTGGAGCCATCTGCAGCAGAGCCATGTGGGCAGGGAGAAGGTGTCTGTCAGGGCCTGGGGTGCTTGCGTTCCAGGAGGGTGCTGGCGTTCCAGGAGGGTCCTCCTGAGGTGTCCTTTCCCATGCAGGGAGAAGCTGGTGAAGGCGGCAGTGGAGCTGCTGAGCACTGGGGTGGCAGAGAAGGCCCTGGTAGTGGTGGTGCTGCGGCTGCTGGCTGTGCTCATGGCAAAGGACGACCGGCGCCTGCACTTTGCCACAGAGGGTGGTGTGCGGGCTGTGCTGGCCTGCATGCAGCACCACAGCTCTTCCGCCTTGGTGCAGCAGGCTGGCCTGGTGGTAAGTGTGGCAGAGGGGGTGCCGGAGGGTCAGGCCGGGGCACAGCCTCGCCCAGGTGTGGCGAGATGCGGGCTGCCCTCCTGACCGCTGTTGATGTTGCAGGCCCTGAGGGTGCTGGTGGGAGCTGTGGCCGGCAAGCCGGGAGGTGCCGGAGTGGAACCCTCGCCCCTGAACCACGCCGATGCGCAGATGATGCGGGAGATCTTTGCCAGCATTGGCTCTGCCTCCAGCAAGGGCTCGGCGAGCCTGCTGAGTGCCATCCCTGCTGCCATTGTCACCATGCAGAGGGTCCCAGGGTAGGGGCAGAGTGAGGCCGGCGGCTGAGGGTGGGGGGGGACCCTCTGAGTGGGGGAGGGCAGTCAAGGCAGGCAGATGGCTCATGGGTGCACGGGAGGCTCTGTGCTCACGGGAGGAAGGCAGCTGCATTGCTCTGTCCCTGCAGGGGCTCCTCAGGCGTGCGGAATGGCTTGCTGGTGGTGAACATGCTGATCGATGGCCACCGGGGCCTGGCTGAGCAGCTGGTGAGCTGCGGTCTCCCCAGGGTGCTGCAGAGCTGCTGGTGGGACGGGCAGAGCACCGACTGCCCTCACACAATGCTGGCCCTCAGCGTGACCAACCACCTGGCGGAGCACCGGCCACCCATGGGCCCGGAGATGGCAGGTACCTGCCACCTACCCCCCGCCATGCTGCGGCCCCGCGGATGCAGTGGGCAGGGCTGTCGCCTGCCAGGGCAGAGCACCCCGGCAGCTGGCACATCTCCGGCGAGTGCCTGGACGCAGCCTCTGTGTCCTTGTTGTGGCAGGTGGAGAGGCCCCGCTGGACCTGAGGGATGTGCAGATACTTCTGGGCAGCGTGGGGGATGGCATCTTGCCCAAGGAGGTGGTGGTGGCCCTGGAGCGACATCTCTGTAGTGAAGGGCCTGACCCCTCTGATGAGGCAGCCCAGCTGCTGCGGGACCCAAGGTGCTTCAGGCTGTTGCTGCACAGCTTGGAGGTGGTGGGGGCAGAGAAGGCCATGAGCCTCAGCATCCTCAGGTGGGTCTAGGGGGATTTGTTGGGGGTCTGGAGCCTCTGCAGCAAGTGTGCAAGTGCTGGTGGTGATGGTGGGGGGGACACAGGGCATGTATGTGGGTCCTGGCGGGGCTGTTTTTCTTCACTGGTGGCAGGTGCACCCCCCCCCTGTGTGTGGGTGCTGATTGGGGTGTCCTGAGGCATGTGGCCAAGTGGGGACAGAGCAGCAGATGTCCAAGTGCTGGTGGGGTGTCGCAGGTGCTTGGGTAGCCGTGGTGGTGGTGCTGGGCTTCCTGGTGGGGCAGGGAAGCACAGGGCTGCCTCTGGCACTGCTGTCTGTGTGCCCTGGCCTGAGTGGGCCTCCTCCATCGCTCAGGATCCTGAACAAGTACCTGGAGGGCTACGAGGAGGGTGTGCTGCCCTGGAACGAGTGTGTGGAGCCCTGTTTGTCCTCACTGAGTGCCCACAGCAGCGACCGGGAGGTGAGGGGGCCCAGGGACTCCCAGCAGGTCGGGGTGGCTTTGCTGGCTGTGCCATGCCTCAACCTGTCCTGGCATTGGTGGAGTGAGGTGTCCACCTGCAGCAGCCTGGCGTTATGGCCGTGGTGCTGAGAGAGGTGTGGAGCAGCTGTCCCGGCTGTGGCTGTGTCCAGGTGGCCGGCATGCCCAGCACCCAGCCTGGCCGGGCTCTGGTGGGCACTGCTGCAGCATCTGGGTGGGGGGATGGAGCCTGGCAGCACCCTGCTGCTGGGGCCTGGCGTGTTCCTGGCGCTGGCCCGGCTGCTCATGGCTACCCACTCAGCAGGTGGTGCAGGAGGTCGTTGGGTTCCTGCACCGCTTGGCCACTGTCAGCAAGGACTGCGTGGTGGTGATGTGCCAGGTGGGCACCCGCGAGGCCCTCTCCAAAGCCCTGGAAAAGCACAGCGTGACCCCGTTGCTGGCACCAGCTCTGCTCAGCCTGGTGACCGAGTGTGAAAAGTACGCCAGTCTCTACAAGAAGTTGATGACCAGCATCTTGGCTGGCTGCATCCAGGTGGGCCTGGGCAGACCTGGCTATGCTGGGGTTCTGGGGCTGTCCACTTCTCCATGCTACCCAAGGGGCAGTCTTCTGCTCTCTGCTTGCTGTGGTGGGTGAGGTTGGGAGGACCCGGTCCCCCCAGTGAGAGCCTTACCCCATCCCATAGCTGGTTCTGGGGCAGATTGAGGAGCACCGCCGGAGCTACCAGCCCATCAGCATCCCCTTCTTTGACGTTTTTCTGCGCAACCTTTGTCGAGGTGAGCACAGGAGTGAGAGCTGGAGCCTTGTGCCTGGCACGTGCTGGCTTGGTGGCTGGAGGCTCTGTGTGCTTCTCCCCACAGGCTCCAGCGTGGAGGTGAAGGAGGACCAGTGTTGGGAGAAGGTGCAGGTCTCCTCTAACTCCCACCGGGCCAGCAAGCTCACAGACAGGAACCCCAAAACCTACTGGGAGTCAAATGGCAGCACCGGCTCCCATTTCATCACTGTCCACATGCAGTGTGGTGTGGTGGTCAGGTGGGGCTGGGCCAGGAGGGCTGGGGGGCATGGGGCCAGGAGGGCCAGTGGCTGTGCAGGGTGCAGAGGGCTTTGGGCATCTGCATGAGCCCTGCCCCACTGGTCCTGGAGGTTGCTGGATGTGGGGCTGGCAGGGGTCAGGGCAGGGAGGTGTGGACTGCTGGGCAGCACCATGTTTGCTGTGCTGCAGGGAGATGAGCATGCTGGTGGCCAGCGAGGACTCCAGCTATATGCCAGCTCGTGTTGTGGTGCTGGGGGGAGACAGCCTTGCCACCATCAGAACTGAGCTCAACGCGGTGAGTCTGGCACGGGCTGCTCAGGCCCCCCAGGAGTGATGGGTTGGTCCTTGCTGTGGTGCCAAAGCCCTGGGGCTGTGAGCCCAAAGCGGGGCCCTGGTAGGGTGGCGGTGCAAGGGCTGTAGGGAGGGAGAGAGGGCAGAGCATCAGTGGGGGTGGCCAGGGGAGTGTTGAGGGTGGCTGTCGCTTGCTGCTTGGTGTGCTGAGGGCTCACTGTGTGCCTGCAGGTGACCATCCTGCCCTCAGACAGCAGAGTGATCCTGCTGGAGAACATGACCCGCTTCTGGCGTGTCATCCAGATCCGGGTGAAGCGGTGCCAGCAGGTAGGGCAGCCAGGGCCAGGCTGGGGAGCTGGCAGTGTGGGGTGTCAGGGCCATGCTTGAGGAGCTGAGGGTCTCTCTGTCCCCCAGGGTGGCGTTGACACACGTGTGCGTGGCATCGAGGTGCTGGGTCCCAAGCCCACGTTCTGGCCCATCTTCAAGGAGCAGCTGTGCTGGCGGACATTCCTCTCCTGCACTGCTCGGGCTCATGCCTGGTGCCAGGAGATCTGCCGGGACCGCAGGCAACTGCTGCAGCTCTTTGGGAGGTGAGTGGTCTCTTGGCTGCACCATTGTGGCCCTGGTGTACCAGAGCCTGGGTGGATGGTGCTGGCAGCCTGTGAGAGGACTGCAGGGCCAGGAAAGGAGCAGCCAGGTGTCCCACTTGGGCAGGGAGTGGTCTTCACTCCTCTTCACCAGCTGTCTCAGAGGGCTGGGGCCACCTTGGTGTTCCTCAGGTTTAAGCTGGGCACAGTGGCACAGCTCACCTACCAGAGAGGTGCCTGGTTTGGCATGGACAGTGGTGGGCCCAAGGCCCAGTACAGGCAGGGCCTGGGGGGGAGCGAGGGGCCCTGGCTGCAGGGGGCAAGTGGAGCTGCTGAGCTCTTGTGTCTGGCAAGGGGAAGGGCAGGGAGTGACTGCCAGGATCTGCTTCCCTGGGGGAACCCTCCTGGCCACAGGTGGGTGCCCAGCAGCACCATGTGCTCCGTGGTCCCTGTTTCAGGCTGAACCAGGCACTGCGGCACGAGCAGGACTTTGCTGACCGCTTTCTTCCTGACGATGAGGTGGCCCAGGCCTTGGGCAGGACCTGCTGGGAGGCCCTGGTGAACCCCTTGGTGCAGAGCATCACCAGCCCAGGTACCCTGCACCCTCCTGAGCCCAGCTGTTCTGTGTGGCTGAGATATTCCATTCTGAGTGTTTTTGTCCTCACAGACCCCCATGGCATCAGTCCCCTGGCCTGGCTGCTGAGCGAGTATCTGGAGAGCAAGGAGACACCCCACCGTGTCACCAGCCATGGTACTGCCTTTGGTTCTCATGTGCGGCACCTGACCCAGCTCCTGGTGCATGTGGACCCTGGTGGCCCAGAGCCGGAGGAGGTGGGAGCAGCTGGTGAGTGAGGGGCTGCCTTCCTGCGGGGCTGCAGGGATGGTGGCTCAGGCTGTGACTGTGGGGAGCACAGGAGGGGGCTCCATGGCACAGGAGGCTCCTGAACTGAGGAAGGCTCATGGCCACGCTCTCCCAGTGGCTATATCTCCCCAGTATCTCCTCTGCCCTGTGCCCTCCAGGGAGGGAGAGGCTGCTGGCGGTCAGGGTGCAGAGCCTGCCCCTGGAGCCATTCTGAGCCTGGGCTTGTCCCTTGGCAGGTGGGAAGGAGGGGAAGGTGCTGACCAGGGCTGCCAAGTCGGTGGCGGAGAAGTCGAGCAGCCTGTGGAGCATCTCGCAGTGCTGGCGTGGCGTGGTGCAGCAGCAGGTAAGAGTTTGAGGGCCAACCACAGGGCTAGAGAGGGTGTGTGGGACTCCACTCTGGGTGGGTGTAGAGGAGGTAGGGCCTGGCTGTGCCCTGGGAGCATGGTGAGGGTTTGGGTTTGCACCTGGTCTCATGGGGCCCATGGGATGTGTGGGCAGCCCTGCTGCACCTGCCACCCTGTGAGGACTCAGAGGTCATCCTGGCCCTGCACCCAGGCTGGTGCAGCAGTCTGGAGACAGGTCCAGTGTCAGGCTGCTTGTTTCCTGCGGGGTGGCTGCTGAACTTCTGTTCTACCCTTGCCCGGCTCTCGGGGCTGCGTTCCCACCCGGCTGCAAGCTCCCGGTAGCCGGCAGCAGCGCCGGGGCCTCTGGTTGTCCCCTGGGTGGGACCTGGGCAGTTGGTGTGGGCAGGGTGAGGCTGTGGACACTGCCAGGAGCCACAGGCACCTCTCGCCATGGGGCTCACCCCTGTCCTGCTGCGTCCTGCAGGTGCAGCGGTTCCTGGAGGCGGCGGGGCAGGCACCGGACCTTGTGGAGCAGTACTGCGCGCTGTACCGGCACCTGCGCAGTGCCACGGAGGAGCTCTTTGGGCAGCAGGCTGCCTTCCTGCTGGCCCTGGGACAGGGCTTTGCGGGGGCTTTGCTGCAGCTCTCCTTCCTCACCAGCCTGCATGTGAGTCCAGGAGCATGGCACCGTCCGTGCAGGGGCTCCCATGGCTGGGCAGCTTGCCTTGGCCCCCTAGGGCCTTCAGCGAGCTCTGAGTGGGCACTGTCCTGGCCCCCACAGAGCCCTTGCCCTGCAGCAGCCCTGGATGGTGCCCAGCTGCAGGTGCTCAGCGCTTGTCACTGCACAGCCCTGGCCCCAGTTTGCTTCTGTCTTGGGCTGGTGCCTCAGCCCTTGCCCGAAAGTCTCAGGTCTTCCTAGCTGCTCCCCTGGGGATGGTTGCCCATCCCCGCATCCACCTGGTGAGCCCCCTGGCAGCCAGCCCTGTCCCTTTGCAGGTCAGTGAGCAGTTTGCCCGCTACCTGGACGGGCAGATCCAGGAGCTCCATGGGGCTGTGGGCAGCGCAGAGCCGCTGCAGCAGCTGCAGCAGATCCTGGAGCCCTTTGTCATCTTCAGTGGCCTGGAGCTCGCCCACACCTTCGAGCACTTCTACAGGTGAGGGGTGCTGTGTCTGTGCGGGACCAGAGGTCCTGGTGGGGTGGGGAGTCACAGGCTGTGGCTGAGCCTGGACTGACATGGCATGGCAGTGGTTTGCTCCTGCTTTGCTCCTCCTGGCTCTTGGTGTGGAGGGAAAGGCTGTGAGGGCCCTTGGGTGCTGCCAGCCTGCAGAGGCACATTTACTGTTGGTGGCAGGGTGGGGAGATGGATGCTGCTGGGCTCATGCACCTTGGGGTGAGGCCAGGGCCAGGCCATCTCTGTCTCCTGGCAGATGGCTGATGGTCCCAGGGCTCAGACCGGTCCCTGACCTGGCGCTGGTGGCTGTGGCAGGCACTACCTGGGGGACCGTCTCCTGGCACAAGGGCCATCTTGGCTGGAAGGAGCTGTCGTGGAGCAGATTGGGCTGTGCTTTCCCAGCCGCTTCCCCCAAGAGATGCTGAACAACCTGGCTGAGTCGGAGGAGCTGCAGCAGCAGTTTTGCCTCTTCCAGCTGCAGGAGCAGGACAAGAGGCTGCTTGAGCTGGACACGGGCCTGGAAGAGGTGAGTGTGCTGGTGGAGTGGGGAGGCTGGGGGGCCATCTCCATTCCTGACAGGGATCCTGGGGCCTGTCCTGAGGTGCCTTCGTGTCCACATGTCCAGGCACCAGGTATGGCCTCAGCAGTGGGTGTACCAGAGGTGAAGGTGCTGGCCCTGTCACCACGCTGCTGGCCCATTTCCCCGTTCTGCTACATGGATGAACCTGGGAGGTTCTTCCCAGCAGCCCTGAGCTCCCCCCTGGATGAGTTTTCTGACTTCTGCAGGCGCAGTGAGTATCGCACCAGTGTGTGTGTGTGTGTAGGGAGGGGTCGTGTAGGGAGGGGTCGTGTAGGGAGGGGCCCAGGCCCCCGCCCAGCAGCTCAGACAGCAGTGGCAGGCACGTGGGGGTCTGCTGGGGGTGTCCCCAGCCCTTGCACTGATGATCTCCCTGGCAGGTCAGAGCCAGCTGGGCTGGGCGTGCAGGAAGCCCCGGCAGCTGCAGTGGACGTGGCTGGGCCATGCTGAACTGCAGTTTGGAGACTGCGTCCTCCACGTGTCTACACTGCAGATGTACATCTTGCTGTGCTTCAACAGTGCTGAGGTGGGTGCTAGGGCTGTGGGGGGGTGAGGGAGGCAGCGTCCTGTGCTGGAAGGTAGCAGGGCCATGTCCTCCGTTTTGGTGGGGCCTGCAGCAGTGGTTGGGGCACAGGACCTGGTTTGTCTGTCTGGGCATGTGTCTGGTGGGTCTTGGCTGGCCATTCCCCTCTCACACCCTCCTGCAGGAGGTGTCTGTGGAGGCCTTGCTGCAGGCTACAGGGCTCCCTGCTGACCTGGTGCACCATGCCCTGACACCGCTGACCTACAGCGAAGGCGTCCTGGTACAGAGCTGCATGCCAGGAGGTGAGTGTGGGGCTGGGGCATGCTTGGGGAGGTGCTGGTCTGGGCCCCAAGTGGGTGCTGGGGTGGGGGTGCCTGAGCTCATAGGGGAAGTGAGTGGGCTGGGGCCAATCTGTTGGTGCTCAGGTTGCAGGTCAGTGTGTCACACTGGCGCCTGAGGTCGTGTGTGGGGTTGGGGTTGGTGTGTTGGGCTGAAGCTTGGGGCTGTGCATGGTGTGTGGGTCAGCAGGGGTGCTCAGGTCTGTGGGTGGCATTGGGGATGGGGCCAGGGGTCGTCCTTGTGGCTGTTGCTTGGGGACAGGGGTGGAGCTGACAGCTGTGAAGGCAGCAATGGGAGGCTCAGGCTTGGGTCCAACAGCCACACGCGTCCTGGGGTCCTTCAGAGCCCAGTTTGACTGACCCTGGGCTGGGTGCTAGCTCCAGGTGTGCTGCGGCTGAACCAGGCAGCCCTGGCCCAAGCCTCTGGCAGCCATCTGAGGCTGCTGCCCCAGCAGAGGTACCTTCGGGCAGAGAGGGCTGAGGTCAGTGCCCTGGAAAGGAAGAGGAACATCCTCTGCTGCCTCATCACACGCATCCTCAAGGTGGAGAAGCAGCTCCACATCGATAACCTGGTGTTCAGGGTATGTAGAGTTTGAGGGGCTGAGGAGGGACAACCTGAACGTTGTGCTGCACGGCAACCTGGGTCTCCCTTGCTGCTGTAGGTGATTGATGCCTGTCAGAAGGGTGATTCAGGGCCAGGGCTGCAGTTCCAGAGTTTCTGCTGCCACAGTGTGGATGTGCTGTCCTGTATCCTGCACCTGCTAAACCAGGGCTATCTCCGGCGCCAGGAGGAGAGGCCTCATGTCTTGGAATACATCTCTGCTGAACCCACAGCACCCTCTGCCTCTCAGGTCCAGCCCCAGGTTGCCTTCCAGACTGTAGAGATCAAGACAGCAGCAAGCCTGGCCTCTGCTGAAAGGAGACAGACTTTTTCCACTTTCAGGTAGGTCCACAAGGACCTCTCTATGCCAGGAGGCCACAGGCTGGGGCCAGTCTGTCTTTCCTGACTAGTTGTAAGTTTTGTTTTAAATAAATGAGTCACAGTTTGTAGTCTGTTGGTGGGCTCGGCTGACACACAGCTGGGAGCATGGTCCAGTCATACGCCTGGTTGCTGTCCCCGCACAGCCCTTCCCGCTGTGCCTGCTGGCATGGTGGCAGTAGCTGTTCCCCTCCCCCTAGCTGTGCTGGGTCATGCCTTCAGGCATGGAGGGAAATGCATAAATCTCCCTGCCATAATGGTACCAGCATTAATTTATTAAAATTAATCCCGAAAAGTAACCGTACAATAAATTTAAAAAAAATAGAATCTTGTAAAAAAAAAAAACCAGGTGCCCCCATGCCACACCTCCAGCTGGCAGCACCATGGGGCAGGGCTGGTTGGGAAGGTATGGGGAGATGAGGGTGACCCCCAGCAGGCTGGAGACAGCCTCATCAGCGCTATGCCAGCCTGGGCAGCAGGGCTGCAGCAGGCTGGGAAAGCTGCTGAGACTCAGCTCCACCGGGCAGGGCCAGGCACAGCAGCCTGAGGCTGGCAGCAGGGCTGGTGAGGGATGGTGTAGAGTTGGTGGGCCCCTGCTCAGCACCTGCCCCCCACCATGAGCAATCCTGCTGGCTCCAGTGCTGGGGAACCTGCCTGGGCCCAGCCCAGCTGGGGCCCCGGCTGGCTGGGGAGCAAGACTGTTAGGGGCATCCAGGGAGAAGAGGGGCCCAGAGCCCTTTCTGGGTCCCTGCTGGCTGGTGCCAACCCTTGTCCCAGGCTGCTGTTGGGGTTCATGGGAGGCAGATGGCATGGTGCCCTGGCTGGTGTTTGAGGGTGCATGGACCCAGTCTCACTGGCCTCACCTTCTGGGTCTTGGCCCACAGGGAGCAGTGCGGGTGTGGTATCTCCCTCTGCAGAGCAGGCAGGGGCTGGGCCGCAGAAGAGAGGGGACAAGAGTGTGTCTCCATCTCCATGTCTCCTGCCACCCTCCGCAGCTCCATCCCTGGGCTGCCTCTCACACATTCTTCGAGTAGCCAAAGATGCCCACAGGGAGGTACTTGACATGCGTTGGCCATTGTGCTGCCAGCTGGAAAAACTTCACATCGTTCCACTCCACCCCATCTATGGAGACTGAGAGGAGAAGGTGCAGTGAGGTGCAGCACTGTTACAGGCAGCCTGGGCTGCTTGGTCTGGCACCTCCTTCCCCCATGGAGCTTGTTATCTCCCCTCACCTCGCAACATGGTGTTCTGGTGCTTGGCTGTGCAGATGAGGCGTGTGATCCCTTCAATGACTTGGCTTTTGGGCTCCAGGTCTTTCTCTTTTGGTTTCTTGCTCAAGAACATCACTGGGGGCCAAGTATAGACAGAACCAATGTTAGGAAGTCCCCACCTGGTCCTGGGTAGGAGCCCTCTCCACAGGGCTGGCTGCATTGACTGGCCCCCTGCTGGACCAGTCTCAGCCCTGCCCTCCTCAGGGCTCCCCCCCAAGCCTTTTTTGCAATGGACTATGGCTCCATGGCCGGTGAGCACCCGAGGGTGGGCTTGGTTACCTTTCTTGTTTTTCTCCTTGGTGACCACAGTCATGGCCATGGTGCTAGGAGGCACCAGCTCCCCGGTGCTGGGGATGCGGCTGACCTGCAGCGAGCGGAAGTTGCTCTTGAGCGTGTTCTTGATGCCTATCTCTCGCTTCTCACCCTCCTTCTTCCTGTCCAGCCCTTGTGTTGTCCAGTAGTCCACTTGCAGGCCCATCACCTCCACACCGGGGCTCAGAGACCTGGGCAAGATGGGCAGCACCATGCAGTACACAGATGCTGTTCTCCCTCCTCTCCCTCTGACCAGCTGCAGCCTGCCCTGGGAGCACACTGGCCCAATGACCCCAGGATGCAGCAGCCTGGCCAGTGAGCACCTCAAACCCTCCCACCCCAGCACCCACTGCCTTGGACTGAGAAGAGCTTCCTTACCCAGCACCTGAGAGGCCACTGCTGACAGATGGGGAGGGTGGTGGGGTGCTCACAGTCTCCTTGCCGTAGGGAGCTGCTCCACTGGCAGCTGGTGCTGAGCTCAGCAGGGAGGGGGTGCAGACTGTGGCATCATCTGAATCCACTGGGGAGGAAGAGTGTGGGTTAGAGGGTGCTTGGGGGCACCAAAAAGAGTCTCCACACAGTGGAGAAGGGAGCCAGGGACTGTGGACCCCCAGGGACTCACCAGAGGCGCTGAAGGACTGCTCCACTAGGCCCACCTTCACCACCTGCAAGGACAGACAAGTCAGATGATGGCTGGCATGCCCCTCTCCTCCCCAGCCCCAACAGTGGCCCCTCAACACACTCACCCCCACAAAAGGTACAAACTTCTGGCAGGAGTCCTCATCAGGGCTGCACAAGGAAGAGAGGCAGGTCAGGGTCTGGGTGTGCTGAGCACTGAGAGCCGTGTGGCCAGCCCTGTGGCACATGGACCTTCAACACTGGCAGAGGTCAATGCTGGCTCACAGCCAGCGTGCCTGTCTCCTCTGCCCTCCCTCCCATGGGACCCCCTGTCCCCAACATGGCAGCACAGGGAACACTACACAAGGAGGCAAGGAACTGACCCCTCCAGTGCTGGGAGAGGGCTTGCATGCGGGAGGGCAACTCTGCCCCACTTTGGGGTCATGGCTCCTCTGCACGGCAAGAGGGATGGACGCACATGGGGGGAAGGGAGGGGGCCAGGCAGCGGCACAGCAAGCACAAGCCAATACCTGATATAAAAATCAAAATAGAGACTTCTCTTCCTTGGGTGCCAGAAACCAAGAGAAGGGAGAAGTGAGAGTGCAGCTGGAACACGAGCTTCCACCCCCAGGCAGCACCATGCCGGCTTGTGGCCCCCAGCCCAGCTCAGCCCTGTCTGCCCGTCCACCACTGGGGCCATCACACCCACAGTTGCTGGAGGGGCCGAGCGCACTAGGGGGGTGGCAGGGGATGGTGCTGAGGGCCCCTCACGGTGCAACCACAGCTCCCCTCAGCACTGTGCTGCTCGCTGGCAGGGTAGAGCCTGGGGCCTCACTCACTTGTCCCCCCATCTCACAGAGCCCTGTCCTAAGCACAGCCACACAAAGCAGAACAGCCACGCCGGGGTAACGCTCACCTCTTCTGCTTGTACGTCAGCATGGCCTCAGAGATGGGGAGCTGGTGAGAGAGGCTGGCTCCAGCGATGAACTGGGCCACGCGGCCTGCAATGTCCACAGTGTCTGCGGGCACAAAGAGCAGTGAGAGCTTTGGTGGCCACTGGGCTACCCTTTGGGCACTGCTGTCCCTGGCCTGCTCCGCTCCTCACCTGCCATGGGTGGCTCAGCCCTGCTGAAGAGCTCCCGCCATGCTGTGTCCAGGAAGAGAGTGCTGTATTTGTTGTCCACTGAGGCCAGGTACTTGGCGAGAGGGTGAGAGCCTGTGGGTGAGAAAGGTGATGTTGGCTCCAGGCAGGGAAACCCAGGGTGGTGGGAAGGGACAACCCCGGAGCTGGGCTCATGGTGGTTCTCACCCAGCGGCACCAGCAGGAAGCGAAGGTAGTTAAGCCAGTCAGGTGTCTTGCTGGCCAGCTGCTCCACAAAAAAACGGAGAACAACGCTCAGGTAGCTCTGGTCTCCCGCCACCACCACCTTCACTGGGGGAGGCATGTGGGAGTTACAGTTACAGCTGCCAAAGGGAGAGAAAAGGAGACTGTGAGGGACTTGTGGCTCAGCAGGTGGGTCGGGCAGCGGGGGATGTGCCCTGCCAGGCCAGCCAACCCAGCCCCAGATACCTACAGCTGACAACCTCAGGCTTGCTGAGCACTGCCATGAGCAAAACCAGCACCAGCATCCCCCACTTTCCCCAGGGCCTGCACCTGCTCCTAGAATTGTGTCAACAAGCCCAAAAGATCCTAACAAGTCCTGAAGGAGCCAGGGCCCTTCCCAGCCCTTCTCTGCTGGAACCACCCGGCTGAACCCGAGAGCTGTACTCACTATCGCTGGATGCGGGAGACGGTGGTGTTGAAGGCTGCCTGGATGTCTGCCACGGAGCAGGTGGATACGACCAACTGCTTGTGCGCCTGGAGCTGCTCACTCACGTACTGCCAATGCAGAGAGCTCAGGTTAAGGCACCCTGGGGCGCTGTGGCTGTGCTGGCCAGCACCAGCCCACACCTACCTTGTCCCCTGTCCACCCTGAGGAAGAGCTGGAGCCCTTGTCCCCACCAATGCTGTGCAGAGGGGCTGAAACCATCAGGTCCCCCCGGGCTGTAAGCCCGAGCTGGCTTGCCCACCAGCCCCATGCACTCGCCTTTGAGCAAAGCAGTCACCACCCTGCAATGGCAAGGGCAAAACTGTCCCAAGAACCAGGCTATGTTCCTTCAGATAGAAGGTTTGGTCCAGGGACCCTGTGATTTGAATCCTGCCATCCCACAGCAGGGCCCAGATCTAGGCTGAGTCCCCTTCTGCTTGCTCCCTCCCACCGTGACACTCCAGAATCCTTCTGTGCCTCTTCTTGCATCTGTGGACAACGAAACAGTGGTAAAATAGTCCACTGTTGTGACTACGGGGCTTAGAGGATGCCATGACATGGTCTGGGAATGGGTGTTGCTCCTTTTGCCCCATCAGGACAAGAGCTAGAGCAGGAACATGCCAAGGATGCATGACTCCACTTTCTCACTCAGAAACGCTTTCTTCTACCACAGACCCTGTCTTGATTCCCTAGTACTGTTTCTGGATGTCAGGTACAGGATCCCCAAAGGGCCTCCACCAGTGTTTTATATAAATGCTGTTTGCATGTTTGCACACACACATGTGGCCCTGCTCACCAGCAGCAGTCAACTCTTCCACACATGTGGGAGGCAGGTGCTTGTTAGGGGCTGTGCCCATCCTCAAATGGACACCAAGGTGGTGAGTACGAGACAGGAAGGCTTCACATTCCTTCCTGCCCAAAGGTCCCATCTCTGATGTTGCAGTTAATGCTCTCTGGGAGCACTGGTCTAAGCTTTTCCCTTCTCTTGGAGTGAGAAACAGCACCTCTGCTGCTCCCCAGGGCCTGGTGCAGAGGAAGTCTGGCATCTCCACCAGGACATCCACTGAAGCTCTGACCCATGTGGTCACTGGGAGCCAGGACCAAGCAGTGAGGGTACAAGACACAGTTCATTAATGAGCCTATCTGTGACTGCTCAGGGCGTTGTGAAATCTGAGGATCCAGGAATGCTGGAGTGGGGCACGTGACAAGAGATACACCAGAATCTTGTGTGTAGCTCAGCACTGTTCAAATGCACTATGTACCTGCAGGAAGGGCCACAATGGGAGAGAGGAGGGCATAACTGGTGCCAGTTCCCCTAGGACACCCTGCCATGGTTGGGAGCATCCCCTGGGACTCTGCTTCCATCTCGCTCCCTGCATCCAGTTCCCATCACACCTACTCACCTGCCCTTGCCACTCAGCGACATTCACCAGCACAATGCTCTCAGGAAGCTGCTCATCTGAGATCAGGATCTGGTTCAGCTGATCATAAACAGACTTTCGAGGCACCTATGGCAGGATCACCAGAAAAGTTAGCCCCAGATGGTGGCCACTCTGCCCATGGCTGAAGGCCTGACAGGGCAACTTAGTGAGAAGCCTCCAGGTGAGATAGCTTCCAGGACCTCACCTGAGTGCTGTGCCATGAGTCTGGAGAGCTCTCACTGTCCAGGCTGCTGGCACGGCCACCCTGTCCCTTTGAGCTCTGCCGGTCCTTCACAGAGGTGCTGCGAGGACGCCACAACTGCTTGTTCTCTGCCTTGCTGTGAGTCAGAAGCAGAAGAGGCAACACTGTTGAGGAAATCCCACTTCCACCAACCCCCGCTCACACTAGAGAGCCAACATGAGCCCTCTCAGCCCAAGGAAAGGGGTACAGAGCTGCCCTACCTGGGGGACACAGCACTGGGGAGCTCGGATTTGGTCCCAGGGCTCAGCTGGGCAAGCTTGTCCACACTGCCCTCCCTCGTGGCAGCTTCTGTGGGGGCCAGCCGTGAACAAGGCTCTTCTGCAGCCAGCTCCTGAGGGCCACACACAGTCACTTCACACACACTGCTCTTCCTGCCCTGCTCCTTGCACCCATGGGTGCCCCACCATCCAGGATAGGTCTTGTGGTCCTGCTGGAGAGCCCAGGCTGCACAGCCTCAAGGGAGCTGGGCTGCATGTCTTGCAAACCCTAATGTTCCTCCCCTAATGTTCCTTCAGCCCAATCTACCCATCCCCCAAGCCCTACTCCCAGGCTGGTGGGCATGCCTGGAACCCCAGAAAGCAAGGTGAGGACAGAAGCAGCTCTGGCCCCACTCCACATCCCATAGCCTGGACTCACCACTGCAGGGACTTCCACTCCTGGATCTTCCTGTGGTTGCAGTGCTCCAGGCTTCCGCTTTTCTGCCTCGCCCTGGGGAACAGGGAGTGGGGTCAGAGCAGGATGGAGCGCCCCAGGTGGGGCAGCTGCCAGTGACCCATGCCTGGCCCTTTAGAACACATGCTCCCACAGGGGAGCCCGGTGTCCCCCTGGGACCAGCCCCAGAGGATGCCCACCATCACTACCTGTCTGCCTGTGCTGGGAAAAAGAAGCAGAAAGAAGGGAAGGAGCAGCCCCAGGCAGGTGCTGCTGGGAGCTGTGGTCTCAGCGGGAGCTGCAGGCACTGTGGGGATGCTGGGCTTGCTGGGGAGGGAAGGGGGCAAGAGGTGGTGGTGGTGGTGTAACTCACAGGGCTGCCCGACTCTTGATCCTGCCCTTTCTGGCTGTGCAGACTGCCGATCTCAGTCTGGGAACCAGAATGAGAGACTCCCTCAAAGAAACGCCTGCAGAGAAACAGACAGACGAACGGACGGACAGACAAGACAGATGGGAGAGAAAAAGGCAGGAATAAGAGAGGAACAAAGTCACCACGATCCCAGCACACCCCCACTGGCCTGTCCCAAGCACAGAGTACTGTGGAAAGCCAGACAACCAAGTGTCTGAGTGGCTCACAATTCAGGAGCAGACCTGCCAGTAGACCACTAGCCTCACACACCATGGTCTGCTGCAACAATGCTGGGTACAGGGGTAGGATGGGGACACCCCAGACCAAGAGGGCTAAACCTGAAGTTTGAGGCCAGGGTCCCTGTCTCCTAGCCAGCAGTGACTTCTCTCAGGTGAACCCCTACTGCTGCAGTGCAGGATGAGGAATCACCACCTTGCTCTGTCTCACTGGTATATGGTCCCTGTCAACACCACATTTCCAATGTGCTATTAGTCCTCTCTGCAGCACCACAGCTTCTACAGATTCCTGCTGCCTTCCCTTCTGCTCCCTCTTTTCCAGAGAGGGCTTCTTGCCTCTGACTGTTGCTGCTGCACGTTGTCAGCTGCAGTTTCCACCTTCCCTTTCTGCTCTTCCCTCTGCAGACCAGTATTGCACACAGAACTGCACCAAAGGTAGCATAGCAGCATTGCAATGTCCCATTTTGTTCCATTGCACTTAAATTTAGGACCTTTTTTAGGTATCCGAGTAGATTTTGTGGTAGAGCTTTACAGTGCAACTCCACGGTTCTGCTCCCAAGGCACTATGGTTAACACGGGAATTCCCTTGAGGTAGGAGGACTGCCTCTGCCACCCTGCTGTGAGCTTCCACCTTTGTTTCCCCTTTTTTCATCCATTACTTATTTGCCAAGGACCTCCTCTACATCCTGTGGGCTGCTCCAAGTCCAGTCTTTAGGAAACAAGCAGGCTCTATCTCACTGTCAGCTTTCCCAGGAGCCAGAAGCCAGCTTCCCCCTAAGCTGTGTGTATGTATTTGCTCACTGGCCCCTAGGAAAAGTTTCTCCCAGTTCACCTGGTGTGCAGGTGGGGATATCAGGTTGCTCCATTTCAGGGATGGCCACAGAGATGTAGGATACAATGTAGCTCTTCTGTTAGGACTCTGCCAGGGTTTCCACAGTTTTCTATTGTCCTCATCTGAGTATGTCTGCAGCTTTCTTCAGGATATTGACAAGCCTCTGAATATCCTGGCTGCTCCTTTTACATTTAACATGTTTCCTCACTTCTATACAGCATGCTGTGCTGCCAGGCACAACAGCATTTGTCAAGTTATTTCTTTTTACTGCTCCTACAATGTAGGCTCTTCATCTCAGTAAATGATGGTCCCCACCACAAAGTAGTTCTTCAGCAGCAGTGTGAAGTTAAAGTTCAATTTTCTTCTCATGGGCTCTGTGAGGAGCTGCTTCATGACATGTTCATTTACCAAAGCTACAGGCTTAGTTGGCATTGTGCCCTGGTGGGAAATATTCTTCGGGTCACACAGGGTGAAATTATACGTCCTGTTATTAACAATCTTCTCCTCTCTTGACCCCTCCAACCTCTGCTAAAGGATGTACAGTCATTATTTTACATTTGCCTTTTCTCAGCCAGCAATTTCAATCCCTACAGCCTATGTCAACAACTTAAGAGTTGAACCAGAGAAATACATCAATTTTCTAATAATTCACTCCCCGATCGTGTGCCCCAGTAATCCCACCAGAATGTGACATAAGCCTGGTGCCCCTGGCACCTCCAAAAACATCTTCATCCCCTCCTCATTGGATGCGTTTAGATTGTACACACTTGTTCTGGCATCCCACACCCCACTTAAATGGGGCGGTCTCCCCATTCTCCATGGAAGTTGTGTCTGTTTCTGCCTTCTCCCTTGTAATTCAGAAGCTTTCATCCCTGGAGGATGTGTCACACTGAGCACAGAGCTTTTCTGCAATTCTCAGCTTTCCCTGTTCCACAGTTTAAGAGCTTTCCTATAGGCATGACTGAGTCTCAGAAGGCTGAGATTTAGGTTAACCCCTCCCTTCTGCACAGCCTCCTCCTGTTTTCAACAAATTAGTCTCCTTTCCCCCATCTACTTTCTCAGCCATCAATAAAGACATCTGCTCTGATCTTCAATTAAACAAGGTCTTACCTAACAGTCTCATTTCTAGCCTCAGTTTCACCCCAGTACAGCAGCAGCCTGCAGCTGTGTGGCCTTTCTGGCTGATCAAAAGGATGGCTATCTGGTCCCAATGCCACTGGCACAATCCAGGGCATTGACCACTGCTCACCCTTCAAGGACTACCTTGATGCCACAGAAACCTTCATCATCTCTAGCAAGGCTGGCTATGACAGTAAATAAATCCACTGTGAAGATCTCATCTTGAATTCACAGGCTGGACTGGAAGGCCATCACCAGCTGAAAGGAGAGCTTTGGAACTATACAATCTACACTAGAGACCTCAGCAGACATCTCCCACATCTCCTCAGAAAAAGTATAGACCCAGTAATGTGAATTTAAGGGGATACACACTCAGCACTGCCAGGACTGAGACACTACAGAGAAAATCAAACTAAGGACACTTTGTGAACAGGCTGAAAACCGGCCCAGGGCCCAGTAGGCTGCCCTACCACAGACAGCAGCAAACATTGAGGAAGACTGTAAAAGCAGGTACAAGCACAAAGCAACACTTTGATGCTCTACCAGTGACCAGATGCTTGCAAAGAGGCATTAGTAGAACCAAGAAGGGGTCTTATGCTTAAATACTCTCAACAGATTTTTCTTACAATTTACATAGTTTGCATAGATAAGCCATTATCTCACCACAAAAAGACCTTCCTCCTTCTCCCACAGCACCTTTGTTTCTTGAAAGCCTTTGAGGAGAGACCATGTGAAACTCCTTTTGGAGTACAAGCAGACCACCTAAGCAGCTCCCCCTTGCCCATGCACCTGCTGTCTCCTTCACAATAACTTGTGGATTTGTTGAAAACATTACCTCTGTTGTATTTCTTTTTTTTTTTTTTTTTTACCCAGTGCCCCATGGGTTCCTGAATCCAGCAGATTTAATTTCAGATTGCCTGTGGCAAACAAAGTCTGCTACCCCTGCAAAGTACTTTCAGCAGGGATTCCAACTAATCCAAATTATATTTAAATATTGAACTACAGAAACAATAATGGCAAGTAAGCTTGGTTTGGCTAGGTGAGACCCAGTGCACTGTGATGAGGCAGCCAAGCAGAAAGGCAACTTTTTCACAAAGGGATAGTATGGAAACAGAATAGACATGAGGAGAGAGGCCAGGTTAATGCAGATCACATGGAAGAAAAGCTGTGTTTCATTGCATGGTCCACTGGAGACCTCTGTGCCAAGTAAGCAGTGCTTGGTGAAGCAAATAAATCCACTAGGTGCCTGGGGAATGGGGTGAGGAACGTTGCTGATGGTTGCTAGTCACGTCTCCACAAATAATGGGAATGCAGCATGCAGATCCCACAAGGACACAAGGACTGGTCCAAGTAGTCACAAAGTGCTCAAAAGACAGGCATGCTTCATGTGGGGAGCCCTGAAAAGGCCAGGACTGTCAGCAGAAAGATATGAGAGCAGGGAACAGCAGGGGCTTAAATCAAGTAGGTACTTTTCCAGCAGAACAGTAAGTATCAGATGCTGGATTGGCAGGAAATTAAATGAGACTAAATGTGAGGAAACCAAGTTTTAATGGGCAGGTTTGGGTTTATTATACAGGATATGCAAGTGAGGAGTTCAGTGATGCCAAGAGAAGATGCGGATGGGAGTGGTGAAAAGACAATGCCTGCATTAGCCCAAGCAACAGAGAAGTGTCAGAAGACATTTCTCCAGGTCCCATGGACTGTGCTGTCAGTTTGTGATTGCTTTCAACCCTTACCTCAGAGTGGGCTTGGGTGTGCTGTGCACACTCTCATTGTCCTCAATCTCCGGGCCACTGTCACTGTTGTTGCACTCCTCCAGGCTGTCATACAGCAAGCCCAGGTCTTCCTCTACTTCTTGGGTCTGGTCTACGGGATCAGAGTCCAGGACCTGGGGGACCAAGCCCAGAGTGAAGAGTCAGTGAAGAGATATGGAGTCACCTGCATCCCAGGCCAGGTATGTACAAACTCCCTCCCAGCCACAAGGCAGACTGTGGCACCTCAAGGAGCCAAATCCAGGCTGTGGAAGTACAAAGGACAAAAGGGGGGGTGCCAGGAGCATAACATCTGAAGGAGTCTCAGACACTCATCACATTTACTGGGAGGTAGGACATCTGGGAGGACCTCCACTGGCCGTGCTGCATGCTCAGTGCAGTGCTCAGCCAAAGGCCAGCTACCCCAGGCTGACACTAGCCTGCTCTCAGTCATGAAGAGGACTGCCCTTGCAATGTCAGCTCGTGTGGTGGAGTCAGTGTATGAGAGCTCCCTTCTTCCCCCAGCCTCTCTCCCCAGCAGGAAGGTGGTTTTTATTTGAGCTGCCTTCTTGAGGCAGAAGGCTTTAGAAAAGCCAAGGTCCAGTCTGTGCATGTCTCACAGTGCCTCTGGTACCATCCTAGAGCACCTGAAGCTCAAGCCTTGTGCTCCTGGTCAGTAGGAACCAGCACTTGGGACACCTACACATCTCCTGCAGGAGACACTGCAAGGTGGGCAGCCTTCCCACTTCTTACCTCCTCTGTCACTTTAAACCTCTTCAGCAAAGCCACAAATTTCTGCTTGAAGTTTGGTTGCTAAAACAGAGCAAGGAAAGAAAAACAATCAGCAAAACCATCAAGCCATGTCCCAAGATCACTACCATACAGGCCACAGTTGCTCTCTTAAACATGCTGCCAGCTCCTTTCTGGATCCAGAAGCCCAGGTTCAGCTATGATCTCTCTTGCTCTTCACATTTGCTGTAGGACTTGGGCTAAATTTGGACTCCTCAAGAAGCCTCTGTATCTGGGCATGGGAGAGGGCACAAGGACTCAGGCTGTCTCTGCTACAGGCTAGAATAGAGCTTTCTCTATTTAAATCCCCTGTCTCCCCAGACCCTCTGGTTGAGGAATGCTGCCCTCAAACAAAAAAAGATGGGGAAGAAAACTCAGGAAGATGGTACCCATGCCCCTTCAGGGCTGAATCAGATGGGGATGAGGAGATGCTTGGAGAGCAGGGGGCTGGCAAGACAGCTCCTTCCTGCTGCTGACAAGCAGAGGAGCTGCTAATGGTTCACCTTTCCTTGCACCAACCTTCCCCTTCCTGGGAGAGTGAAAGAGAAGAGAACATGTCACAGCAGCAAGTCACAACTGTGTTGCACACAGATCATCATTGCTATGAAGTGAGGTTAAAGACAGTACAGATTGTGAGCTGGGATACAACTCTAAGAAGCAAGCTAACTATTAACAGCAAGAGGTTTATCCCTTCTTCTCAGATCCAAGGAGTCCCTCCCCTGCTCTGCACCACTGCCAGCCTCCCCCCCAAGTGTCCCCTCACTCCCTGCAGGGAAGAGAAGTGAGTCCCTTCCATCCCTCTAATCATGTAAATGCTGATGTTACTCTGGCCATTGATGTGGTTCGGATCATTTTCCTCCTAGCCTTCTTGGTTTTCCTCAAGTCATCCTCTTCATCAAACAGATCCTGTGGGCAAGAGGTCATAGCATATCAGAGCAATCTAGAGTACAGGGAGCAGCGTCTCCTAAAAGGTCCCCTGCCTTGTGTTTGCCCCCCATTTTGAAAAGTTTTGTTCCACTCTGCTCCCAGAGTCTTGCTTCTCACTTCCCTCATCTATCTCCACACAGCTCCTTCTCTCTTCTCATTATCCCCCAAAAGACCTTCTTTGCCTTTGCCCCTAGGCCCCTGCAGGGGGCAAATTTACCAGCAAGATTCAGAGAAGAGACAGCAGCTTGCTGTTAACAGCAACTTTTCTGTAACAGCAAGACTTGTTGTAAACTAAAACTCTTCTCTCTGCACCCACCAGCCTCCTTATGACCCACGTGTTGCTCTCCTGCTTTCTCCTCCCCAGGGTTAGCTCAGAGGGCACAGCACCTGAGCTCACAAAAAGCCTTCCTCCAGGAATCAGCCTCAGCAATAAATACAGCTCCCAAGGACACAGGGCCCTGATGTGTTAACCCAGCATGATGGGGCAAGCAATGTGGAGAACCATGAACAGGGGGCTTGTACCTGTGCTTGATCAGCACATTAACACCCATAGTCTTTTTTGGCCTTGAGTAGGCACCACAACAAGAGGAAAGCATACAGCAGTGGTGTAGCTCATTACGGGGCTGGGATGGGTCTGCCACCTCTCACTGTTTTCAGACCTATTCTGTACTTCTTCCTAAAATTTCTGTTCTTTCTCAGAGAGAAGGCAGCCTCTCTCCTGTTATCACAGGGAGGTGGGAGATAATCATGGTGTGAGGTGACAGGGTCTCAGCAGGGGTTTTATGCTGCAGACTAAACAGCTTCAAGGACACACGGGTGAGAAATTATGGCTCTCCAAAGCCCCACCGTGGACTTGAAAGCAGACCATAGTTCTTCCATCTGTCAAGTATTGTGGCTGTCTGCCCTCTGAAACTATGACAAATGTTTACAAGGGTGAAGAGCAGACTTGAGGTGACCAAGGCTCTTAACCCCTGACTCTTGCCCCAGATCAGGACATAAGCTACCCTGCCAGGCCTGCCTTACCTGACCCTGCACAGCATCATCACTGGCTTCCTGCTCTGAGGAAAAGCTGTCATCCTCTTCTTCAGAGTAGTTATCGATGTCTGGGGAGCGATCTGAAAGCAGATAGAGATGCCATGGCTAAGTATGACACCTGTCATGGTTCCAGTGAAATGATTGGTATTGCTGGCAGGTGCTTGGGGACATACTCCATTACCCACATCCTGTCCCTAATGTTTGCCTTCAGGTCTGTGATGAGTGCTAACACACCTGAAGCTTTGATTTTAGGACCCGAGGGGATGCTCCCATCCTCATGGTCAATGGGCTGACTGGACAAAGAGTAGATGCTGATTTCAGCCACTCGGATGCTCATGTCCTTCATGTTGCTGTGGAGGCCCAGAAGCTGCCCACCGTCCGTCGGGTGCTGCATCACCTAGGCAGACAGACAAACCCCCTGACAGGGTGACACAATGCCAGCTGGCAGCCCACCCCCTCCACCTTGCAGCTAGCCAACAAGCCAGAGCACTCACAGTGCTGAGAGCCTGCCAGCCAGGCCAGCTCCCTTCCCAGCACTGGCACAGGGAGGCCATGCAAAGCTCCCCTCTGTTCCAAGCACCCTGTACCTCAGCCATGTTAATGATGCCCACTGCAAGGGTCTTGTAGCCCAGGATCGTGCGGTTCTTGTATCTCTTCCTCCTCTGCAGCATGATCTGCAGTTTGTTGCCATCTCTCTTGAGGAAGTGTGGGTACTGGGGAAGGGAAGCACAGGGAAGATGGTAGCATGAGGGCAAGGCTGAGCATGATGCAGGTAGAAAACTCTTCCTTAGGCTGCTGTACAGCAGGATCTGACCCGCTGAGCTTTGAGGTGCGCCTCAGGGGCCACCTGCACTGTGCATCATCCTCCAAATCCACATTGCCCAGCAAAACAGCCCCTGGAGCAATGGAATAGCTGGACAGCAGCAAGAATCTGAGCTCTTATGATCTGGGCATGAGCAAACCACAGGAGGCCCCTCCTCAGAGGCTGCTCCCTTGACACTGAGCTCTCAAAGCCGTGCTTGAGAAGAAATGCCAGCTGAGGGAAGCACCAAGGATCACAGAGGACCAGGTCACACATGGTACCTGCAGAGAGAAGGTCAGCTCCAGCTCAGTCTCCATCAGGCCGCCAGGTGGGAGGACATACTCATTTGATCTCAGGACTCGCTTTGAACCCTACAAGATGGGTAGACACACAGAGCTAAGTTGGAGTGCTTAGGTCACAGATTCCACTGTACCACACACACAAGTCAATGGTGTTCACAGCTCACAAGGAAAAAGCCAGTGCCTTGCCCCTCATTCCCTTCTGCCTCACAGAGCCACATTACACACACCAATCTACGCTTCACAAAAGCCTGCAGTCTCTCCTGAGCTACCAAAGCCTCCTTCTCCTTGCCCACCTGCCAGGGAGCCCTTGCTCTACCCAAGACCCGGGCTGCTTAGTCTGCAGAGCACCTGCAAGGGTACCTGGAGCCCACTGGACACTGTGGAGGGAAACACTTGCTAGAGCCAGAGGGAGCCATGCCTACAGCACCAGCAGGAGAAGGGAAATGTCCCAACACACTGATGAGCCAGGAAAGGGAAAGGTCCCAGAGCACACCTCTGCCCCCCAGCAGACAGACCCAGTGCAGACTCCTGCCCATGCACAGCTGGCAGAATGACTCTGCTAGGACCAAAGCAGGATGGCCCAGGGGAACAGGGGTCACACACCTTGACCAGCTTGTCTCTCAGAAAACTTCTCCTAGTCTTTCATTTGGGCAACAGTCTATCTCTCCTCATATACAAATGTTTTGTTCCCCCAGGAGGGCAGTAAGAGAGGGCCCCTAACTGTGTGTCCACTACATCTCTTTCCTTTGCTTCTGTCCTACCTTTACTATCCCTACGGCTCAACTGCTGACACACTGAATGACTCGAGGGAAGAGACATGCTCTCTGCAGCCCCATGCTCCAATTATAAAATAGCCCATGGTGGTTCCTCATTCTCTCCTGCCTCCCTGTGAACGGCCTAGCAAGCTGAGACATTGATTTAGGGAGGCAACACGATAGGCCAGTAGAGCTGTTCTTGCAAACCAGTAATCACTGCTTTTGTGAGTGCTCCTTAATTTAAACAGTGGGCTAGTGAGTAGATGAGTCAGAGCTTAGCAACAAGCATGGCAGTCCAAAGGACCTGGGTCCCACCTCATATATGTTGCCCCTTCCCAGGATGTCATTGCACCCCCACCCCCTTCCCAGCTTGATCCTATCAGCCGTGATGGCCAGTATGATCCTAAGGTGGCCATGGCTACAGACCCTCCAGCAACTTAGCCAAGTCCTAGATTTGGCTAACGTTATGTGAGGTTAGAGCCCCCCAGATCTTAATCTCCACTGCAAATGGGACAGCAGCCCCAGAAGTCATCCTGGTACCACCTGAATGCTTCTGTCAAGGATACCACAGCTACATCAAAGAGAATGGCAATGGGCTCAGGTGTGTTTCAGCACCCAGCAAGCACCAAGGAAGTTTGCTGAAGGGAACTTCAGCAGGGTCCAGTAAGCCTGGGTGGTGCTGATAAGAACTTTCTTGCATCTCTGTTGCTGGTGTTACCTACTATAGCAACGAAACACCCAAACAACCTATTCTATAGTGAAAGAACACTACAGTTCTCACTGATGCCTGAGCAAAGTCAAGCTCTAGCAAAACCCTCCTTGGTTTTCAAGGGGCCCAGCCTGAGCTGTCTACATTGTTCCCAGTGCCTATTCCAGAAGCAAAGACTTCCTGTGAAAGGTCTTTCTAAAACTGAAGAGAGGAGTTGGAGCTCATCCCTTTTTCTCTTTGTGATCTTTCCTGGCTAAGAATGCACTGACTCTTCCTTCCCAAACTCTTCTTTAATAAGAGATGATAGGTTGTCACTATGACAGTGACCACTATCATGTTAGTGTATCTACCATTTGCTGTTTGTTGCAGAGAGATTATCCATCAAGGATTTGTTCTTTCATCAAAACACAGATACCAGTGCAATTATTCCTCTTGAAGCTGCTGTTTCCAGGGATAGAGTTACAGCAAAGGAAAGGTGAGGACAGCCTGGGGGCTGCATCCAGTGAATGAGTTTCATCAACATTGCTGTCCCATGTGTCACTGTCAGTCAGATCTATGGACTTACTCACACAGCTCCACTTCTGGGCTCTGGTCCTCAATGAAACACTGGTGCACATCCATGTGGCATATCAAGGACTGAGCCAAAGGCTGATTCATCATCACAATGCAAGCAGAAGGAAGCAGCAGCAAAACTCAGAGACCTCTAAACAGCAGCACTACCTTGAGTCAGTCCAGTTCTTAATAGGTGAGATGATCTGGCAGGAGGCACCCTGGCTGAGCTCAAGGCTGTGGGATATCAGTGGACAAGGCACCCTGGCTGAGCTCAAGGCTGTGGGATATCAGTGGACAACACGCAGATTAATATAATCAAAGTATTGCCGTTTATTGAGAGTAGCGGTAGCCCTTTTATACACAGTCAGGCTGATAACATAATATAAGCATATTGCTGATTGGCACAACACAATCTTCATATGCCACAGGGTGCTATCTAACTGGTTAAATATAACTGTTTATGTGCTGTCTATGAGATGCTTTCCCATCCTGTTATTCTTTTCTGCTGCCAACTCCCTTATCTTTTGCCCATAGCTGATCTTTTAGTAACCTTGCAGCTGGGCCTCAAGGCCCTTAGCTCACTCTGGCTAATGCTAAGTAGTCAGGATTGCTCACGTTCATTTTCTTCCAAAAACTCTCCAGCACCAGGTCTAGGAGATACCTGCCCTGTGGAGTCACATGAAGGGAGAGAGATCATATCTAAGCTCAGCCAGAGGATCAGCTCCCAGGGCACCATGAAGCTAGGGACATGGGGTAGAAAAAGAGACATTGCACTGCAAATGCATGAGATACAGTCCTCTCAGAAAGATGAAGCCACTACCTAAGGCTCAAGTTCAGCCTGCAAGATACACTTGGTTTTGTTAAATGCGTGGCATTCACACAGTATTTCAGTAGAAAACATTGATCGTCTTCAGGGGAAAACGATCAGAAAACTATCCAGAAAAACTATCAGAAAAACTATCAGAAAACTACCCCAACAGAAACTATCACTGCTCCAATTAAACAGAACAGAAACTAGCATCTTGGGACTACTACCTGCCTATCAGCAAAGAGGAGTTAAGAACAATTTAGGATTTCTAGTAAGATTGATAGAAACCTCATGAGCCAAAAGCAAAGACATCCCATGACTTTGCCATGAAAGGACAGATTCTGTAGAAAAGGACAGGGGGAATCCTGGGGGACACCAAGGTACCCCTACATTGGCAGCCTGCCCTTTTGCAGCAATGACATCAATCTCAATCTCAGCAATTGTGCAGCCAGAGGGAAGGGATTCTTGCCCTCGATTCAGAACTGGTGACACAAGACTGGCTTCCAGAACCAGTGTGAGCTGCCCAGTACAAGACAGACACTGAGAGCCTGGAGCATGTCCAGCAGAAGACATTGGGATGGTTAGGGGCTGGAGCACAGAACATACAAGAAGAGGCCAAGTGAGCTGGGTTTGTTCAGCTGGAAAAAGAAAGGGTGAAGGGTAACTTTGCAGCTGCACTTAACAGGAGAGTGCAGAGAAGACAACTGAACTTCTCCCAGAGGTACACAGGGACAAAGCAAGAAGTGATAGGGATGAGCTGGAACATGGGAAATTATCATCAGATTTTGGGATACTTTTTTTCTCTGTGAGTGCAGTCAATCCTTAGGACAGGACACAGGAAGACTGAGGATTCTCCATCCCTTGAGAAATTCAAACTTCAACTGGACATGGCCTTCAGCACCCAATGTAGCTCTGCTGTTCTGCAACTTGAGTAATGTCAGGCAAGATCAATTTTTCAGCAGAACAGTTGAGTATCACCATCAGTGCTACAGAAGATTTAATCTTAGACTGTTACAGTGAAGATCACAGGTGACAAAAACTGTCAAAAAAGTGAAAAGAAATAGGGAGAGGCTGTGGTCATAGATTTCACTACCTAATAAACTGAAAAACCCCTACAGGAGCTTTCACTACTATAAACCAGCACATGATGCTGAAATCTGGTTTCCAAGGTGCAATCCCCAGTTTCATGTATCAGTATGTCCTGATGGGTCTTGTCTAGAACACAGTGTTGAGGTGAGAAGTTCCTACCAAACCTAGAAAAGGAGAGAGAAATAACATAGTACAGGAGACCAGGCCAGGGCAGACAACAAAGAATTACCCAGAATTCAAGCTAAGGGTGCATTTGAGGAGAGAATGGCCCATTAAATATCATCAGCAAATTTAATTACTTAGGGGATACTGGGATTGCTTAGGAAGGAGTGGAAAATCCTACAAGAGTTTGCAAATAGATTAGAAACAATGCCTGTGTTAAGTGTAGGCATAAACCTCTGCATGTACCTTCCATGAACAGCAAGGAGGAGCAAAAAATCCAAGTTTCTACAGTGAGCAGGGCTGGGGCAACAGGCAGGCCCAGCAAAGGCAAACAAGCTTCTCAGCCTGACCTATTTTGTAGCACACATTCTGGTCTGCTATGTAGGTGCTGCCAGCACCATCTCTCTACAGAAGCACCAAGGGATGAACTTGAGTCATCAGCCCCATCCTGTAAGAAAGGCAAAAGAGGATCTGCATTCTTCCCACAGCACATGTCTCAGGAGCTACAAGTTCCAGGAGTGCTGGTACTCATTTTCTTCTTTCTTTGATCATTTCCTCTATTCACAGCCCAAGACCGTGTGCTTCTGAATTAAGAGTAAGTCTCACTGCTGTGAGGGAGCACTGTGTTTTGCTTTATACCATGATCAGGTATCTGCACCTTTATGGAGCTATGCCAGGCACATCTGAATCTCTTAATGCCATGCTGAACATAAGGAAATGCTCTGAGACATCTCCAGTCTGTTAAAACAAACAATGAGGGATAAAGGTTTAAAAAAAGACTCAGGTGAGAAGAGGGTAAGTCCTCTTTTTTACAGTAATCCAGACTATTTCTCACTAGAAGCCAGTGAACATCAAATATTCAAATAATCTCTAGGCAATTTATATGTTCCGTAGACAAAGAAAGCTCCCTTAGTCTTTTGGCAGAGGTCTTTTTCAGACAAAGGATGAGATAAACAGCACGTGCCACACTTGGAAGCTGTCTTTTATGACCAGAAGGACACGATCACTGTGACAAGATGAGACATTCTAGACAGGCTTATACTATCCTTTGGGTCACGTACATTCAATGAGCAGACTGTCTCCAGAGCTGAGGCACTGGAGCCAGCGGAGTCTTGGTGCCAGCCCCACACAGACAGGGTCAGAACTTTGTTTCCATGCAATCTGCCTTTCAGAGCAGCAACTTCCGGACAGGCAACTTCCTTAATCAACAGAGCTATTACTGAAATGAGAGAAAATACAGCTCCCCTTTCCACTAGTCCCCAGCTGCATCCCTGGGGAACTTGTGACTCCTCCACACATTACATGCATCAACTGTTTCCATCCAAAAGATAGAGATGGCAACGCCTGCTGGGCAGCCTTCAAACAGCTTCTTGCTAGAGTGACTCATCTGTTACCTAAGAGAGGAGCAGGAGGGATGGATCCATCTGAGGCCACTCTGTAGGCAGGCTGTGCTGAAGCTGCCTACAGTTTCCATCTGCCTTCCAGGAAGGCTCAGCAGTCCCCAACCCTGCCAAGGCAGCTGGTCAGGCAGGTGGAAGCAGCCTAGAGAGCCACACAAGTCAACCCCGTTTCCATAATGAGTGCTGAGCCACAGGGTAATGTGGGCAGAAGCATTCTGCTCCAGTTTTCTGCAGCTTTGTAGGGTGCCTATGAGAGCACACAACCACAGGTATGTGACCACACAGACAGGAGATGACCATGTTTTAATTAGGACCCTGAATACAGCTTCCATCCCCTGGCAGGGAAAGAAGCCCTGCAAGTAAAGAGCCCTTGTAGCCTCAGTCACTGCTGAAGCCTGTAAATTTCTTTTGCCAACAGGGTGCAAGGCCCTGTGGAAGAGCCAGGGATTATCTGTCTGTAAGAGCTGGAGCCTCTGTGCATCATCTTCTACACTCTCACATTTGCAATGTATGAAAGGGGCAGCTGAGGACATACACACTCAGCACGTGGCAGCTCCAGCACAAGGAGGGCTGCACAAGAGCCCAAGGTTTCCCAGTCCAGAGAAGCACAGCCTGAGCCAACAGTGCAGGACACAGAAGGAGTGAGGAACCAGGCTGGCCTTCCTGGCCATGTGGGACCTACAGCCCCCAGTTGGCTCCCAGACCCCCATTCCTGTGCTGATGGCACGTATGGCCCAGACTTTCCAGGGGGCAAGCAGCTCCCTCCTGCCCAGGTTGTTCCTTTGCTAAAGTCTGCACTACAGAGGCACTCGGTTTCAGGGCTGAAGCCCAGTGGTTTCATCTCTCCTGAATGGCACCATATACACAGTCAGGGAAAGGCCAGCAAAGTGAGGCACTGAGCAACAGTGTGTGGACCACAGTATCCTCCTGCTATCTTCACCCCAGCCCCCCAGTTTCACACACATTTCACTTGCACTTCCTTCTGTGCAAGTGAATCAGGTTTGCCACGAAGGCAAACCCTGGCTTCTAGAGCTCCACTAATACTGCAACTTCCATCACTAATCCAGGATTTAGATCCTGATGTGTGCCGCACAAAGAGCTCTGTGGGAGTGCAAAGCTGTTGAGCTCCCACCCCACGGTGCTTTGAATAGGATCAGCAGCTTTTCTGCCAGCTGACAAGAACGAAGGAAGGACACCAACATCCCAGCTGGGTCAGGGGAGCTGCGGTGAGGACAGCACACTCAAGAGGCATCTTTCTTGTGTGCCTGCACCCACAGGGACCCATCTCTTCACCAAGAGCTCCAGAGAGGGAGGGGGGAGGACTGCACATACCAGGGTGGGGGGAAATCCCCTCTCCCCTTGATGACCAAGATCCTCTCCCCTCCCCTCTGCCTGGCTCTGAGTAGAGGCAACAGGCCTAGCAGGGATGAACAGAGACAGGGAGGAGACAGCAGAGGCAGCAGTGAGATCACACAGGGTGCTAGTGCCAGCAGAAGTCATGCACAGAGACAGATCCCTTGTATCCATCCCATCAGTCACTCCCCAAAGAGGGAATCTGGATGGAGGGCACGGCCCGCAACCATCGAGTGCTGAGGCTGTCTAAAGGGTCAGGAATGGTGGGGTAGGGAATGACAAACTTGGCACATCAGCTTGAGAGGAAGGCCTCAGCTGAGGCAGGCTGGGAAGCAAGATGCACTCTGCCCAGTGCAGGGGCCTAACAAAATTCATCCTTGATACAAACCAGCACCAGGCAGCTTGCTGCTGTCCCTGGGGCACGTGCTCAGGAGCCAAAATCTCCCCAAGGATGTTAACGGAGACAGAAGCAAGGGGTTGGCACAAGGCAAGGGACATGCAGACCAGCACTTCACAGAGGGCACAAGGATGGGCTCGCTGCCATCAGACAGCAGCAAAGAGAGGAGCCTACCTGAATCTTCACAGCGATAAGCACAGAGCTCAGCTCTTTGTCCAGCTCTTTCAGCACTGTGAGTTTCTTCAGGCGCAGACTGCAGAGCCTGTAAGACAGAGAGAATGGGACACATTCAGGCACCACCATCCCTGGGGCCCTGCCACATGGTACCCGGTGCTGGGAAGGCAGCTTGGATGCTTGGCCCAGCCGCAGGCACAAGCATGGCCGAGGAACACTGGCATTCATGCGCCACTAAGACAGCTCATTGGGGAAAAAAGGAAAGAAGGAAAATTAACAGAGCTAAAGCAGGCTTAAGGGATTAGCGTGCGACAGGAAGTCCAACAGCAGGCCATGTGGTAAAGAGATCCTTTCCCAAACAGGACTGTTACCAGCTCTGCTTAAATCTACCTTGGCCACAGTGCTGCTTATTTATAAACCAAAGCACTTAAATCTGCTCTTATCCTGGACTCAGTTAAGGCAAATGTTTCCACGCAAACGCTAAAATTCAGCTCTTCTCTTGCACAGTACCACACAGAGCTGAGTTGGGAAGCTGGGAGGCCACAGCCCTGCAGGAAGCCTCATACAGCACAGCCACCCTGACAACCTCAAATCCTGGAGATTCCATGTGGTAAGTGACACTTCTAGGAAAAACCCACGAAGAAGCCCAAGACTGAGTAAGAACTACTTGAGCTGCTCAAAGGATTAGTCAGTGCCTGTGAGACAGCCAGAAACCCTGACCTCCTGCCTAGGAGCCTGCAGCAGGACTCCCATGGAGACTGCTTGCAAGGAACTACGTGTCAGGGAACACAGGCCAGACACGTTTTTACAACGAGCAATACTGGCATTCTCACATTTTGTAAGTCAGCCTCTGTGCTCCTGGCTCACCATCTGTATTGCTGCAGCCTGTGGTACCCAGTGTGCTGTACCTGAGATTAGGCCACCCTAAGAGCAGATGGGCTACTATCAAATGCCTTTCTGTTTTAATACACTGTGCTGTCTGATGGCAAGAGCTATTCCTCCCTGCTTTTTGTGTTTGCTTTTTTCTGTTTTGTTTGTTTTGGTTTGGTTTTTTAAGGAAAAAACAAACAAAAAAAGAAACAACCCTCTCTATGCTCATGTACAGCACACTGTACATGTAAAGCAGCCCAGAGGTGGAATGGAAAGGGAAGGATGAACAGCTGTACTGCAGGACAGGCTTGGGGCTTAGCCAATGCTCACTTTTTACCACATCCCTGCCCTCCCTGCTAGCATTATTTTAAGTTCTGCATGAGGTTTGCTGGACTGTAACTGCAACCCAGATGCTCTGTTCTTCACATTTGGATAGCAGAGCACGGTGGGGACCAGAAGTCAGGAAGCTGGGAGTGCAGAAGAGCTCTGCCCACCCCTTTGTCAGGTGTCCTGAATACCTACAGCCAAAGAAGTAGGGCTACAGCTGCCTAAGTCCTCATATCCTAAGCAACCCAGCATTGCAATTCATGATCCTGTCTCTGTCCACTCTTCCACCCTGAGCCTTTGCTTGTAGGAAGGGAGAAATCTTATCTGGGGCAGGCTTCTTGCTCCCCAAAAATACTTAGGCAAGGTTAGAAGCAAGCTGTGGCAAGGGGAGCAGGACTGAGTGCTAGCCAGAAAGATGGCTTCCCTTCCCACAAGCGTGTTCTGGAGTCTAAATGTACTTATCTGAAGCACAAGAGTGCCCAGTTTTTAAGAAGGTGCATCCTAGCAGCTTGGCTGTCCCTGATGACCCCCTTTTGAACTGTTACTTAACCAGTCCCTGCATCACCCAGATTTGTGTCACCGCCAGGTGTTTAGCACCAGTAGTGGACAGTAGTGGGTGTCACACTAATTCCTGTAGATCTCTATGGGTCAGGATGGATCCACAGCCATCAGAATGCTAAGTGTCTCTGAACACTTCAGCCAAATCCCACGGCAACCACCTCACAGCCTTGGCCCAGAACTTATCACTGTGTCATTCCCCTAAGTCACGGGGCTTTTTGGTAGGTAAGTTATAAATTTGGATCTATTTACTCTTAAACAGAATAAACAGCAAGTGCTACTTACAATGACTGCTACAAGGACTGCCTTTATATCAAGTTGTGGTGAACATGACTGTGTAACACTGACAGCAACAGTGACTAACAGCAACTGTGCAACAGGACAGACTGACAGCCTCCAGAAACTCCAGTACACCCACTCCACTACTGGTCATTTACTGGTGAGAAACACTCACCATTTCATTGAATCACAGAACCATAAATTGGTTTGGATTGGAAGGGACCTTAGAGATCATCTAGTTCCAACATGGGAACGACATGGTCCTCTACATGGGCCTCTACATGGGTCCTCTACATGGGTCCTCTACACCTCCCACTAGACCAGGCTGCTCACGGCTGCATCCAAACTGGTCTTGAACACTTCCAGGGACGGGGCATCCACAGCTTCCCTGGGCTACTGTGCCAGTGTCTCACAGTGAAGAATGTCTAACCTAAACTTCCAGTTTAAAGCCATTACTCCTTGTCCTGTAGCTACACGCCCTTGTAAAAAGTCCCTGCCCATCTTTCCTGTAGGTACTGGAAGGTACCGGAAGGCACCGGAAGGCTACCTTAAGGTCTCCCTGAAGCCACCTTTTCTCCAGGCTGAACAACCCAAACTCTTTCAGCCTGTCTTCATAAGAGAGGTGCTGGTATTTCTTGGTGCAGCCTTCTTTACATCACTAACTGGGATGGTCAGTCAGCCAAAAATCCTCTTTCCTCATCATGGCTTTTTAAACATGGAACAAAATAAAGCAGCTCCTACTTTTCGCTCACTCTGCCCTACGCCTCCTTATATAACCTGGTACCGAGCAGGAACAGACACTCCACCCCTGCTGCTTGCCAAGGAGGTAACAAGCAGGAGTACATGTGCACATACACACATTCACACACCCAGCACTGCCCACCCCCCAGCTGAAATGGCATTAACGAAAAGGAGCGGATGTTCATAGACACAAAGATGTCACCACAGCACCACCCCCAGCTAAGGAGCACGCACACATGTGCACACTTGCACACAGACACATCCGTTCGTTCACCTTACCTAAGCAAGCACTGACTTTTGAAGTTGGGATTCTGAACTGCAAGCAGTTACATCGATGTAAGACTGAGAAGGGAGAGAAAGGAGCAAACACAGAAACTCACCCAGTTAACTGATAACAGTAAAACCTCAATGGTGAAAACTCCTGGAGTATGTTCTTAGACATTTATATGACATGACAAAAGTATGTTCAAATCATACTTTTAAAATACTCAAAGCATCATTCTAGGAACATTATTTTCCTTTTCTTTCCCCTCCCACTCCAGGTTGCAGCTTCTCAGCTGTTTCTTTTCCTTCCTTGCTCTCTAGTTACATGATGAACATGGAGTTTTTGCTCTGAAATCTGATGACACATTTATAACACTGTCACCAACTAGTCCTGTGAGTTCTTCTTGGAAAGCAAAGCTCCTGTAACACTTGCATTTTGTGAAATTCAGTGCCAGCAGTAAATCACTGGCTCCAGCTGTTGTTTGCAAAATCATCCAACCTCCTGTCCCTACAAGGGGCTGCTGCTCACAGATTGTACATCAGTGTACAGTCTTGCTGCTGCATTTCAAGGCCAATCTTTCAGTGAATGCCACACATCTCTAATGTTGGCGGAATACAAATCAGAAGTGCAGGTCTAAAAAAGAGCTTTTTGCACAGGCCACAGGCACTGAGGAGGTAGAGGTGCTGAGGAGCACTTCCACTGGGATCATGTATGGAAGGCGAAGGCTTGAGCGTAAATCAAGGCAGCAGCAAGGGCTGGCCACTAATGGGATAGAAAATCTTAACAGCAGGTCTCCCACCCCTTTTGAGCAGACATGGTACATTTTTTTCTGCTGGCTTCCTGGGCTGTTCAGTGCTTGGCTAACTCACTACTGATCAGTGGCAGCTCACTCTCTGGGCAGGATTATATTCCTGAACATTCGCACTGATTTCCTCATGTGGCAGTAGCCAGGCTCCCCACGTTTTGCTTGTAGCTCCTGTGCCACCTACAAATGTTAGACAACACACACTTTTTGGGAAAAAGTTTTGTCCCAGCTAGTGCAGCTAGTGATAGCTCCCCATGCATCCTTGTCAACACTAGTAACCTTATGAGATGCACAGTCGTGGGCCAAGCCTTCAATAGCAGCAGTTTAGCAGCCACTCAGTATTTCCCCACACTTTGACAGCTCAGGTTTGGTCTTTCAAGGTCCAACTCTGATACTGGGCTTCTGGAGAGATGCCAGATGTTCAGTGGGGCTCACAAGGTACAGGAGGCTCCTGCATCCCTGCTCAACTGCTGTGCAGCACCTGTTCCCTGTGCAGCTCCTCACTAGAGGGCAGAAGGCAGCCAGCCAGGACAAGACACCCCGGCCCATAAGGATTCCCTGCAAGCTCACCCTGCAAACTGGCGAGTCTCATAGAGCAGCCTGTAAAAGCAGCTTTACCTGCTCTGACCAGAGCTGTGTCCAGCTCTACCCTCACCTCTACCCCACCCCAAGAAAGGGAAGAGCACTCAATACAGGTGCAAGTAGTGAGATATTTTCCACGATGAGCTTTCAGCCACAGCTCTCTGAAGTCGGAATACTCCCTGAAATGTGCTCTGTGCAGTGTGACACCACTGATGCACCCAGAGGGGAGGAGAGACCTACTCCACTTTCAGAAACCAAGTCCCTGTTGCCAGCAAAGAGGAGCGATGAACTGGGACAGCAGCCGGCTCTTCATCACGCTCTGCAGCTCCAGCATCAGGATGGCTTGGCAGGTCCATTACATGCTTTAAGATGAACTGGGATGAAGGCCAATGTCAGGCTGCTCTGAGAGCCTCCCCAAGGGAAAGTGGGACAGGGCACACAAGGTTTGCTATCACACTTTTGCCTCTCTGCCCTCAAGCAATTGCAGCTGCTGCAGCCTGGGAAGCTGCACTCAAGTGGTGTGGCACTGTAGGATGCAGAGGCCAAAGACCATAACAGGACTCTCCTGGAGAGGAAAGAGCCATAGCCAACTGCATGCTGTGTACCAGGTCCCCCAGCTGAGCTATGCAAGGTGGTGTGCAGCACAACAAGCCCTTGTGTGGACCAGCAATCCTCTCTCCTTGCCGTGAGAGAGGCATTTTGGCTCCCCAGCATCCTGGCTGACAGCAGCTTGCTAGCAATAGCACACGCCAGCCCTGCTGCTGGATCCAGAGCAGACTTCTATTATTGCAAATTTCAACAGGCTTAACTCACCCCAATTCCCAAGTGACATGCCCAAAGCAAAACCTCAAGCGGAAGGGAGAGGGACAGGAAGAGAAAATGCCCCAGGTTGCTATGTCCCTTAATTTTCTATCAGCATTTAACAGCTTTTATTCCATTCTACCTGCCTTCGAAAATTTAGCTTGTTTTTCCATGTGACTATTCCTGGTCTCCTCCATCGTCCCACCTCCTTCCAAGTGCCCCTAGACAGAGCAAACCCAACGCCAAAGCTCAGACATTCTGGAGGACCAGCTAACGTTCTTTTTCTGCTTGTCTCTGAGGGTTGTAACAGCAAAGGAACCTCAAGCCTGTGATGAGAAGGTGTTCCTTCTCCCCACAGCAGCAAGTTGGCTGCACTACACTGAAAGAGAACAGGAGGTAATGGCATGCTGGAAACAGCAAAGAATGCCAGAGTCAGCAGGGTATATGCTACCAAGAGGCAGATGTCATCCACAATCAGAACACATGGGAGGCAAAGGAGAAAAAACAGTATCTTGCAAGTAGATATATCTACTCTTCATGACTGCCTGCCTGCAGATGCCCAGTCCTCCTCACAGCCTTGTGTCCTGGCTAGCATATGCTCCCTGGGATGGCCATTCAGGACAGACTGTGTCTTCTTTTCAGAGACCAGTGCAAAGCCCTGTCAGGGCAGCACATTAAATGGGACCTCAGCAGCACTATACTGAATTGAAGCATATCCTTTATTCGTGTTTCCTTTCCTCACGGGAGAGGAAGCCCTTCCCATCAGCCCTGACTGTTCTCATCTGGCTGGGCAGCCTATTCTTAACTGCACAAAACATCGCCACCTCATGTACATTCATCAGGCATGTCCTACTCTAACCAGCCCTTGGAAGGGTGCCTGACTCATTAATCTCTGGGCAGATTATCTCAGAACAGCTCTCGTTTGGTCTGTGACTTGCCTTGGAGCTTGCTGAACTCAGCTGCTGTATTAAACACACTCAGAACCACCTTTGCTACGCAGGGACCACACACAGCTCTGCCAGAAGCTCTGACTGCCCCCCAGAGGCCTCCTGGGAACAGCCAGTTCTGCCACCACAAGCTCGTAGCGCTCCTCTGTATTCCGAAATACATTTTCATACTATTGCAATACCGCTGAGGCAGCAGAGTCACTCACAGCAGATGCATGGGAAAGAGCAGGTCACACCCCAAAGAGATAAAACAGTTAGGACAAGGCATAGCAGACATGCCAGGCTGTGTCAAATGTACCTACAAGATAAGAAAGCTCAGAGGAGCGGCGAGAACATCTGCAAGCTGTGTGCATCTCAGCCACCAGCAGTAGCTACTCCTGATCACCAGCAAGGGCTACCAGAGCTGTCTGATAGCCATATCGAAACAGACAGGTATGAGGGAGGTTTGAGCACAGCCAGGCAATGGATTCACTGGTTTTGTCCAGAAGACGAAAGATTCACTCAGCATTACAGAGGAGATCTGCTGGGTTTATTTAGGAGAATATAAAAATCTTTCTAAATTCCTAACACAATGTGCAAAATAACTCTAGTTCCCAGGTCTTTCCAAGTATCTGATAGCTGTAGCCAAACCTGTTCTTGGACCAGTCACTATGTTACCTTCAGAGAGTTTTAACAGGTTATGCTTTTGAAACATAAAAGAGATCAGCCAAGAGGCACACTTGGGTGTAAGTCAGCCCCAAACAGAGGGAGTCACACCAGGAAAGACAAATAAAGCAGCTGCTTTTGCCCTCAGGGTGCACAGGTTTTTTTTGGTTTTTTGTATTTCTCCAAAAAGCTACATCTACTACAAGCTTTCAGCTGCTTTTGTGCTGCCAATATGTTAATATGCAGGCAGAGTACATGGAAGAAGATCTCAACTATTCCTAACACTGCATTTCTAATGAAAGAATGACTGTTCAGCACAAGAGTTAACACCGAGATCCCTCTGCTTGCTTGCTGCCCATGGCACAATGAGGAAGGGTGGGCTTTCCCAAGCAACAGGGCAATGAAGCAGAGGCATGAGGATGCAAGGCTTCTTCGGTGCCATCACAGAGGTCACAGCATCCCAAATCAGGACAGAGGCTGCCTGGCTGTGGTCAAAAAACAGTTCTCACACGTATACTTGTCCAAGGCTATCCACTGAACCATGGAGTATCCCCCTGTTCTCCAGTGTCCTCACTAAGCACAGACAGTAGTGCCACTTTCAAAGGTGCCCAGTGTTCCCATGTCCAGGCCTGCAGCCAACTGCTCCAGGGCCCCTGTGCTTTCCTTCTCAAAATCGATGAGCTGTCTCTCCTCTGAGGTTTGGATGTACCTCGACACATAGGCAGGTGTATACCAGCATCCCTCCATGCAAATTGTTTCTAAACAAGACAGATGCTGCTTTCTCAGAGCACTGGAAATGCCATAGTGGAGGCAAGTCAAAGATAAAGCTAAATGATGAATGTTCCCTTCCTATTCCCGAGCAGATTTCTCTAAGCACAAATGGCCTTTGCAAACTCCACAGCTCCAGTCAGCTCCATAGTTCTGGACTCAGCAATACAGGCAGCCTTGAAAAGAAACGGACCACTGTAGCCTACTGTCTGGTTTTGTTGTGGACTTGTGCCTAGAACACAAGAGCTTGCTGCTATGACAGTTTCCAGGATGGGTCAGTGTGGGACATTGTACAAAGCAGATAAAGAGACAACTGAAGCCTATATATAATCTGAATTCCACCTCTTGACCCAAGGACTGCTTCCTCCTATGAAATGCCACCTCCTGATCCATCCCTGCTGCAGACTGGGAGATCCCACAGGCTTTGCCAGCCTGGAGAACAGATCACCTATAAGACATGCATCCATCCTACTGACTTCAGGGTAATTCCTGCCAATGTGGGCAGTCCTATTGTGGGAGGAAAGAGCTGTTACTGTGGCACCAGACCTACCCAGCAGCACAAACTCCCAGGCAGGATAAATGCTGCCTGCATATGGACCCAGGGCAGAACCTGGGCAAAAGGAATCCGATCGCTTCAGCCTGTCAGCCTTGGCAAAGCTTTTCCTGCCCCTCTATCCTAGCTAGTCTTCTCTCTCCAGACAGAATTCAAATATAGTGCTTTGCTCAGTAGAGGATATGAACTAGCAGGGACTTAATCTACCCGTGTGGCAAATTAAGGAAATATTACTGATACAAGCTACAGCCTTCCTCATATCCAGCTTTCCTCTGTGCTGTTAAACACTTTCTGAGCCAAACCACTCCAGGGAGAAGCTGTTCATCTCTGATGGCACTGTCGCAGCCCTGGACCCAGCACAGCTACCAGCAAGGCTTCTACTATTTTGTCACAGCTCCATGCCTGCCTGCAAAGCTGCACTAAATGCCCCCCTCACACACAAGCCTCCAGCTTGCCCATGCTAAGGCAAAACACAAGGAGATGGTGGCAATGACAAGGCAGAGAACACCCTACTCTCTGCTGTGATGGGGCTACATCTTTGAAATCTGAGCAGGCACATTTTGTTGCTCATGAGGCTCCCCTGCACCCTCCTTACACCTAATGATGTGATTTTTTAACTCTTCTCCTTTTACTCTTTCATAAATACTAAATGAAATTGCCCAACATGTTCAAGAGATAAGAGGAGAGACTAAAATACTCTTGGAAACTGCATGCTTCCCTATAAAATTCTCTTCCTGCTAACATCCCTTCCATCTAGCATCCAGTCAGATACAAACCTGGCACCTCACACCATTTTACAGTCTGGTCATGCTGTTCTGTGCTAGAAAAAGTCAGCAACAGAAAAACACCCTGCTGAAGCATCATGGCCTAGTATTATCATTCCCAGGATCTGCACAAATGTGAACACTCTATTTTAACAAAGTTCCTTTCTTGTCTTCCCAGATGGATTCAGCCTCTGTTCACAGCTTCCCCTGATAGTTTTGCATTAAATCTTTTCCTTCTAACCAGTTTGTAATTTAGCACACACCTGTATCTTCATACTGAAGCACTACTGAAAGCAATGCTTTTCAGCCACCACCTCAGACCTCTGGATCTCTGTGGACCAGGCAAAAGCAAAAGGGATTCAGGGATTAAAATTTAATTAACTTTTAATTAAAAGAGATTAAAAGCGAGCTTGAACTTTCTGTGTGAGTTTTCAACCTCTCTTACACACAGGTCTTTAAATCCCCTGATCTAGACCAGAGAGGCCGCTGTGCTGACCACAGAAGACACAAGGATCCTTGCCTGAAAAGTGGGGGAGCTATGGAAGGACAGGTGTTAAATTCACAGGAAAACAATGTGCACGCAGTGTCAAAAGCAAGACCAGAGGGAGCAACACAAAACTTGAGCTCTGCCTAGAAAGACTCTGTCAGACACTCCAGCCTGTCCCTGCCACGGACATACCAGAGCTATTCCCACACCCCATGGCAAGGAGCTGCAGCTTACCTGGTGCTACAGAGCAGCTTTCTTTTCAGCATAAGGATGCCTGCAAACACTCTGGTGTGCACTGCTTATTCTCATCAGCCAGCTTCAGAAATAGCCCCCCCTGGCAGTGACATCCATCTTGTCACACCACTGTGATCCAAAGGGGCTGGCTTTTTCCACCCACTGGTGGAAACCACTCAGTGTGGTTTTCTGAAGCAGAGGTGCCACACAACCCATGGCAGCTGGAGTGGAGGTGAGAAGGCTCACGCTAGATCCCTACCTGAGGGGTACCACAGTATTTACCAGAAAACCTTAGTGACACAATAGTGCTTTGTGCTCATGTCTGCCCCCTGTAACATCAGGCTCTCTGGGAGCAGGCATCAAGAAGCAAGGACCAGCTGCCCTGCAGGAGTATGAGAGCTGTGTCCAGGGAGCAGCCTGAGCTCCAGTGGGACACAGCAAAAGCTGTTTCCCCTTGAGGCCCTCTCCAGGCAAAAGCATGCAGGCGGCTGCTGCTTGCAGTCATCTGTGCTCATGGGCACCATTAGATTTCCCAGTGGGCTGACAGGCTGCCCAGAAGGCCCATTCCCTTCTCTCAAAGGTGCTGCAGCTTGGGCTCAGCAGTGTCAGACAGTTACAACACTGACAGGGCCCTGGGGGCTCCAGCAAGCAGCACACCGACTTAGCAGATGACACTCCATGCACCTGGAGCTGCTCACTTCCAGATGCTGTCTCAGTGGAACAGGACATTTCTTTCCAGTGCTCATTGTGCCCATCCTGTGTCTCAGCAAGCTGCAAGCAGAGGCAGGAGCTATCATGGCAGATACTTTGTCTAGCAAAAGGGTTCATGGATAACCTGGTGTGCCTCATCAAAACACATCCTGTATTGCAGTCACACCTGGCACACACAGCCATCCAAAGACACCCTGGCTGAGACAACCAGAATTTGTAACATACACAAAAAAAAATAAAATAAAAAAAAAAATCAACATGCTACCAACCACTAATTCTCTTTAAAGCACACCTGTGTAGTGCTCACCAGAGCACCAGAGTGCCTACTGGAGGACTCTGGAAATGGACAGATGGGTGGTTTACCATACAATCCCTCCCACCAACCTCTGGAGATCCATGGCTGAAGTGAAAGGTTTTCTGCACTATAGGTACACACAAAACCACAGAGTGCAACAGACTCAACTCCTTCATGCCCATTATCTGGGAACATGCTGGCCAAGTCAAATCTGTATGTTCAGATTCTTGTTTTCTTTCCAAATACTCTGAATTTTATACAGGAGGCTGTTAAATGCTTCTGAAATGAGTCATCCCCAGCTCTTTGGTCAGCAAAACATATGCCAGTGCACATACCTTGGGACTGGCCCACAGGCAGCTCTGCACTAGTCAGCTGAAGCAGAAGAGACAAAAATGTGCCTTTTTTGGTTCACCGATCAAACTCTAATGGAAGCCTATAAAAGAAATAAAAGCTAGCTCAAGCCCAGAATAATACTGAGAAGTTTTGAAAACAGCCATGAGGAGGAGACATCTCACTCTCTAGCGTGTAGGAAGTGGTTAAAGAGGGCAAGCAATAAGACTTCTTCAAGTGACTGAAATTCTAGCCAGTTACAGTTTTTAAAAGAACAAAAACTGGGAGACAAAAACATCAGGGGAGCAAACTTAACTAAAGGCCCAGGATCTAGCTGGCAGTTCCTTAACAGAAAAGCTGAGAAAGTATCACATAGCCCACCCTAATGCCTGAAGGGAGGGGCAGCCTTGCAGCCTAGCTGGATCACATTATCTTCAGTCCCCATGGCCAAGCAGAAAGCATCTAAAAGATGAAAACAAGTCAAATTACCAAGGGCATGAACAGCAATATGCAGAAACAAGAAAGAACAAAACACAAGCCCAGAGAAGCCAAGGACCCCAAAGTATTCATCCACTTGTTAGTAACATGGTGCTCAGTTTGCAGCTCTAAGTAGACCACCAATTGAAAGTAGAGGTAAATCCCTTCTTCGGGATGACTGCATAAAGAGAAGAGACAGAGGAAGCTCTTCCCCCAGGGAGGCTGAAAAGCACTGGTACCCTAACACAAAAGCAGAAGGTCTTTTGTTAGCTTGGTTTCTTGGCTGCAATCACCCTACTCTTCCCTTGTCTAAGACACAAAAGATCAAATGGAGGTTCTACATCAGAGCATCACCATTGCTTCTTATTGCAGTTAAAAGGATCAGCCCAGATTTGGTAGAAGGGATGGAGGCACAGATGAGAGGAGACACAGGTCCACAATACCTGTAGCCCTAGCAACTATCCAGAATCCTGGAAGCTGCACAGAGTATCTGACATGATCAGAGCTGCTAGCCTCACAAACACATGCCATACCTCCAGCAGTGGCAGGGCCAGGGATGTCCAGCCAGAGAGCAGCAGTCCTGACAGCTACTGGATGTGAGATAGTCAGAGCTGCTCTTTGGACTAACCTGACACAGGAGAAGCAGTTCCACCACTGTCACTGCAGATGGAACATGCTTCCCCTCCAATGCCTGCACTATAGCAACAGCCAAGCATCTACAGGATCCTTGTATTCAGCCCACTGTAGATAAAACAGTAGATAAAACAGCTAGGTCACATCTGCTCCCCACCAACAAGCACTCATAGTCAACACAGCATGTCACAGAGCCATGTCATGACACAGAGAAGTCCCACACAAACTTAATTGAACCTCTCATCCACTGCAACCCTGGCAATGCTGTCTAGAAGAACCATTTAGTAATACCACTAGGGCTGGCTTCAGTATCAAGTAAAATGACACACTGAGGGAAGAGGAACAGTCTGGTCCTATTCACAGGAGCAAACACCACCAAGGTCCTCTGATGTCACCTACATTGAAAAAGGCTTGCTTAAAGTGAATAACTAGTTGTGATGAGCAATTCCACACAGAACAATGTGGGTCTCTACAGACCTGGAGTGCAGCCAACCCTACTTTGTATAAGAAGCAAAGAAAGCCCAGGAAATGAACTAGCAACAGAGGGAAATAAAATAGTTTTGTACACTGAAAGAAAGAAGAAGGTCTGGAGGTCTCCCTTTCAAGGCATCAGTCATTGATGGAGGAGGCTTTTGCTTCAGAAAGGCTAAACAGTATTGCTACTCAACCAGAGAGAAAATCACTGCAGTGCTTTTGAGTGGAAAAGCAAAGGTGTTCACTGGGGTCTACAACCAAGTACTTAACAAGTAATTAACATGAAGATGCACTGATCTTGTATCTAAACAAGATTCTCTTTACTGGCCTAATTTTTCTAGTATAAGCCCTAGTTAGCTTCTGAAGCAAACCTCTCTCCCTGCAACATGCCTTTATGATATGAACTGATGACGCACTTCCACCTAGAAAATTATGCCCACAGCTTGAGTCTGGCATTTTAAAGCACCCACCCTTTAAGCTTTTCATCTAGATTTGGACTTCAGTCCCAAAGCACTGGCAGAGCAGGAGACTGAGGTTGTCTTCTTGGCACATATAACTCCCTTATTCAGAGTAGTTACTGTGCTAAGAATTGGCAGCATGAGAAACCTGCTCGTGACACCAAAAATCCATTCTGTACACAGAGAACAGCATAAAGCCATCAGCATCCATGAAAACCTGACCTACAGGAAATAGCAATATCGAATAAAACTATTTCACATTTGAGGCAGCAGCAAACTCAGCACCCATTTGGCTGCCAGCTATGTACATTTGCAGTGGCACCTCTCGGCAGAGCACTCATCTGACAGGAGTCCTGCAGCAGCAGGTAAAAAGAAACTCACCAGGCTCAAAACACTCTTGTTGGAAGAATGAGGGGTGCAAACAACAGTTACTCAAACCAGGCAGGTTGCCAGAATTTAGACAGTAATGTTCAGCCCTCATTGAGCATGGTCGGAAATGGACATGGCGTTTCCTTGGCTACCCAACTTTCCCTTCCACTGCTGTCGTGGAAGACAAGCAGCAGCAATCCTGCCACGCACACATCCCCACACCTCCTGGCTCTTCTCCAGACAAGAAACAACTAGGCAAAACACAGCTGCTTTGTACTGATCTCTTCATTTTTGCTACTGTAATGGATCACTAAAGCTTGGACGACTCACCTCAATCCCACTGCACAATTTAGCAAAGTTGCTGGTTATTTAGTTACACCTCCTCAAGAGCCCAAGCAATGCTCCTTTTTTTGCATAAGACAGGATGCAGAAAGGGAATGTGAGATGCCCAAGATCACAGAGAAGTCAGACCCAGAAGTCCCACTTTAGGCTTGCACCTCAGGTCACAAGATGCCACTCTAGCAGGAACTGGCATTTTTATAGAAGCCTTTATGATGTACATTCACACCACAAATCTCTTCAATAATAACAGATGGAGATGGATTGTGCTGGGCTCTTACCGCCTTCACCAAATCCCGTTTTCTCCCTCCAGACATTCCTGACAGGCAGATTTCCCTGACCTACTTTTCCAGAAGAAGAGAAGTTTCAGCTACTTTTCCTGAATTGCAATGAGCTGCCACATGCCAGCAAGCAGCTCAGGAGCAGGGCAGCGAACAGCCAGCACTTCACATGCAGACCAGCAACACCACAGGAGAACCAGAAGCCCCCCAGCCCTGCCACCAGTGCAAGCCCACTCAAAAACTGATGCAAGCCCACCCAAACATTGGTGTGTACTGCAGCACAAAGACAGGGGGCTAGCAACACTGGATACAAGTTCGTATTTTATATATCTGTTTCCCCATGGAAAGTTTACATACATTCTGTTCATCCACATCTCCAAACACAGAGGTCAGAGAAGAGGCTCAGCAGCGCTCACTCTCCAGTCCCCATGAGCCCTCTAACATATGTTAGGATGTTGTTGTCCCTCTCCAATGCTTAGAGCCTCTCTGTGAATTCTTGGATTCTTGCACAGGCAAAATGCAGGCAAGACTGCCAAGAGGCAAGAGCAACCACCTTGGAGAGGAGCTCACCAAGGTAAACAGTGAGATTCACCATTTAACTTCTGAAGAGCACAGATGAACATTTGCAGTGCAGCAGGGTCATCATACAGCCCTGGCAGACAAAGCAGCTATGAGAGCAGAGTCTGAAACGTGACCAATTTCAGCACGTGGGTTTGGATGCCTCCAGAGCCCCAGTGCAAAAACAGAGTGCCAGCTCAGCCCTGGGTGCCTGCGGAGGCACCACACATTTCATGGGTAAGAGCTGAGCTGCACAGTGCTGATGAGTGAGCTCTGTTTTCTCAAGTGTCTGGAACAATGAGTGTTTTCCATCCCCAGTTATTTCCTCCTCACTTTCCACTGCTTTATGAACTACCACTGCCAGCTTCTTAAGAGGGAAGAGTAGAAGCTCTGGCTGGCAGAGCTGACACATAAACATGCCTGAACAGCCAAGGCACTGGTAACATGAGTATAAGGTACAGAATAAAATGCTTGCCCTACTGCATATGGCATGAATATAAAAGCCACCATAGAGCTCATCAGAAGTTGCAGCTGGTTCAACAGTTGCCACCGTCAGCTCAATCACTTGTCTCCAGCTGCCAGACTACCTCACCCAATGGCTTCTGTCAGAATCTGATCAGAATGTACTTCTTAAACCATGCTTGATGATTTCCGCAGAATTCAGCATCAACGCTCCTCTCTAAGGAAAGGGAAGAAGTCCAGCACCATTTGTTAATTCACATAAAGAAATTGAATTAAGGAATATGCCTACTTTAATACTTTTGCTGATCTCTGGAGAGTTTCAAGGACTCCAAAACAATATTTTTCCAGGAAGAGACACGTCAGATTCTTAACACTCAAGTCAAAAAGAAAAACTTAAATTGAGTCTGAACAGCTAAACTTGCATTCCTGAAACGCAAATGTAAGCTACATCCAAGTCTTCAGCACATCACAAACTGCTCTGGCTTAGGACCAGCTGGCAACAAAGAACCACCCATCTGCTCACCCATGCCCCTCCCCACTGGGGGATGAGGAGAAGAAAATATAACAAAAAGCTCATGGGTCGAAACAAGGATAGAGAGGGTTCACTCACCATTCACTCACCAATTATGGTCACAGGCAAAACACACTCAACATGGGGAGACAAACAATTGAATTTATCACCAATCAAGTCAGAGCAGGACAGAGAGGGAGGAAAAAAAAAAAAAAAAAAAAAAGGAAACCCAGATCTTAATAAATAAATACCTTACCCCACGGCTGCACTTCTTCTGGGGCCCCATTTATTTTGCTCCCAAATTCTCTACTTCGTCCTTCCCAGAATCACAGGGGGACAGAGAATGTGGTTTGCAGTCAGTTTGCCACAGGTTGTTTTCTGCTGCTCCTTCCTCTTCAGGAGAAGGATTCCTCACAGTCTTCCCCTACTCTAATGTGGGAGAGAGCCCTCCATGAATCCCTCTGACGTGAGTCCCTCCCACAGGCGCAGTCCCTCAGGAACTGCTCCAGCCTGGGCTGCACACAGAGTCACGGCTGCTGCAGGAACAGTCACCTCCCCTGGCATGGAGGAACTCCATGGATGTAGACCCACATCTGCTCCACCATGCTCCTCCATGGGCTGCAGGGGATGGCTGCTGTTTCACCAGGGGCTGCAATTGAAACTCTGCTCAGGAATCTCCTTGGCTCCTTCCTTGTCAATCTCAGTATCTCTGCTATGGTATTGCTCTCACCTCCCCCTCTCCTGTATCCTACAGGTCTTATAGCAGTTTTGTTTTCCCTTTCTTAAGTATGTTACTTGCAGAGGCACTGTCACCATCACTGATGGGCTCAGCCTTGGCCAGAGGCAGGTCTGGATTTTGGAGCCCTGGGAGCTTCCAGCAGCTTCTCACAGAAGCTGCTCCCTGTGGCACCTCCTCTGCTATCAAAGCCCTGCCACACAGGCCCAACACACAAACCCTCCCTAAAAATTAAGGCAGATAAAGCTCTGCAGAGACTAAGTATGTATGAGCATGTGTGAAAGATGGTCCCTCAGCAGACAGTCCCAGAGATGGAGTTCTTCAGTGCTACAGTGATCTTCTCCAAAGAGTATTTCTATTTAGGATTATACTGAGCACTCACCAAAGTGAAGATCCCTCTAGATCTCCACTGGTGTGCATTCATCATGACAACTGACATAGTATTTATTTATTTAAGCAATTAGTTATCTGTGTGACAGTTTCCCCCTTCGTTCCACAGTAGCCTTGCTTTTCAAGAAGCTCTTCCAAGAAACCTTGCTAAAGGCCTTTTGGAAATTCAAGTAGTATACACCAACTGGATCTCTCAGTTCTTATGCCTCTACAATTCCAAAACACCTGTGAAGCAAGTCTTCTTTTTACAAAGGGGCCCATACACCAACATAGCTATCCATGTGCTCCACCACCTCTGTTCTTCAGCTGCTACTGATGTGCTTGATGCTTAATTGTCTGCAGCTTCTCAAATCTCCCTTAAAGCCCTCAGAAAAGTGTGGCTTCCCATCAGCCCCTCACAGCCTCCTGGGAAAGACACTGGCTGAAGCAAGAGGCTACGCATCACACTCAGCAGTCCAAATAATACAGACTGGCATCTGCCCAGACTGCTCCAGTGAATCTAGTCCTGGACTAATTGTTCAGGTTTTTTTTTTCCCCATTTTTTTCCTCTAAGTTCTGCTACCACTTCAAGCTGCAAAAGGCTTTTCTGATGCACCACTACAGAGAAAGGTGCCAGCCAAGGAATCACAGAATCATTTGGGTTGGAAAAGATCTTCAAGATTATTGAGTCCAACCACTAACCTAACTCCACTAAGTCCAGTGCTAAACCATGCCCCTGAGCACCACATGTACAAATCTTTTAAACACCTGCAGGGATGGTGATTCAACCACCTTTCTGGGCACCCTGTTCCAGTGTTTAATAACCCTTCCAGTGCAGAATTTTCTTCTAATATCCAATCTCACCCTCCCAAGCTGTTCACATTTAAAGCCAGAGGGCTGTGTTTGCCCTTCTCATGCTCTTTCTGTAAACATTATGTCAGCCACAATCAGGCTGTGCCAGTTCTACATCAAAACAATACAGCCACATTTATGTTCTTAAGTACACCCTAACCCAGTGCATGCAGATCTCAAGATAATGTCACATAGCTGAATACTTGTTTGGATTTTCTTTTCCATTTTGTTAAAGACTCCACAGTTTCAAACTGCATTAAAACAAAGTTCATTAATTCAAACTGTCAAGGCTAAGAAAACAGAACTACAGCAAGGCTACATGAGTAATTTTAATCCAGTACTATTTGATGTTCTTGTTTCAAACTTCTTTAACAGTGTTTAGGTACGTGCATTCTCCTTGTATTGAAACACTCCAATCCCTTTTGTGAGAGTAATTTCATCTTCTAAATGAAGAGATAAAAACTATTTAAATAAAAGAATCCTCCATTTTTGGAGCAGAGTTCCTTAGTGAACAACTGGCATTCCAGCTACAATCCCACTACATCCCACTATCCATGCAGTGTCCAACACTTCTGTGGGAGGATGAGCTATTAGTATCACCTTCTCCACCAGAACAAAGATAGTAAAGCTACCATGCCTTGCAGCCAAGGGATGAGAAGGCATGACAAACCAATCTTGATATGTGACAGTGATTCTCAAGGTTATTTACCTGCAGATGAAAAATTTTTCCCTGAATACTACTATCAACTAGACTATCCCAGCGGAACAGAGGGACAAACAGTCACTGATTCTAAATTAACTGAAGTTACTTTGTCTCAAGCCTCTCCTCTCTCTAGAGCCTTAAAGAGCAGAGCAGCCTTGGCAGCCTCCGAAAAGTGTCAGACACACTACTGAACCTATACAGCCCCCACTAAAGTGGGAGGAAGCAACACTAACACAGAGACTCCTCAGCAGAGAGAATCTCCACAATCTCCACACAGCTACACCAGACATCATCTCCTTTCCTCCTTCAAGAAGGCCTCCAGGGTTCCTGCAGGCACGTTCAGTCACTGATGAGACTGCCACAGTACATCTGTCTTTATGGGCAGCTGGGTGAGCACAGGGCCACAGCAGGAGAAAGCCAAAGTGCTGATGCTGTGGCACTTGGAGCTGTCTGTCAAGCACATGGTGGCACGACAGCCTCCACCATGGTCACTTGCAGGTACTTCATTCAAATCCTAGCAGTGTGAGGTGGGATGAGGGGAGCACAGGAGACTGCTCCCTGCGAACAGATTGACACAGCAGAGCTCTAGAACACTGGTCCCCTAGCAACCAAAACAGCAGCCTGTTTGCCAAATTTCTACCTACCAGCTGACTCCACAAGATCCGCACCAGTAGCTGCTTTCCTGGCAAGCACAGGAGGCATCATGCACAGCTCTGGGAACAAAGCACCTTTTCTGCAGCCATGCAGAGCACGACAGTCAGTGCTCTTCCTGGAAATTACACTTTTGTGTTGTCAGACAGCTTTAACTGCCCCTCTGCCAAGTCATAGCTACTTGGCCTGGTTTTCTTTGGTAGACAGGCCCATAATGAGATATCTGAGTAAGAACAGCCTGCAGATTCACCCTAGGAGGTCATCTCAGTGGAGGCTTTAGTAAAGCCCTTGACAAAGTTTCCTACAGCGTTCTCCTGGAGAAACTGGCTGCTCATGGCTAGGATGGTATATGCTCTGCTGGTTCAAAAACTGGCTGGATAGCCAGACCCAAAGAGTTCTGGAGCATGGAGTTATAACCAGTTGGCAGCTGGTCACAAGTGGTGTTCCCCAGGGCTCTGTTCTCTTTAGTATCTTTATCAATGATCTGGATGAGGAAATTGAGTGTACCCTCAGTATGTTTGCAGATGACACCAAGCTGGGCTATAGTGTTGATCTGCCTGAGGGTAGGAAGGCTCTGCAGTGATCCAGACAGACTGGACTGATTGGTGAGACCAATTGTATACAATTCAACAAGGCCAAGTGTGAGGTCCTGCACCTGGGTCACAACAACCCCATGCAATGCTACATGGGAAAGCTGCCCAGAGGAGAAGGACCTATGGGTGTTGATCGACAGTGGTTAAATATGAGACACCAGTGTGGCCAAGAAGGTCAAGAGCATCCAGGCTTGTATCTGGAATAGCGTGGCCAGCAGCATTAGAGAAGTGATTGTCCCTCTGTACTTGGCACTGGTAAGGTCACATCTTGAATATGGTGTTCAGTTTTGGGCCTCTCACAAGACAGCCATCAAGGTGCTGAAGTGTGTCCAGAGAAGGGCAACAAAGATGGTGAAGAGTCTGGAGCACCAGTTTTATGAGGAAAGGCTGCAACTCAACTAAATCAGGCACAGCCAAACAGATCAGCATGCACAAGAAGCTTGATGCAGCTCCAGCCTGCAAAATCCAGATCTGGAAGTCAGTATTTTACTCTGGAATTAAAAAATCTTCAGCAGCTGTGAAATGCAGCCACTGTTTCCTTGGTGACAAGCGGCAGGACATTTCTCCCCCGCACTGTTCTCTAGAGTCCTCCCAAGAGAGCCACAAGCAAGGCAATGTGCTAAAGAGCATTGGATCTACAGTAACTCCTCAACAGAGGGCCCACAGGATCCACCTTCAGTCTAGCATCCCACTGTTGGTAATCAGCTGCTGTCAGAGTAGGTCAACACCATATAATCACTGGACTAGCAAAATTTTAAACAGCTACAAGTTCAGGTACCACCTGAAGCTCAAGAAGACTATCAGTATGCTCCTGGGCCTGTAAAAGATAGGGTCTGTGTTCAAAGGGTAAGCAGTGGTAGTAAAAACAGGAGGTAAGACTGCAGAAGTTAAAAAAACAAAAACATTATCCAAATCAGGAGTCACTTTTCTTAAAATTAGATAAAAACTGGAATACGACACCCACAGCAGAAGCATCCCCTGCAGCCCTAGCCTAGGTGCTGCTTGTCAAAGGGATCCCATCAGAACAATTATTTTCAAGATTCAGAGCTGCAACTTAAGCTTTTCATTAGGCTGTATGGATAATTTGTGGAGGTTTTAGCCACTCAATAGACCTCATGAGGAGCACAGAAATAGCCTGGAGTTATCCTATTGCTGACACTTCTGACCTATGATTTTCTGTGCCCCACTACACACATGGACTTCTCTGGCAAGGAAGAGGCCAACACTGCTCCCCCTGCATGGCTGGGGACCTCTCTGAGGACAGCCACTGGTCAGGCTCAGCAGCATGGGATACCCTTCCCCTGAGCCAGGCCATGGCTGCACAAAACCCTGGTGGTTCAGCCTCTGAGATCATCTGTCCCAGATCAAGAAGCAAACATGGTCACAGCCAGCTGAGACACTGAAAGCAAGTTTCTTGAAGTTAACCACAACTTGCAAAGGAATTTCTTTTAATCCTTGCCAGGTGAGCAAAGCAGCCCAAACCATTCCTCCTTTTTGTGGCTGAGCAAAAGATGCTGCAGTACTGCCCGGAAGGAGCAGTTCCTCCATCATTTCTCTACACACTGCTGGACGATCCCAAATTTGCACTGGGGCACAGAAGAACGGAGTCTTGGTCATGGATGCCTGATTACAGAGGTAGGGCCAGAGAGTGATGAGCAAGGCTGGCATACACACTAATGCTTGGGTATTGCATTTTAACATGGTAAGTAACAGATTTTAAACACCTAGCTCAACACTAGTGGCAGACTCCCATGGCTATGACCATTTCCTGCCCTGCACACGTATTCTCTTGCCACCCCAAGGAGAGTCTTCACACAGGCCTAATAGGTTATGACTCTTTCTCCATCCACTGCTGAAACCCTCAGATCCTGCTAAGTTCCTTGACCTGGGTTTGTTTGGAGGTTTAGTTTTACTGGGGACAGTGGCTAATCTTGTCTTAAGGTATTCAAGACATTCTGTTAGACTTGCACTGAGTGCCCACAAAGAAGAGGCTTGTGTTACAAGGGAATCCCTTGCCTGTGCTTGCAGTAGCTCCCTATCATGTTCAGCTGAAAGGAAACAGAGAGAAGCCAATGCACAGAGCAGCAAAGAATACTAAACAAGTGCCTCACTAACACAAATTCATGGAGCCAGGGGCTTTCCAGAGGAAAGAGACTAGCATGGTTTTTTTTACTGCAAAATGGATGCTAGGAATAAGGCACAGACACAGCAGGATGCAGCACCACAGGAGCTTCCAGGAACAATATGCTTCAAAGATGGGTTGGGAAATACAATTTCATAGTCCCAAACTAGGATTCGGGAACACCTCATAGGATAGAAAAAGCCTTCTCTCAAGGCTAAGAAGAACTGCAACAAATACTGTCCTCTAACTATACCTGTAATGTAGGCAGTTCCCAAAAGCCAATCACCTGAGGAATGACAGACAGGACACCAATTACTATCTCCAAGCCCCTCTGCAGCCTGACAGTAAGCAAACAAACAAACAAATGGATAACTCTACCAGGAGAGAACAATGGCTACAGAAGAAATTTACTTCATGTCAGCCATCAGCTGCTTCCAGCAGGGTGAGCCAGCCTCCCCAGACCAAGACACACTGCCCTGACATTCCCACTTAGCATCTTCCACCCAGTTGGTGGGCACACAAGTGCTTGCCCCCAAGGGCTTGGCTTAGGTACCCCTTGGACTTTGCTCCAGCCCCAGCACAGGCTGCCATGCACCAGGAGGGAGGTGGCCAGCAACATTAACATGTCCCTGAGAGGCTTGTTTCCTGTTGCAGGAGGGCACAGCACACACAGCACACAGCACACAGTTCTGTTCGCCAACTTCAGAAAAGAGTTGAGAAAGTTATAACCTTTATTTCTACCTTTGTCTACTCAATCTTGTTGTCCTAGTTACCAAAGCCCTGGTGACTAAAGCAACCAGCCATGGCAAGTAAGAGGCAGAATGCCATGAGATGTAACACATATTTAAGATTATGCTGAAACAGCAAAACCAGAAACAAGTAACAGCAATTCAGTGCTCCCAGCACCACCCACTGCCCCTTGGTCTGCTACATTTCTCATCACCCCCATGGGAGTTTGGGAATGAATACTCGGGTGTGTTGGTGATATACCTAGGAGACACAAGGCAGACTGCAAACCCAATTTCAATGTGCAAGAGCTCCCCTTGAACACTCCCACTTCACACAGTGAGCTAACTGTTCAGGTGCAAGCGTGCACAGTCTGGGGTCCAGACTGAAGATCAGAACTTGTGCTACCATTCAAAAACAGCTCTTCTCATATCTATGTATGGCCTCAGCAGCATCTAGGCTCCATGGCTGTAGCATGCTGGAAGACTTTATACAGGCATTACAAGGCAGCCCCATCGGGGGACTGAGTAACGTGACACTCCTGTGGTTTCTGAGATCAGCTCAGAAACAGCTCTGCAAGAATTCAAGCCCTGATGACATATTTGCTTCCCTGCTATTTTTATAACACAGATACAATACACAGAACATCTCCAGGCTGTGTAAAGCTAAGTTAAAAATGACTTGAAGTGAACCGTGTGGCTTGGATGGCATAGAGAGAATGATTACTGCAGTGACCATGCAACACAAAATGATCAGATGTGCACATCCATCTGGCAACAACCAAGTATCTCAGAAAAATATCCATGTCATAAGAAAGCACCATTAACCAGAACACTTAAAATATGCAAGAAGTTGAGGTGATCTGGCACAAATAAGATAGCTGAGGATAGGGAATGCTGAGATTAACCTTCTTCCTAGAGAAAGATCAACCTGTAACTATTATTTTGAAGCTATTGAATCCTCAGAAGCTGCAGAAAGACTGCCATGTCTGTGGCCATATTTGGCTCTATCACCTTCATATGATGGGTATATGAGATGAAATAAACCTGGGCAACCAGAAGGCATTACACCCAGCTGATTAGCCAAGGCCACTCCTATGAGTTCCACATTTTCCAGCCGACTTCCATCACTGAGAGGTGTGATGGTGACTAAAAGGTGAGGTGCTAACACTTGGATGCTGTCAGCTTCCCTAAGCCACAAAGAGAAGCTGTCCACGGTCCAGCACTTTCAATTCTGAACTACTACTACCACGACACAAGTGCTTATTCAGTTGCACATAAAGCCCAAAATGTAAGCAATTCTTGCTGCCTTGGAACTCCAAGCAGCATTTTACTGAGCTAAGCTTTTTCTCCACAGCTGCTGTTAAGCTTGAGAGAAATGGGAGAAAACCACATGCTTTATACTTGATTTGAGATGCATAAAAAAAACATGCAGACCATGTTGGGTGGAAAAAATAAAACTGGAATGGCTTTTGAAAAACACTGCATGTTTAGTTCGACCTGAACATTAAGTACACAGTTGTGCTGGGCACATCACAAGAAATATGAAAATAAGAGTGATGTGATGGGTGGTCAGATCCTGAGGAGAAGATGAAAAAACTTCAATCCAAATACGCTTATAATATTCATCATGCACAACAATAAGTATTTGTTTAAAATTTGATTTAAAATAAACAAAAAGATACTTCTTTAAAAATCTCTTTTCAACTCTTAATTTCCCTGTATTACAGCTGTGTCTGCCATTTAGTAATCAGCTTCTTATCTGTTAGAAAACATCTACATAAAAGGGAAAATTTCATTTTCTCCCCGGTGGCCCATATGGTCACCCTCAAAGAGATATCCACCCAAGACCTTGTGAGCATCCTGAGAAGGCATCATAGCTTCAGAAGAAAATTTGTGAGTATGTGAAGCCCACAGTGCTGCACGTTGAACTCACAGGGGTGAAGGGAACTGTTCTGTACAGACTGCATGCTCCAGGGAGGACCTCAGATGGGAAGCATCAGGTCCTAAATTACCTCGGGAGATTTAAAAATTCTTCTTTTAAGGGCTTAGTTCAAAGTTCTTTTTGAATTCCACTCAAACTTCAGAGGAATGAGCTCCCTTGCAGTGAGCACTGTTTTAAGAACCATGTTTCTGCTTAAGTTACTAACATCTTTTCACCTAAAATGAAAACAACACAGATTTTCAAATTACTTCCAAAAAGCTTCATTTAAATTGTGGCTTAGCTCACTCTGGCCCAAATGCATTAGGGAAACAATAAACCCTCTAACTACAGTAGGAATAAACAATCAAAGAAAAATGCCTCCAGGCCCAGCTCCCACTGCCTCTCTCTCAAGTGGGAGGAACAGGGAAGTGAACTGGGAAGCCAGGAGCCTGGATGGGGTGTGAGGGAACTGCAGCAACTCCGCAAATCAGATGTCACTGGAGACCACCATACTCAGAAAATTCAGATGGCAAAGCCCTTCTAGCACCTGGATGACAGCCAATTATCCTGCTTTCTGGCAATAGGATCAACCCAGTTCCATCTTATGGAAGGTCTCCAAGGGGCTAGGACATCCAGCACAGGCTTGACATCCAGCAAAGTCAAGGTGTGAAGGCATAAAGCCTTCCATAAAGCAAATCCTTGAACCACCACCATGGTTTGGTTCCCCAAGTTTCTCCATTTGAAGGAATAACACATTGGAGGTCTTTGAAGACTACACATATCAGTTTCAGAGCAGCACACCTCTTGTGTGCAACACAAACACCTTGTACTCTGTTAAAAAACAGCTTGAGCTGCTCCAGCACAACAGGCAATAAAAACATAAAACTCAACCTATAGGAGAGAGTAGTCCTCAGAATCAATTTATAAGGCTTGACAATAATTCAGAGCACAGCATTCTTCCAGCATTTTCTGAAATCCAAGAAATAAATCTGGGTATTTTCCCTTACTTCTCTTTTGCACCATCTCTCAAACCTTGAACTTAAGTATCTGACATTAAACACCTGGCTTAGGCCTCCATCAGGCTACACTACAATCTCTTTGACTCACAGTATTAGCACGAGTTAATACAATTGCTCCTCTCAGCCCCTCTTACTGTTGTCCCAAAGCAGGGTCTGTTTACCAGATGTGAAGTGATCCAATACACACACAGAGTCATGGTGGGTATTTCCTTTATTCCAGTTCTGTGAAGAAATGGGTGCTAGGCAATCATTTGCAAAGTTTGCACACCTTACCCATAAAACATAGGGTTCCTTTTATACTCCAAAAATGCAAATTTACCTTATCCCTATGTATACCAGATCATCCTTCTGCATGAACTGGTCTTTAGACTTCACTTAAAGTGGTAGCATTTTACTTTTCACTACCCATCCTCAGAGTAGGGGTCCTTCCAGCCTAAGGGACAGTATTTTAGTATGCTAAAGAGGTCAGTTCACAGTAAATTTAATTAGTCATTGTTTTCTATTACCTGTTTCACTTAGTGCTCAAGGCTAAAGACATCAGCAGTTAGCATCTTCCTTTCAACACCAAGATATTCTCAGTAAACACCCCAATGCTGACCTGTCTTTCTTGGACACCATTACTGCCTGTAACTGCCTTGTAGAAAGTACAACTTAGTCCAGCAGTTCTAGGGATAACCTGAAACATGGGACTGCCCCACCATTTGCATTTCTGTTCACGTTGCTTTTGCCCCCCTCTCCAAATATCCCAATTTGACAGCAAAGTCCAGCCCCACTTTTCATGATGCTGCGAATGCAAAACCTCTGCAATTGAACACTGGCAGAGCACAATAAACCCCAGACATGCACTCATTTCATTGAGAGAGGAAACACAAGATCTATGCCTTAACTCTTCTTGCAAGAAGAATTTAACCAAGCAATGTGAACAGCTGTGGAATATGAAGAGAAAAATCCAGGAGATACAGGTGACAACCAAGGTCCAGTTCAGAGATCAGGCACATGACTGTGAAAAGCCCCTGCATCAGTTACAGCCACCTTCACTTCCAGGTGTAGTAGCCACGTAAAGCACACAGTACCTGTCTCTCCATCAGCAAGCTCATGCCATCTCTCCAGAATATGCCAAGTACTCCAGAGTAATGCTGCCTAGGGCTGAGATGGTCTGGTTGCATTTCAGCATTCTGCACAAAGAAGTGATGCTCACAGACACTAAAGCGATGGGTTTCTCATTCAAGGTCTATTCCCGCCCCTGGAAAAAGAAAGACTTAAAGGAAAGATTCTTTAGTTGTAGAACAAAGAACTGTGAAGGTTATTTGTTAGCTCTTTCTGGCAGTCTTTTTCTCGATTTTGCACTACTTTTGATCTGAGTGCTATCAATAATCTGTCCATCACACACCTCTGACTGAGAGCTGCACTCCTGACTGAACTGCCTTTAGCTTAATATTTGAAGCCCTGTGAATATGCCTGCCATTCACTCGCTGAATGATGTTTGCTTGCAGCCCCAGGTACACCATAGCAATTTGGACTTCAAACACCTCCGTGCCCAGGAAATTCTGTAACAGCTTCAAACATAATGAGAGAGAATGTGTTCTTATACATGCTGCTGCAATCTCCTTGGGATTACCTACCATTCTGTGAAACTCTGCTATGCTTAGGTGCTTTTGGAAGAGCCTTTCTTCCAGTTGAAGATATATTGCCATCTCTGTGGAGAATTTTCTTTAGGAGTTGCCCAGTGAATGTACTAGGGAGGAGGACACTTGATAACTAGCCACTAGAACTGGCACTCAGTGAGAAATACCTTGATGTACCAATTATCCTCCAAATCACTGTTAATTGAAGCCAGCTCAAAACAAAAGGTAAAAAGGACTGTTTATCCATGTTAATCAAAGGAACAAAAAGACATTTCTGAAAAAATAAAATGGGGGGTTTCACCTGTTTACACTAGGGCTACATCAGAAAGACCTTTTCCTTATGCAGCTGCCCCTCTGCAAACAAAACAGCACAGCTTCATTTTGTGGACACCATTCTGCAGTTGTGCCCACTACACAGCATGCAAAGAGCAGCATCCAGTAGATAATGTTGATAAGCACGTGTTACTGCTTCTAGCCAACTTCCCCTATGGTGCTTCAGACAGTTCATTTCCAGGCTCATTTTCAGGCCCTTATAAGAGATGTTCACGGAAATCGAGTATCACCCCAGTTCTTTGGGAACACACACATCCTTTCAGAGGATACAGGTAGAGAAGCTGCTGAACCAAGACAGGAGCCACCACCAGCGGAAGCCACTGCCTTATTCCCCACTCCCTGTGATTCCCCTCCACCACTGTGTGTTAGGGCACATAATGGACTGACTCAGCCTGCTAATCCAGCAAAGAATGAACAAGTTGTTTCCTTCCAGGCTAGCACTGAGATGGCTTGCCACATAGTTAGGCATCACTGGAAGTAGTGCCAGAGGAGTGTCAGTCCTAAGCTGCAAGACCAGGACTGCCAATTCATGCCATCCAAGCTGTCATGCTAAGTATAGGTACAGTGGGTTTGGAATTTGGCCTGAGAAAGGAATAAAGCTCTCCCATGTTCTCTTGAAACAACACAACTCATGAGTCACCCACAGGAAGCACTTTTAATGCAAACTACACCTAGCACTCAGTACCCCAGAAGAAAGGCTTGCAACTCAGCAGTCTTCCAGTTAGGGTGAGCCATTACCCACCCTGAGGTGCCTCTCACCTTTCTCTCCCTCAGCACACCATAGAGCTAACACAGCTTCATCAAGACAGTGTTGTTGGCTTTATTTCTACACAGTTTTCTATTGACAACACTGGCTGTGCTGAGACAGCTGTGACCCAACAGCTCTGGGTCACACGATCCACCTACTTGCACTGCAAAAGATGAAACATGCAATGCAACATATACTCTTTGGAAAAAATAATAAAAAAGAAATTTTAAAGTTGATATTTGAGAAGGTACTTATTAGAAAACCATTCAGAGTCAGGATCTAACGTGCTACCTCCTAAACTCAGTATGAAAGACCTCCTGTGGTGGGGGGGGGTCCATATTTTTTAGGATTAGGAGGGACATAAATCTTGAAGGTCTTCCGGCCTGACCTCCTGTAAAGCACATACAAACATCGTATTTGCTCAGGTAAACAGAAAATGGCAACACAACAAAAACCCACAGAAAATGATTAATCATTTATCAGTAACAAAATAATTCAGGATGGTGTCTAGCCAACTCTGAAATGTATTGCTACTTTGTAAACGGATGTCAAGAGAATAAAAGGCTACACAGATGAAAAAATGCCTCTCATCACATACTGGATACAAGTCCTTTCAACAGATAAAGAAGTTGCCTGATTCCAGGCTCCAGCAACATAGTGGCCAATATTCATTCACAGGAGGTGAATTTAACATTTGCAAAGTTGAAACTAGACAATTTAAAGTCATTGTTGCATTAAGCAACAGCAAAATCCTTACACTTAGTAGCAAAGTTACCAGGGTTTTATGAGACCAGATTCCCATCCTGAACAGCTATGGCTGGATTCCGAGACAGCTCCTCAAGCTGTTTCCCCGAAATCTCTTCCTCTCCCAAAGCAAAGCACTGATCAGTAGAAGAAATCTTCTCTTCCCCACTCCTGGCTTACAAGTCTGACACACAGACAGGGAGCTACAAGATGTTCTTTAGAAACGGGGACAGTTACCATCATCCAACTTCACATCAGGGCACAATCTGAAGCATCCAGGGTGCAGCGTTGCACCATTCCTTACCTTCTCCCCAGCATGGACCACACCACAGACTTAATACTGCATTACCTACTGCACAGATTGGAAGCACCCATTTTCAGTTAAAATGCAAGACTTTTAGGTTGTGTATGGAGTCAGGAATTGGACTCAACGATCCTCGTGGATCCCTTCCAGCTCATGAGATGCTAAGATATTTGAACTGCAAATGCCCCCTATAACTTAGTACACTCCCCTAACACCCAAAGCATGTAAACCAACAACCCGACACAGAGTGTCAGAGCAGCTGGAGTATTTGCTTCATATCACGGTGAGCTAAACTTTCAGGCAACTCCCAGGTAGGCTAAGGACAGCTTTTATTTTCTCCATATGCCCAGAGGTAAGCAACTGGGAGGAAATGGTGTGACTCTGCTGAGAAAAGCTGGATTTTTTCTTTTGTAAGAAATAAAACTTGCAATTAAACAGTCCCCTGCTTTGTCTGAAAGTAGGGCAATGGTTGGGAGATCAATATGTCTAGAAGATACTTCATAGGTAGCTTTCATGCCCATCTCTTCTGGAAAAGAGGAGGGAGGGCAAGGTCTCAGGTGCACTGAAAGAGGAGGTTTCGTGGCAGGAAGGAACACTCATACTTAGGCAAGGGGTGCTCATACCTAGCAGCATCACTGCCTGGAAAGGTGGTATTTCTCCCCTCACTGTGGCAAATGAGTGGCAAAGTTCCTGAGAAAAGTCTGGAAAGCAGATTCACTCCTCTCTACTAAAAACATGCTGACTAATCCCACCCAGGCCCATAAAAGAGAAGACAAGTGTCACCTATCAAAAGAAATAAAAAACAGTATCTTTCCAGCAGCCATGTTTCAGAGTGGATTTTTATCAAACCCTTCCAACAGAGCTTTCCTGCCAATAGAGCTGCTGCTAGCAGCAGGCAATGCTTTTCTATGAAGGGGCAGGTTCTTAGCATCTTTGCCACATTACTCCATTCTCCCTTGTGTTGGTAAGAAAACTAACTCAGCAGAGAGAACAACTCCTACCAGCACTAACTGGGAGTTAGTGCTGAATTTGGAGCCAAATTTCAACTAAACCACTGCTCCAAACACGATTTTCAGGCAGTCGTTTCCATCTGTGCTCCCAGGGCACAACAGAGTATTTCACACACTGCAGTCATTCCACCTTATGCTTGCTGTAATTCTCATGTGTTACTAAACTGCTCACACCACAGGTGATGTAGCAAGGCAGCAAGACTGGAAGTCTGCCAACAGCCATTGAGAAACAGCCTGAAATGCATCTCAAGGGACAGGGGAGGAAAAACTCAACCACATGGCTCGGCCTCCTCAGATCTGCAGAAAAGCAGGTGCCTGAAGAACAACCTCACACTCACCATGTTTGTTACACTGTGGAGCTATGGCCTCGGGAACTGCCTGCAGTCAGGAGCAGGATTTTACATCCAGTTTTGTAACAGGATGTAGCCCAGTAATTCACAGCACAAAGATGGATCCAGTCCTAAAATATATGTTTTAGAAGCATCTCACTCACTTCATCCAGAGCTGTAGCCACCAAGAAACATGCAGCTTGATGTGATGGAAAATTCCTTATTTTATTAGACATCTTCCTTCACAGCAAAATCTGCATTCACCTTCAAAATCTGATCTTTGCTTTTGAGAGGAAAGCTGCTAGCCTTGATATTCAAAGCATGACACTGCCCAAAAGCATAACCTCAGAAGCAAAGTAAAAAGGAACCAAAGCCTGCCTTAAGAATCACAAAGCTTCACAGGAAACCTCCTACTATCAATGCATCAGAAAGCACATGCCAAATGCTCTGAGGGTGGGAAAGAAAGATGTCCAAGAAAGAAATACCCCTGTGGGTCCCAGGCAACTCTAAACACTTGTTCTCAGGCACGTCCACATGGTAGAGCAAGATTTTTTCCTAGTCCCTCATGTCTCAAGGCCTTCCATTAAGGATGAAAAATAAAAAATCATATATAGGGGGTAACTTGTGGATCACACATACTGTAAGATGGCTTATGAGGTTCACTCACCAAAGGACAGCAGGTATAAGTCAGAGGAAAGGAAGCTTTCAGTTGAGGTGAATTTGCCCTAAATTTTTCCTCTAGCAGGCCAATTAACTGTTAGTGAAAGAATATGGTGAAACTCAACACAAGCAACAAATTCATGTGTTTCAGACTATAAATCTTAAAACAGGATGCTTAAACCAAAGTCATGGGATCTGAGATTGGCTATGGCTGCACGTTTGCAGCTTTTAGTTCAACGCAGCAAACACTGAATCATCTCTTTCAATCAGTCATACACAAGTTCTTATATATTCCCAAGCTTGAAAAATCTGTCTGCTACTCCCTTTCACTTGCGTGGCTATTTTACTACCAGGTTGCTAGCAGTTGCCACCCCACACCATCTGTCATTAGCAGACTTATTCAAGGAACAATTTGTTCAGGAGCTGCTTCTCCTCACAAACACTGCAGGCTGTCCATGCACAAGAACAAGGTCACTAGGCATAAAATAGACTCTTTCCCTTTCACCTTGTCCTAAGCATTGGGACTTAATCCTTCAAAATACATAGCTGAAATATGGGAAATCTCAAGGTAGTACAAAACCTGAAAATATAAAGGGAAGAAATTTAACAATTGCAAAGCAACTTAACAAGTGCAAAGCATGGCTGGCTCTCACCCAGCCTCACCTGTCCTTTATATAATCTGCACATGGCATGAAACTGAGAAAGGCTTGAAAACTGTGGGAACCAGAGAGATCCTGAGCAAACATCACAGGCTTGTGTTCCTACTCTGCCTTACTGATACAGATGCACTTCCAATACCTTCCATCCCCACCTCTCATCACCAGGTTATCATTCAGAAGCAGCAGCTGTACTTTGTACCCCATAAGCATCCTGCAGGTAAGGAAGCTGGCATGCAGAGCTGGCACTCCAACAACTCCCCAGGTAGAGGGGGAAGCAGGAATAACTAACAGGCACATCACCACACCTCTAATTGAAAGACCTTTTGCAGGGCATGCATTTCACAGGTGTCCTAGACACAGGTGGTAACTTGTCACAGAGATCCATTTTTTCTCTCAGGTGGGTGGGGTGAGGTGCTTGTGCTCACTTGTGCCTCCTTCAGTTACATGGTCAAAGAGCAATAGATGCTCTACAGAACATAATCCACGTATTTTATGGGAAGAAAGTATTTCCTATTGCAAAATAAGGGGAAAAGAAGTTGAAAAGTTTCAAGCACTCAGAGATTCTCAGCCCCAGAAAGAAGCAGAACCAAGAGCCAGGACTGTCACAAGGTACTTCCAGAAATCTTCCCACTGTCTTCCTTCCTTTCTTCCTTCCCTCCCCTTTTTAAGAAGATTCCTTTTTTAGCATTTGCTATTCTACCTGCTGCACCTCTTGATGAAGTCCTTCATCTTGCTCTCTGCCCTATTGCTTAGAGAGAGATATAGCATCAAATATCAGTTCATCTGCATCATTGACAACTCAGGGGTCCTTTCTGGGGGCTATCAGCAGGAAATATTTGTTCTGGATAACAGGAATTGAATTGTGAAACCTCACAAGCTTTACTTTTAACACCAAATATAACAAGTGCTGGCAAAAATAACACATAACTCTGCACTTTATAACCTCTTTCAGGGTGCAGTACACTGCTGGGTATCCCAAGGAAGACACTCTGTAGAACCATCTTCATCTGGATAGCTGAGGCTGTAACCACTCTGGAAGAGATCTACACTGAACACTTCTAACCTCAACAGAAAGGTTTTTTGGCTTGAAATCACATCTAATCTGAAGGCAAGGACCATGCAGCTTCTCTCACACAAAGCTACCCTGGATTTTAAACCTTGATCTACTTAGTTTTGCCTTCTTCCCAAAGAGAGATGTAAGATCTCACAGCTGGCTCTCCTTGAGAAGTCATTTACTCTCAGAGTAAATGAGAAATTCCTATATCGGGAAAATATAGGTTGTAATTACACAGTTATTAATCTTTCATCACTTGGGACCCAAAACCAACTCATATTCATGTCAACAAGAGTGTTTGCCACTACAGTGAGATACAAGTGCCTGGTAACATCTTCTGGAACCAGTAACTAGCTGCTCTGTCTTGTGTTCACAGCAGTATTCACCTGGCATATTGACCACTTCTGTTATCCCAGCACCAACCATTTTTGCTTTTCTGTATCTCACCTGAAAAACAACATTTCCCTGGCACAGGCACAAGCTACCACAGTCTACTGCCCAGTTTCTTGCACACCTCACACCTCTTTTAGCTACCCTGAGAAGAGATAACCATGGGCACAGTGATCTTTGGAACATGTTTTTCAAAACTGTTCTTTGCAAAAGGAAGGAACTGCCATGATCTACTAGAATCTCCAAATGTCCCCCAAAAGACACTTAGATCTATGAAGGACTTAAAAAGAGAGGCTGGAGAACCCAGTGGCAGCCAGACTTATCTGGGCATTCCTTATCTGGACAAACAGGCGGAACTCAAATTTTGGGACCAACTGCTCTCATACTCCTTGGACAAACTGCAAGTGGTCAGTGTGAAGCCTCATCACAGTTTCTTCAAGTATTGACCAATACAGAGAGAGAGAGACAGGTTCATTGATTTTCTTTCACAGACACCACATCCCTGCCTGCAAGGGTATGAAATCAAGACTTGTCTGTTCTAATTGGTGCCAAACAACATCAGGATTAAAGGATGGCAGTAACAGGATTCCTTACTGTAGTCACAAATTAAAACAAGGTTAAGAGATTTCCTTTCCCTCCTCTTGGCTGGGCTCTGAGTAGGCGGAAGTAATAAGGTAAAAGGGTGGCTGTTAAACTTTTCTTCCTCCAATTGCTTAAGCAAGGTGTTTAGGGTTGATAATTTTGCCTCCTACTCATAGCTGACACCTCACCTCACTGGTTTAAGGGCACATTTACCACTGTATGCAGGGAGAAAGTCCACCTTGTTGCACAAATAATGAATGAAACAGGCTCCTTGAAACCATTCCCCCATCATTCTGCATCCTGTCACACTAAATACCCACACAGATGCATCACTGGAAGGATTACTGCTCAAATTTTGCTACTGCTGCTAGTCATGAAACAGCTTAGCCTGAAAATGCACCATTCTCTTCCACCCCCTTTCCTGTACTTACATCAGCTCTTTCCTGGCTGATTTTTCTCCTTTTACCATCCTGGTTCTCAATACAACCCCACTGGGAAAAGACAGTAAACCTTCAGGATGGTTGAGCATTACCTCTGCAAAACCCCCCAGGCACATCAGCCTGCAAACAGAAGGTTGGAAGGAAGCCACGTTTTCCATCACAGGGGATCTAATGGGACCTCCAACCTCCCTTTAACCACTGATTTCTATAAAACATGGTGCTTTGAGGCAGCTGCCCTTGACAAGCCAGGATAAAACTGGGCAAATAGATCCAAAATTGAGAGATTTGGACAGATATTGTGTATTTCCTTTCTTGTTTCCCTTGTGAGGCCATGACTTATTTGCTGTATTATCCACAATGTCCATGTGTTCGGGGCGGGGGAAGTAAAACTAATTGAGGACAAACCACATCAAACTACTGGTGCCCCACCATATGCACAGAAGAATGCAGTGATATAACCACATCCCCCAGGATCTGCTACAGTGAGACTCTACTGCTTCTACACAAGGAAGTAATTTAGAGTTAAGATCTGGTTGCAACAGAGAAGGGAGATTGAATCCATCTCTGTCACTTTTTAATTGCTGGATGAATCACTTCACCTCTGCTTCCCCCCTCACTCGTGCCTATCCAAAGCACGGAGTAAAAACCCCCCCAGAATAGGCAGCGTTTCATTACAGCACATCATGCAGCATCAGCCACAACAGGACACAAGACTTCTGCCACAGCCTTCTGGCGCCTCCTGTCACACAAACTGATTTCCAGATAATAAGCACATTGTCAAGAAGCATCTCCTGAGGAAGGATTAGGATCTGCCCAGACAGCCTGTCCCAGCATGCACAGCATGCCACTCAGTCACACAGCCATTAGCCTCTCTTTTGCTCCGCTGCAAGATATGCAGATATTAATTGCCCCTACCAGGAGCAATGTCTTCCCTCAGCACGAGGAGACCTTAAAACCACAGCAGAAGGTAAAAAAAAATAATATCCCAACTCATTTCCACATACTGCTCCCCAAATGCTCCTCCAGACTCAACCAGTTCCCATGCTCCTCTGAGCCTCTTCAGGGGATTCCCAGCTGTCAGCATGCAGATCAGAGAGCAAGAAAAATTCTGATGGTGATCTGGCTGTCTGATGGTTTCTCCCCAGTTGCCTCTTTCTGAGCCCCCTCAGGCTTCTCCAGTCTGAGAACCACCAACCATTTTCTCTATCTTCAGCATTGTCTCTCCAGCTCAAATAAATACACCAGACTGCATGTGCTGTCTTGTAAGGCTCCGTTTTTCCCTTAAGAAGGACAGATTTCTTCCTTTATGAGAACTGGCACCATGCTGCAGGGCACTGGCTTTGGGAGCAACCCTGCCACACTCCAAGATCACCTCTGCTTTACAATACAACTCCACAGTCATGCTGGCACACACAAGGAAACAGCAACACCACAGCAGGGAAACCAGCAGCTGGGAACAAAGTGGAAAGACCAGAACATGACTCATTGCTATGGTTTCAGGCAGGGAAAGGGTTATTTGCACTAGAAGAAAAGGAAGCAACTTCAGATTCTGGATCTGAGTCTAAGCCTAACTTCAGTGTCCAAACCACAAGGTCATTTTTCTGCTCTATTTTCAAACAAGTGACTTGTTTAACAAAAAGCACGTCACCAAATATATTGCTGCTGCCTAACAGCCTCCCTGGAAACGTAAGAAAGAGCTTACTAAACAGTCCACAGGTCAGTGGGAAGGCTACATGCTGCTGCAAACTTTTTAAAATTATTTTTTTATAGACAACATAAAGGGTACACTACTTGGGAAACATCACATCTTTGACTGGCCATTACTTTACTTAAAATCACTGTGTCTGAACTTCCAGCTGTTCACTTGGGGTCTGTCCAAAAGCAACCTCAGGGCAGACAGAAAGTATAAGCCTGCAGCCACATGGAGGTGATCTCTCATTTTAGCCATGCTGAAATTAGGCTTCTGCAGTAGTACAGCTAAAGTCACAGATCTTTTTTTCACAAGCACAACATATTTTGAGCGCCTCCATCTACATACACAGCAGAAATGCTGCACTAGCTGCCCCCAAATTCTTTAAGAAAAGATGTTGCACTGTCAGCTTAGCTGAGAGCAGCAGTCAATGGCAAATGCACCACAGGCACTAGCAATCTGCTGAGATACCTGTTGCTAAACAGCTCGTGCGCTGTGTCTCCAGGCTAAAATAAAATGCATTAATGAATTAACCACCACCAAGCAATGAGTAATTACAAGAACACCACTTGCAGTTTTGTCTGCAGGAGGAACAGAATAAATGCTTAAGACACACAGTGACAAGTACCTTTCAACCAAGTTTGAAAGCACTAATGGGCATCCAGGCCAGGCTACATCCTAACACTCATCACCTGGCAGAGCTTGCTGGGTATACCTCCAAGTCCACTGGAGATGTGCCAGTGCAGTCAGGCTGGGAAAAGCAGTGAAATGATGTCAGGGTTGGTCCACTGATCCACACCAACTTCCTCCAGTTCTCTGCTGTGGGCATTTGTTCAAGTGCCAATAGACACCCGTTTGGCAAACCCTGCTTAGAGTGACTTAAAACACAGGGCATCCTCCATTGCCCCAGGCTGTCCTGGCAGAGATCTCCAAGCACACTGACAAAAAAAAGGAAGATGTGCCACAGAGCAGCTTCTGTAATGAACGTACTGTCCAATAACTTTCCTACTAATAATGAACACAGACTTAAGATTGCCACTTCTGAAGCAGCAAACCCACCAAACATCCCATCTGTTTCCTTTGTCAGTTACCTTGAACAGACAGGCATTTTAGATCTGGCCACCAGCAGGCTCAGGAACATGGTAAGGTATATCTGAGAAGAGCACAGGGAAGGGACAGGAGTGATACAATAGCAGTAATACAGGCCCATGGGAGATACCCAGAATGGGTATCCATTTTTGAGGCTTCTTCATAAGCATAAGGAAAAATTGTACATTTAAAAAAGTTTAATTCTAAAGAGTTTCACAGTTAAGAGTCTCACTAAAATGAATTATTCTCACCAAAGCTGGTAAATTTGTGCGTAGGATTTTCATCCGCTTGCAATACAAGCTGTTATTAACTAGAGATCCTGTAGAACACAGTTCTTTGCTCAAATCCTTGTGGGTGGAGCAGATTTCTGAAATAAAGGTGACTTGTCCACACTTCCATAAATCAGTATCACAGCAGGTTACCCCGAAGTGTTGGTGTGTTATCCTGATACAGGTGTGAACATTTCATCCATGCACAGGTGAGATAAATAAAGTGTAAATGCAGAGTAATAGGAAGTCCAGTCCTTTTGTCTGACTGGAGATTAAACATAATAGGCAGAGAAAAATCTTGAAAAGTATAGGTACTTGGCAATCATCAAGGAAAATATGAGTAAATTATTCATATATACAGTATGCTGTATCTAAATCTAAATGCACATCCTGAATCTACTTCTGAAAAAGAATCATACAAGAAAGGAAGAAGTACTTGGAGCAAGCAGCCTCAAGCATAAGGGATGAGAGAACTGAAAGAAATGTCAGCTTATGGGACTGTATTTCAGGCATACACATAGCAGAAAATTCAGTAAGTCTTACAAAAGAAAAAAGTATCATTAACAGTGGGAAAATCTAAAAGCCATTAAAAAACAACCCAGGCATATCAAGACCATAGTCCAGCTGAAAAACACTGCCAGACATGAACAAGATGTGGCCGCTGTACCTCCACAAGGATTAACCTTTAAATCCTGAGGAAAAAAAAAGCAAAGTACTTTGAAAAGAGAAAAAATAAGATTCAGAACTAAATATCACTCTATTACAGGTGTGCAAGGCAAACCAGAAGCAAGGGAAGAATGTGAGAACAGTGCCAAAATTACCAGCAGGCATCTGCAGGGCTTTTGAGAAAAAACAGCAATGAGAAGAAAGCGGAATGTATTGCTAAGGTTGAAAATACATGTACTAGAAGATAGCTGAAGGAACACAGGAGAAAGTGCAGAACAAATACTGGGGAGCTCTTCTAAAATATATAAATAATGTAAATCTAAAAAAACCCACAACCTCCTACCTGATCTAAATAATACAGGTTCAGAGATACTACCTGAACTGTTACAGAAAATCAGTCAGCAAAATAACCAATGAGAGGCTTTGGAGAAACATGGTCTTGTCTCCTGGCAGGCATAAGGTATTAAAGAACCAGAAGAGTAGCAGAACCCTCTACGGGGGTAGGGTCTTACTCTAATTCTGCTACCATTGTAACAGCACAGCAGATAATTGTTCATTTCAGTTTTGGAAAATGGAACCAGGACATGAGTTCTGCCATCATCCCTGTACTGATGAGAATCTAGTTATTGTACATACAAAAAACCCTAAAAATACACAGCTAGGCATGGAACCCAGACATTTTTTTTGCCAAGGATATAGTCCCACATGCACTGGCTTTGGATGCTACTACTTAAGATGTGCTCGTACTGAAGAATAAGAAGCATGGCTAGAAGGATTCACAGTGGAAATACAAAAATTCGTATGAGTACACAATCCCTTACATGAGAAAGGAGAAACAGAAAGAGTATGAGAAATGACAGCAGGCAGTAAATAATAAAGGAGATGGCATTGCAACAGCCCTGCAGAAAAAGCCAGTGTCATTTTGGGCTGTGTGCACAGCAGCTGAATCACACTGCAGAGCAGGGAGTGGTCCCTGTAATCATAATTGCAATATGTTCAGGTACCTGAAATACTGCATCTCTCCTTCGGGTGCTCTGCAACGAGTATATTTGAAGTATTTCAACAAAGCCTCATTTATCTAAGAGATTTCTAACTACAACTGTCTGCTTCCCAGGAGGCAGAAACAGATTCCTGCTGCCATATTTCACACAGAGGAGCAAGACACTCTCACTTATTGTTTCCCAAAACAGTTTCCACCAGCTTTGATGTAGCTAATAAAAACCACAACAAAACCGAACCAAAATAAAACAAAACATAAGTGCAGCACAGCCATCAGCTGGGGTGCTGAAAGCTTGGACCAGATAAGAACACAAGGTGTTTGGAAAACAGCCTTGCCTGGATGCTCATCTGGCATGCAGTGTGCTTTTCACCTATGGCTTTTTCTTCTGAAGTTGACTGGAGACATATGTTCAATCTCAAATCACCCCATGTCCCAAACAATTACATAAAAGGATCGGCACAGACTTAATTGAAGAATGGATCTGCCACAAGAAACCCGTAAGATGCTGGTAATCAGCTATTAATTCTTTTGATGAGATAAAAGTCAGGGGATCCCCACACCAGAGGAGGGTGCACTATATGCATACTATACAGCCATTAGTAACCAGACACAAGTAACTCCATACAGCAGAGGAAGCAGGATGAGCACTCACAAGAGTACTGGCACAGTTAAGAACAATGCAACATTTTTGATAAGCCATCAGACAACTGAGCTAACAGAGCCTATCTAATGAATGAAAGACTGGCGAGCAAGGCTCTGTGCCAGGTACTTCAAATAAAATTAAGCCTTCAGGAAAGTCGCTATTAATATTCTGAAAGGAGCACATTTCCCTATCAATCATACTGGCAGGGGACACTTGTCCCAAGTTCCACTAATGAGCAGAAAGGAGTAACAGATACCAGCTCAATTATGATACGCTCAGAAGGGAGAAATTCCAAACATGCTCCTCTGTGACAGACAAGGCACAGAGCCTGTCAGATAGTGGACAACATATCAGACATTTTATGTTGCAGGCTTGTAGCCAAGCCCACAATATTTAGAATAATAAGCAATCTGATGGCTGTTTGGAACATTTTGTTTCCTATATAGGAGTAAAAGAAGATCATAATTCAAACACAGCAAATACCACCAGTTGAAAGAAACTGTTTCCCTACAAGAAACTCCGGCCTCTTCCAAGCGCCCGTTGTCTGGAGCTACCCTCCTTGATCATGGCATCATAATATCTTCTGAGAGAACAATCTGGAATCATTTAACACTACCAGAGGCACTCTGCAGCTTACCCAAACCAAGCAGATTTTGCTGAGGTTGTAAGTTTACCATGAAAATGCCTGATTCACCCAGGAAACCGCTCAAGAACATGTCAGGCAGATAAGTGGATGTTATTCCAACTGGAATACATGTTCTTAAAGGAACACTTGATTTCAGAAGCTCCTTGTCACCAAACCCTCTTCAGAAAAGGAAACTCGTTTCTACAACTCGTTGTTATAGAAACAACAGGTGCTACTCCTTGTAAAGGGAAATTTAGCCCCTGAATCCACAGCTTACAGAACGTCTTGAATGCAGCTGTGCCAGAGGGGAGCATGTTCCAGTATGACATGTACTGGTCGCTGCAAGACTTCCCAGGCCTCAGGCGAGGGAAAGCACACAACCAGCTGCACAAAAAGTCTCACCTTACTCTTCACGAGGTGCCAGGTAATAAGTACAGTCTGCTTAAACAGGTTGCAGGACAACAGGTTGCAGAGACAAGAACATCTGCCTCATGGCACTTCAAAGCTTCAGAATAGCTGGCACTTATGGGATGTTTCCAGTTGCACTTGCAACAACAGCTCTCCTTCCAAGAAGACATTAATGAGGCTATAACTTTCCAAAACACACATTTGGAAATTTTAATGATAGAGAATTTAGAGTACCTTCTGAAATATAATGTCCTGAAGGTGCACATACACAGTCTCACAAAGCGAGCCTAAACCACACACACTTCCCTAAGCCAGTGCTTTTCTAACTACCATAAGCAGGAGGCTCTGTGTTCAAGCACACCGTGTGGACTGAAGAAAGACTTGGAATATTTTTGAGCTCAAGCATCACACCAAGATACGAGGTACTCTGGATGATACACAGTGTATATGAATCCTTGCAGTGTCACTCACAGCGCAATTTGTACAAGGAGAATCTGCCTTTGCAACCTGAGCAAAACAATACTGACAGATGAGCCAAAACACCACCTCTGACTAGAAACATGATAACTAATCACTGAAACAACATCCACACAACACGGAGCACAACAGCTGTGTCACGGAAAAAGAGAAAGTGAACACAATCGCACAATCTTATCTTGTTTCTCAAATAAGAACTTGTATTTGCAGGCTCTCAGATTGTAAAGAGAAAGAATGGAACAGTAGCCCTATTAACAAAGGCTGAAAAGTACCACTTGGAAAGAACAAGACCCCAAGCATGTTTACACCAAGTCCTTTCACGTTTTTTTTCCAAACATACTGCCCAATCAGCATGTAAAGCAACAAAAACACAGTAAGACATTACCTTGATGAGAACAGACATTTTAGTTTAGCAAAGCTCTAGTTCATTCCCTGATGCATCCATACAGTGAAAACCCTTATTTGCATGGTATCACAATAAAGACATTTTTTCTCACCTCAAAACATGCTATGAAGTCTTACTGGGTAAAATATGAGTGGAAGTTAAGGCTGACTGATTGACTATTTTTGCAAAAGCATGCTTCATGCCCTTGCAGCCTGAATCAAACAGGACTGTTTTCCTTTTAAGGCATCATGATGGGAAGCGAATAATGCCTATCCCAGTGGGTAGGCCTAACTGAAGATGCAAAGAGCATTTTGCTTGGTTTCCAGGTGTTTTTTTCCTTCTGCATCTCTACAAAAATAGCCCACAGCCCTGAAAAGTTCACAGATCGCTCTCAACTTGGTCCTGAAAAGAAAAAGGCCCTGGCAGGAGGAATGATACCCCAATTCTAGGAGCAAGGCAACTTCCAAAACTAAATGTGGATTTAGTTAAGTGGTACATTCCTAATTCAGTAGGGAAAACTTCCTTTATGGACATCAGTTAATCTTAGCCAAGATCCCCCTACAAGGCATCAAAAGTCTCACAGTCATACAAGTGAACTGTTCAGTACCTTCAGGCTTCCCCTTCACAGTGCCCATTTCACTGGTCCAGACCACCACTCTGAAATCCTGAAAGCCTGGACAAAACCTCTCAACTGCCCTGCATGAACAGCCACACACAGCCCAACCCCACAAAGGTTGACCTAGCTCAGTCCTGCAGCAGCTGGAGGTGCATTTTCAGAAAATGAAACACCTAAGAAGAAGCACAGGGACAGCAAAGACTTACAATATAGAGTTTAGAAAAACAAAGCACCTTCTGCAGCATTAAAAGCAGTGTGAAGTTCTCCTCTCCCTAGATATGCACAGGGCTGGAAGAACTAAGACTACATGTGTAAGAGACAGATAGGTCTCAGGGAGAAGGATTGTTGCCCTTAAACAGATATTATTTTGCCATTACTACCACCTCCAAAACACAGTAAGACCACAGACCACCTGTTCTGGGCACTCAGACAGTACAGCTGAGTCTCTACCTTGAAGAACATAATGTTAAAACTAAAACATTGTATAAGCAGATCAGTAGAGTAAGCACATGGGCAAGCAATTAGTGCACAGATACACCAATAATCAAGCCCAGGCTTGGGGCTTGATCTGCTTTCAGTTTCAATGAACACAGAAACCTGCCTGATAGGTGCCTACATGTGACCTACTCATTCGAGAAAGCTCGGGCAACCTGAAGACTAGAAAACACAGAAGCACCAGTCCCACACTGATCACTCTGGCCTGAAAGGACTCGTCCAGACATGTGCTGACTCCACAGGCACAGCAACACATCATGGAAGAGCCATGGCCTCTGAAAGAAGAGTCAGGTTCCATCAGCTTCTTCCCATACTAACAAACTTTGCATTTGAAGGCATTCTAGAGATGAAAATTCAGATTAATTTTACAAAAGTTTCCTCCAAGATGGTGTGTCAGGTGGCTGTCCCCCATACCTATCAATACACAAAGAAGCTCGTACATGAGAACAGGCACCTGACACAATGCTAACAGAAACTGTCCTGGTAAAAAGGCACAGGATTCACTGGGCCAATGAGTGGTTCTTCCAACAACTTTCAGACTAATGACACACCATTTCCACTCACTCGCTGGCATCCCAACACCTGTGCAACCCCACTTCTAGGCTCAGTCTCACTGTTCTCAGTCACTCAGTCTTTGGTTTGCCCAAAGCAGTTTCTCTTCTCTCTAGCTCTTGCAGCATTGCCATTTCTGAAGACTATGTACATACACACATCCTTCATCATCACTAAAGTCTGTGCTCTATCTGCAACTCCTACTCTTTCTGCAAGATGACAATCTGATAGTTCAGCCCTGCTCTCCAAATTCCAGCTTGGGAGTAACCTACAAATAAACAATATTTCAAGTCACTTTAAAGCTATAGTGTGATGGCTGCTTCCTGCTCCACACAACAGTCTCAGCATATGTCATGAAAAGCTGCACTGGCTTTTCAGAGGCACATGTTACAAACTCCTTCCTGTCTGCTGACTGCTCAGCCCAGGACCTCCTTGGGCCTTGCAATCATACAAGCTTTCTCAGCTATCTCAGAGCATCTCAGAACATTTCTACACCAACCCATCCAGCCACTCAATCACTGAATTTCTCCCTACAAACACATCAACATTCTGAAGTCCTTTCCAAAAGGCTGCTGTTCTCCTGCCCTACAGGAACAATTATTTTTCTCCTCTTGAATATCCTGCCTCTAGATTTTGTGCAGGATTTTAACGCATGACTTGCAGACAACATACACAATCCAGAGACAGGTGGATCCAGAGTGGTTTCCTGAATGTGCCCCTTAACTCTCATTATAAGACCTCCTGATATAGATCTGGTAGGATGAGTGGGACAAAAGACACGTAGCTCATTAACACATTCAGCACCTCCTGGCTCCGAGACCGGTCGGTCTTTGCATTCTTCCCAGAAGCACACCTAGCCTGGGCCATACAGTCCAAAATGACACACACACCATTCAGCTTTTCCTCCAGCTCTGCCAGTGGTACAGCTGTGAGTTCAGCTGGCAGCAGAGACAGCCCTTTTTGCTGCTACCTACGGTCTGGAGGGCAGGTGGCACAGGTAACCCCACGGGGATGCCACGGAGCCCCCACCTGGCTTCAGGGTACCGCTGTAAGGTCAACATTCCCTTCAGGGGCAGCCTTCGCAAGCAGCATGGCCGCGAGGAGATGCCCCACTCCCAGATCTTCCACGGCCATCACGGCAGACACCAGCTAGAGGCCGCAACAAGAAGCCAATGCGGCCACGGTGGTCCGGTGCTGGCACACCCAGCCCCACCTCTCCCCGGTGCTGCCGCTGCTCCCGATGGAAGCACACCGGGCGCTACGCCGGAGTAACGGCGGCCGGGGCAGCCGCCCGCCGCGCATCCAACCTCTGGCTGAGTCAGGGATCAGACGCCACCGAGGGGGCGCGGCCCCAGGCCCGGCTCGGCCCGACGGGTCAGGGATGCTGCAGGGGCCGCCGATCCCGCCCCCCCGCCCCCCGTGCCATCTCCGGCGGGGCCCAGGTTCACCAGGGACCCCCACAGCGCAGCGGGGCGAGCCTCGACGTGGCCCCGGTCGGCGCGGCTCACCTGGGCACGCAGCTCGGCGCCGAACGGTCGATCTCCCACGTCGCGAAGAGGTTCATAGGCACGGGGACCGGCCCGGGGCCGGCCGCCGCCATCGCCGCCGCCGTCGCCGCCGCCGCCCCGCCGGCCACTGCCGGGGGCCCCGCGGCGGGGCCTGAGCCCAACGCGCCGGCCGCCGTCGCCGCTGCCGCCGCCGCCATCCTTGCCGCCGCCACAAGCGATATGGGGGGGAGAGGGGGGGGGCGGCCCGAACCCCTCGCCTCAGCGCCGGCCTCCGCCTCGGCGCGCGCCCGCCGACCCGCTCGCTCGCGCGGCCGGGCGGGCCCGGGAGCCCCGCGGCCGCCAACGGGAGCTGGGCAGGGCGCGGCGGCGGAGGCCCGGGACCAATCAGAGAGCAGCCAGGGCGCGGCCTGCGGTAGGAGAAGAGCCAATGGGAACGGGGAAAGGGCGAGGATGGCGACTTTGGCAGCCAGCCAATCGGAACCGAGAGGGCGGTGGCCGGAGCCGCCAGGAGCCAATCGAGGAGCGACAAGGACGGCGGCGCCGGGGCGGGGACAGCCAATGGCGACAGCGCCGCTGCCCCGGCTGCGGGCGGGGTGTGGCGGACATCCCCTTTAAAGCGCAGCGGCGCGGCCCGCGCGAGCTCGCCGAGGGGCGTGGCCGGGCGCGCGGGTTACGGTCGCGGGGCCGCGGCCTGCGGGAGAGGTTGCCATGGGAACGCGGAGTCGAATGGCCGGGCTGGGGTCGGGCCTAGCAGCCCTGTCGCGGCCTGCTGGGGCTGTGCTCCGCTGCTGCCGCGACCGGTCCCTGGGGCGACTGAGGCCGGGTCCCCGAGAGCCGGCTCAGAGCCTGGCCGTGTAGGAGCAACGTCCCGCGGCGGATTAGGGAAGGTCGCGGAGGTGCCTGACAGAACCCCGCGGGGAGAACTTTCGGCTGTTGTGGGGAGGGGGTGTCAGAGCCCCACGGGGACGAGGTGGAAGGCGTGGCTGGAAGCGGGAGCAGGCGAGCAGCAGGGAGGTCAGTGGGTGGACATGAGGAAACAACCCTCAAGGTGGGGGAGCAGGGAAACTAAAGACCACAGGGCTAGTGAGTTGAAGATAAAAGCAAGGCAAGCCTGGCAAAAGGAAGCTGAGAGCGTAACGCTCGCTTCTCCCCTGGGAAGGACCCACTGGAGCATCTGTAGAACCAGCACGGTGTGGAGGGGCAGAGCCTGTAGCGCAGTAGCTGAGCAGATGTGTTGCTGTGGTGCTGTTCTAGCAGAACTCGGAAGGATCCCCTATTGGACTTTATTTTTTGCAGGGCCCTAGCAGAGGATCTGTCTGAAATGTTGCTGCCGGTGGAAAAAAGTGGAAAAAACCCAGTACTGAATGGTCAGAACAGGGTGATGCTGGCTGAGGGATCCTGAAAGGAGGCAGAGGTTAACTGAGAGCTGCCATGCTCCTCATTTAAAACTACCTGAAAGAAGTGGCAGAAGCAATAATGGTCTAACCATTCTCTTTATTTTGTTAAAGAGAAGCCCCCAGCTTCTGTAGGGAACCTGTAGCCAGAACCGGTGCTGCTCAATATACTCGTCAGTGATTTTTCCATTGATGCACTGTTATTCCAAGCAAACTAAAATGTGGCTTATGCCAGCAGAAGGATTGGGATTTCAGAAGGACAATCTTGCAACGCACTGTAAAACATCTGCAGATTGGCCACAATAGTGGTGTTTTCAGAACACTATCAGTAAGCATTTCAGGTCACTTTCCAGAATGTCTGCCCCTTGGGCTTTTTATCTTTTTACTTGCATTTCTCAGTTCTACATTTCCTCTGCTGTTGAGCTTCAGGTCTCTCAGTAGCACACAGGTATTCATATCAGCTTTCTGTTTGACTGGATGAATACTCAACCATTGTTAAACTTTTCCACTTTGCTCTCTGCCCCCTTTGCTATTCCATTTCTGCATGTGGTGAATAGCATGGATCCCAGCAGAGAGTTGCCCAGGCCTCCTGTCTTGATCACAAAACAGCTTGTTTGCTGCTTTGATGCATTTTCCTTCCTTTAGGCAAGTCATTAATGCATGAGAGGACCTTTCCTTTCATCCTTGACAGCCTTTGTTCTCTAAAAGCTAAAGGGATCTTTGCAGAGGAAGTCCAACTGGATCAGGGCTGAGCTGCATTTTCATACCACTCTGCAGAGGCATGTGAAAACCGTGTTTTGCAGCAGGAGAGAGCCAGCATGTGATGGTCATGCTTGCCTGGCCTTATCTGAGCATTTCCACTAGTCATGATTTGATCTCAGCTGGGTACCATCATTGCCTTTCCCCAAAAGCAACTCGCTGCTCCAGAGGAGCCTGCTAGATCTGAGGGTTTGCTTTGTCTGTAGAAAAGTCATTGCAGTGCCTGCCCAGCTGTTTGCTTTGGTCTGTGTGCCCTCCAGTCTTAGTCACCATTCCCAGCTGGGGTACTTCAATTGAATTGAATGTTTCAGGCTTTCATGGATGTCTTCTCACTTCCATGAGGCCAGAGGTGCCTCTCTGCACACTTCACTGTTGAAGTGAGAGCTCCTGAGTGAAGCTTTCCAGGCAGCCCCCAGGGGCTGGCAATGCTGCAACTCTCCTGGGCCACCTCTCTGGCCTGTGAGGGCTGCTTCTTCCCTGCCTTCCTGAAGGATGCCCATCCTCAACTCTCTCTCTGCCCATCCAGCCACCTCAACTCTGCTCTGTGGCTGTGCCACTCTCTACAGTCTCTGGTGCTTTTCTGGAGCTGATGAAGCTCTCAGCATGGGCCCCAGGTCACAAATGGCCTTTCCCTTTGCAGACACCACTTGCAGTTTCTTGCTGATGAGCTTCCTCCTTTTCCGGCATTTCCCCCGGAGGGATGTTCAATGTGATTGAAGTGGATTTTTCTGGCTCTCTCTGTGCAGCCTGTTCCCTTTGAGTACCTCTGTGCTTTGTGCAGCTTATTTGTTTGTTTCAGCCTTCTGGCTTTTCTACAGATAAATTTATGCATTTGTTCTCAGGCTGTTTCAATGTGCCTTGTTTATGTGGTGGCTTGGCTACACAGCCTGCTCTTAATTTTTTCCTACCTTCAGTGTTATGTTGACTCTGTGCCTACAGGATCAGCAACCCAAAGCTGTGCTCTTCCACACTCGATGGCTTTTCCCTGTCCTTAGGGTCAAAATTTTCCTGTGTTTTCCATTGTTAATACCAAAGCCTAGTTATCTTTCAGCTTAAACAGACCCTAGTAGAGTTGTCATCTCATGCAGCTGTTTCCCCACCACCACTTCAGAAGAGATCTTTCTGTGTGCCAAGAACCATCTGAGATTGCTTCATTGTAGATACGTTCTCTGAGCATATCAGGGTAAGCAGCTGAGGAACCCCTGCGCTTTAGCATCCAAGTAACCACCATGAAATGTGACTCTAGATACCCCCTTCATTTTTACTATGTGTCGCTGCTATCCAAATGGGCTATGCCCACCAGCCTCTCCTAGGCACTTCAGCATTCTTTAGAAACCTCATAGCAGCTAATGTCTTTGTACTTGACAGACAAGGTGTCACTGTGTGCCTCCATGTGTCCATCAAGCACACCCATTCAGGGCACCTGATCCCTTTGGGACTGCACTTTTCTCAGCTGCTGCACTGTTCCTGGAAGAGCCATTTCCATAGCCTTTGCAGCCTGGATGAGGTTGAGGTGCAGCAGGACACCATAGCTGCTCAGAAGCAGAGCATTTCTCTTCAATACATTTCAATACTCTGATTTTAGCTGTAGGAGCAACTTCTGTGGTGCAAAACCACATTGTCTCCCTTGTGACCAGAACCTGCAGGCCCCTGCTGCCAGCAGCCCCAGCCCAGAGTGGTGGGAAGTACTACTGTCCTTAGGTGGCAGGCCTAGTGCAGACACATCTGGCTGTGCATTGGCATCATGCAGCTGGGAGGAACTCAACCCAGTGGTGCTGGGGGTGCTATGGCCAGGGCTGGAGGGGATGTGGGGGTGTTAGGAGGGGAAACTCTGGCCCCAGGGGGGTAACACAGGTAACACAGAGGACAAGAAGCCAGGAGTGGCTTGGTCCTGAGAAGGCTGCAGGGGTGGGCACTGGCCCCCAGAGGCTGTGGCACAAAAATAGACATTCTGTGGGTTGTGTCCCCCACGCAGCCCAGTCTCTGGGCCCCTGGGACAGTGCCACATCAACAGTGCTTGGGCTGCTGGTCCCTGCTCTGCCACTCAGGTATCTCACCTTGTGGGTCCCTGCCCTGCAGAACCTCCAGAATTTATGTGCTCCACACTCAATGCCACAAGCCTCAACTTTCAAAACCCTCTTGAGCCCAGGTTGCCAGGACTGCCCTAATGCCTTCTCCTCTGAGTGCTTTGAGGTGGCCCAGCACATGTGCTGCCACAGCTTTGGGCCAAGTACCCATTATTTTATATCCAAGTACCACCATTATCATGTTGTTTTCTATCTTGATACATTCATACGTCCTTGAACTTGCTGCTAGCGAAAGTAGATATGTGATGCTGCATGTGGCTTTGTTTGAAATTGAGACTTTTCAATAAACACCACTTTTTCAGAGGCCCAGCCTGCACTCCAAAGGACATTGTCTCCATCACTTAGTTCAGTCTCCTGCGTTCTGCATTTTGATGAATGGTTACCTGGATTCCCTCTGTATGTTCATTCCTTTGTTTTCCTATATGACATGCCCAATTTCTTGCTTCTTCACTCTAATGTCACCTTCCAGCAAGGTTAGGCCTTTTTGTGATGTTGACGTACCCTTCAGCACCTGAGAACCTTCACTCAGATGCTGTTCCAAATGTGTTTTGCTTTTTTTTCTTTTTTCAATTGCCTTCCTGAAGGCTGCCTATCATCCCAGCCACCTCTTGCCCTTAACTCTGTGGCCAGGCCCTGGGGGCGCCACAAAGCTGTCTGAATCAGTTGAAGCTCTCAGCACGGTGCCGAGAGCCCAGGCCACTGCCAGGCGTTCCCCACTGCAGCCACTCTTTGCTATTCCTTGCAGACAAACTACTCCTACTTCCTACAGTTCCTCTCCAACAGTGTGCAACACGACTGATGGATTTTTCTGGCTCTCTCCCAACAGCCTTTGATTACACAGAGGGACTCTTCAGCTTAGCCCTGTGGTGCAGGTGTCCTAGGCAGCACAGGGCTAAACTGAAGATGCTTTTCCTCACAGGTCTGGAGGCAGTAGCAGCCAGGGAGCAGCTCTCTGCCTAGAAACCCTGGTGTAACCCTCTTCAGTTTCCTTCCATTTTGTCTCTGATCACAGCTGCATCCACATGTGAACTCCGGCACCCTGGTTCCAGCATCATGTTTTAAAGAAGCAGATATTTGCTCATGCTCTGGTTGCTTATTTTTATGGGCCCTGTTAAAGCAGCTCTTTACTGCTTCCCACACGAACGTCATCACCTCCTGTCCTAGCCTCTGGTGAAGACTCTGGGGGTTTATGATTCCAGCCCAAGAATGAATCATCTCTAGCACCTCTCTCCTGTCTCTGTCACGTGGGTACCTCTGTGATCACTGCCTTGGGTGCTGCCATGGACAGACACTCTTTGCTTCTCCTCAGACAGAGCAAAAGACTGCCCTGATACTAAATGAGAGCTGACACTTCTGTGTCCATCAGGAAAGATCTATGTGTCTGTGTTGGCATCCGTTCTCATGCTTTACAGTGCTCTCCACTCAGCTTGAGTTGCAAGGTCTCCTTTCTGGGTTTTTGGAGGCAGGTTGCTTTGACTGTTTTGTTTCCCTGACATTTCAGTCCCTTGTGGGGGACTGAACCAGTCCCTGCTGGGTTTTTCTGGTCTAGCAGAATTGTCCCAGAGCCAAACTCTCCCTTTTTGCATCTCTCTAACCCAGAGCTCTTCTCCCCTCGCTTGGGCCCTCTACCTGCCTGTATATGCCAGCCCAGTCTCACTGCAGGACAGGCAAGCTGAACCTTGTTGCTAGTTCAGTGTCTCCATTTGCCATGGGCACTGCAAGCTGCATTCATATGTCCCTGCTACAACCCAAGATGCCTTAGGGCATCAGATACCACATGGGACTTATGGCCACCCTTTCAGCAGCTGGAGGTGATGTAGGCTGCACTTCTGGTACTCAGTGACTGTGACTGGCACTTGCCCTCAGGTCTTGGTCCATGCCTGGGTTTGCTTGTAGCCCACCTCCAGAGATCTGAGCATCTTCCAACATACATACATTTACAATTAGCACTTCAAAGTCTGCTTTCAAACTTTCCCTGGTAGCTAAGACCTAAATCAGCTGGAAGCAAGCTCTGAGTTAAATGCAGTAAGCTGCTCGGGCTGGTAGAAGAGCATTTGCAGAGGGACGGATGTCCTCCAGCTTAAGGGAAGCCTTTGCTGGTCTGGTTTATTTGCACACAACCTGCTGGCTGTGCCCTGCTCTATCCGTGTCCTGCAGAGCTGGAGCTCCTCAGCATCCCTGCAGACGGGCACGGCGGGGTGCCACATCACAGAAGTGCCTGGGTTCTACCTCTGCCTGGTCCACCAGTGGGGAGCGAGCAGAGGTCCCGGTCCGGTGGTCGGCCAGTGGGCGGGACCTTTGCCAGCTCAGGCTACCTCGGTCTCCCCAAGTTTTCCTGAGACGTCTCCTGCGCTGCGGCAGGGAGCACCCATGGCTCTGCAGGCTCTGGTGGGTGAGGGCAGAGGTGCCGTGGCAGAAGTTTGGCTGCTGGGCGAAAGGGAGGGAGGAGGGAGCGGTGTGCAGGATGCGGCCCCACGGCGGGAGCTGCTGGGGGCGGGAAGGGAGGAGGAGGGTGCAGGAGGCGGGGACGAGGGACGGCGGCGGCCCCAGGGTTGCCGAGAGGAGGAGGGCAGAGGGGGTGCCGGGCGGTGCCGGGCGCTCCGGTGAGGCGGGGGCTGCATCAGTCCCCGCCCGCCCGCCGGGAGGGGCCAAGCGCCGCCGCAGAGCTGCCGCCGGGGCGCGCTGGGCGATGCCGCGCCGGGCCGGGGGCCGCCACCGGGGCCCCGCCGCTGCCACTACCGCCCTGCCTCGGCACCGCGGGGAGCCGTCCGAGGTAAGCGCGGCCGGGGCGGGGGGCGGCGGACCCCGTCCTCTGGTCGAGCCGCCACGACCAGCGGGCATGGCCTCCCCTCCCCTCCCGACGCCCCGGGCCCCGGCCAGGGCCGGCTGCTGCGGGCTGGCTGCGGGCTCCGCGGGGAGGGGAGTAGGGACAGACAGGGCCGGGATGCCCGTGTACCCAGGAGCCTCACGGCACCCCGGGGGACGCAGCCCGCGGTGCGTTGCGCTTTGCCGAGGAGGGAGGCAGCGCGCAGGTTGTCCCCGCTAAGCCTCCGGGGCGGGCGAGGGGGCCGCGGACCCCGCTGGCCAGGTGGGAGCCGGGGCTGGGGCTGTCTGCGGCTCCTCTGAAGGCTTGAGGAGACCGGGGGGTGAAACGAGGGAGAGAGCCCAACCCGTGCAGCACGCCCCAGATGTGCCACATCCACCAGTTCCCCCGCTCCTGCCAGCGTCGCTTCTCTCTTAGTGAGAGGCACCTGTGCCTGGCAGGCTTACGCTTCACTGCCTCCCTCAGCGTGCCAAGATGCTTCTGGGCCCAGGGATGCAGGAAGGCGCAGGATGCCTGCTCCCTCAGCCAAAAGGCGGGATTTGGGGTAGCTTCTGCCCTGTCCTGTCAGCACCAGGAGCATTGGTTACCTGTAACCACATGGCCTCTATCCTGCTCCCAAGTGCTTGCTCTGTGGTCTAGTGCCATTTGCATGCTGCCCACCGGGTGACCAGGATGGTGTCCCAGGGTCCCTGCATGGACCAGGTGTGGCTGAGTGGGCTCTGTGTTGGCAGCCATCGTGCAGTGCTGTGCAGTCAACAGGCCAGCTTCATCCTTCTTTAAGCCAGGGGACTGGCTCCTCTCCAGAGCAGCTGCTGAGCTGTGCCTGGAGAGGCCCCGGCTCTGTCCTTCCTCTGTTTCTGGCAGCATCTGCCTTCAGCTGTGCTTGGCCAAGGAGAGAGAGCCTGACAGCCCTGGTGCTGTCCGTGGCAGGCAAGGGTACTTTTTGGGACCGCACTTTGCTCTGCCCCAGCTTGGGGAAGCTGAGCATCCAGCTGAAATTGAGGGCCTGTTGCAAAGCTCCTTGTGTCCTGGAGCTGCTTTTCCTTGCTTTTGGTTTGTCATGCTGAGGCATGGTGGGCATAGGCAAACAGCTGTAGGCAGAGCTCTTGGGGAGGGAGAAGCTGAAGGAAATGTAAGATGTTGGGCTGATTTCTTCCCTCCCACCTCACAGGCCAGCCAGCCTAAAAATAATCCTTCTCCTCATGCTGTGCATGAAAATAAAGGAGACTGAAAAGAGAGCAGTCCTGGATTGTAGCAGTAAAAGACCTGCTCGGGTTAAGAGCATTGATATGGTCTTGTGTGCCTTGGAGGAGAGAATATAACCAGTGCTACTGGGTGAAAAAGCCCATGGAAAAATAAGGCATGTATTCTTCACAGTGACAGAGACGAACTGATGGGATGTGCTATTGGAAAAGGCAGTGCTTGAAGTGCTTGAGGGCTGTCCAGCCTACCTCACCATATCCCCACGTGCAAGCTAGGAGCTGTATTTCAACCAGCATGTGCCACCAGGATGGCCTGGCTGGGAGTCTCAAGAGTGCTTTGGTTAGGAGTAAATGGGTTTGGAACAAACTAGGTACAAAGGATGGGAGTCTATGAACTCTCTTGTCTTCTTTCAGCCATCCACAGTTGTTGGGGAGGGGGAGTGGGGGCAGAAAGGTGCTCAAGAGGGTGGATGGGGAATCCCAGCAACTCTCTGACAGCCCTGCTTGTTCCTCTGTGCAGGATGGTTCCCCCACCACCTGTCAGCAAGCCCCATGTGTGCATCTCCACTGTGCTCATCATGACCAGCCTCATCCTCATGGATGCTTACCTGGTGGAGCAGAGCCAAGGCTCCAGGAAATTGGGCATCTGTATCATGGTGGCAGTGGGTGACATGTGCTTCCTGCTGGTGCTCCGCTACGTGGCCATCTGGGTTGGGGCAGAGGTAAAGACAGCTAAAAGGGGCTACGCCATGATCCTCTGGTTCCTGTATGTCTTTGTTCTGGAGATCAAAGTCTACTTTGTATACCAGAACTATAAAGCTGACCGGAAAAGCCTGGATCTCATAGCCCGCAAAGCACTGACCTTGCTGCTCTCCATCTGCATCCCAGCCCTCTATGTGTTGTTGGTAGCCACAGAGCACATGGAGTACGTCAGGACATTCAAGAAGAAGGAAGATCTCCGCAACCGCCTCTTCTGGGTCATTGTGGACATGTTGGATGTGCTGGACATCCAGGCCAACCTTTGGGAGCCCCAGAAGAAGGGGCTGCCACTCTGGGCTGAGGGCATCATGTTCTTCTATTGCTATATCTTGCTCCTGGTCCTCCCTTGTGTGTCCCTCTGTGAGATCAGCATGCAAGGGATCAGCATCATGCCACACCGCATGATGCTATACCCCATGCTGAGCATGCTCACTGTCAACATCACCACCATCTTCATCCGAGGCAGCAACATGATCTTCTTCAGGGACGCCCGGGTCTCCAGCATTTTCATGGGCAAGAACATGTTGGCCATTGGGCTGAAGGTCTGTATGTTTGTACAGTACCAGCGACACCAGCACCACGCATCCCTGGGGCTGGATCTGGCCCTGCAGCACAGCTCCCAGGCCCAGACCTCCTCAGGACTACACAAGTCCCGGGACCAGCCTGCCTGCCCTGAGAAGCTGGCTCAGGACAACACATGACAAGTCAGCAGGAGCCACAGCCTGGGCACTGCTATGCTTGGCCATATCTGTAAATGAGGTGGGCTGCTGAGCACCCCACCTGGACAGAGGGCAATGAGCCAGCTCCCTCCCTCCCTCCCTGGGCAAGGCTACTCCGGTCCCCAAGGGTCGCATGGCAAGAGTCCCCCCTAGCAGCTTCTGTCAGGCTGCAGAGCAGTTTGGGACCTCAGCACCCCACTGATATGGGCAGCAGAGCAGAGAAGGAGGCCAGGTTCGCCTGCTGCACCCTGTGTTTGGCTGAGGCCCATCAGTGCTCCCCCCACAGCACTGCCCACAGCCAGGACTCGAGCCAGAGGGCTGCTGAGAGACACTGTGGGTCACCTGCACCACTGTTGGGGTTGGCCCTGGCTCCAGTTTAGTGCTTGGCAGCAACCTTGACCCCTGTGGCATGAGCCAGGGTCCCTGTGCTGAGGGACTGAGGCATTGGCCTCCCTCTGCCTGTCACCCCTCTTGGCCAGCTGCAGGTGTGGGGGGCTCAGAGAGAATGACAGTCCTTTTTGTATCTCCCTCTTTGCAATAAAAGGCCCGAGCCCTGCAGCCTCCTCGCTGTGTGTGTCCCTGCTGGCAGGCAGGTCCTCCCAGATCCTGTGTGTGCCTGTCCCCTGCAAGCCTGGATATCCAGCTGCAGAACACATCTGGGGTGGGGAAACTTGCTCTGTGACCACCCAGGCCTGGGAAGAACATCCCAAGCACCTGGATCTGATGCCCTTCCTCCTGGCCATCAGACAGGAGAGTCAGGTCCTTGTGAGAGTCTGAAGGTGTCACTGGCAAAGTATGTGTGGAAGCTTTGTTAGCCACCTCTGCCTGTGCAGCCAGCTGCAGTTACATAGAATCACAGAAAGTCAAGGGTTGGAAGGGATCTCAAAAGACCATTGAGTCCAACCCCCCTGCCAGAGCAGGGTCACCTTTAGCAGGTTGCACAGGAAAGCATCCAGGTGGGCTTTGAATGTCTCCAGGGAAGGAGACTTCACAACTTTCCTGGGCAGCCTGTTCCAGTGCTCTGTCACCATCACAGTGAAAAAATTCTTCCTTCTATTTATACAGAACCACCTATGCTCCAGTTTATAACCATTGCCCCTTGTCCTATTGTTAGTCACCCCTGAGAAAAGCTTGACTCTTCCTCCTGGCACTTGCCCCTTACATATTTATAAAAATTAATGGTCACCCCTTATTCTCCTCCACTGAAGAGACCCAGCTCCTTCAGCCTTTCCTCATAAAGGGAGATGTTCCACTCCCTTCATCATCTTGGTTGCTCTATGCTGGACTCTCAAGCTGTTCCCTGTCCTTCTGGAACAGAGGGGCCCAGAACTGGACACAATATTCCAGATGCAGCCTCACCAGGGCAGAGTAGAGGGGAAGGAGAACCTCTCGACCGACTAACCCCACCCCTTCTAATGCACCCCAGGATGCCATTGGCATTCTTGGCCACAAGGGCACATTGTTGGCTCATGGTCACACGACTGGTGCCAGCCATGTCCAATGGCTGCCCTCCTGAGGGACACCCATAACAAGTCCCCACAGTTCACCTTAACACCATAGAGCTGGCCCAGCAGATGCCCTTCCAGGGCAGCATTAGAAACAGAAGGAGAATAACCCAGCTGACTCCCTGAGGCTAGGACACCACAGGGAAGAGCAGTTCCCCAGCAGTAGAATGCTCTCTGGGGATTCTGGAAGCATCTCCTCCCATGAGCTCCTGTTGCCATGCTGCTGTCTACCCTAACACCCAGTGCCTAGAGCACTCCCACCCACTGGCTGAGCTGGGCAATGTCCTAAGGCTTCCCCTGATGCCAGGTACTGGGCACAAGACCTGGCAGGGATAGACAAATCACCAGACCTGCTCCTTATTGCTGATGTGCTGAAGTGGGCAAGATCCCTGCAATGATGTCCTCTTTGCAGCCAGGCACACAGACCTCAGCAGGAAGGAGCCATCTGGCTTCAGAGGGGAAAGTAAGAGCACTTTAGGGGTGCACCAGGTTCACTCCCTGCTAGGCACGACCCACCAGCAGCTGAGGATGGGGACACATAGACCCAGGTATGCAAGGCACTGGCAGCAGTGACACAGGGATGAACCACCTCCAGCCTGTTCAGGCCCCAGCCTTCTTCTCTTCCTGCTTTAAAGTAAAACAGGACATTGGTTCAGCTTTTGATTAAAAACAGAGCATAAAACTGCAGATCAATGCCACAAAGGGACCAGCATAGCCTTGGGTTTTTTTGCTGCCACCTAATTCCCAAGATATCTCTTCAGAAAACACAAGGAGGCAGCAGACTCTGCATTCCACATCATGAGACAAGGAAGAGGAAGAAGCCAAGCACAGTCCAAAGCAATAAGGCACATGCAGGTTAAAGGCAGCTGGGGATTTCCATGGGGTCTGCAGCCAAGCTAGCACATCCCTGCAGTGGGGGCAGATGCTTTGGCAACACCCTCAGGTGTGCAGGATGGAGATGGAAAGAGGCATTAACTCCCATAACTCCAAACACTTGACTGTAACAGCACCAGCACCAGGAATAAAGGGAACCTGAGGTATTTTATTTCCTACAGAATCAGTTTCCTAGAAGCACTAGTAGCCCTGTGGAGACCACACCTTGAGAGGCCAAGAATAGAGGCAGCCCTGCTGGAGAGATCCCAGGCAGCAGCACCCGAGCAGTGAGCCCTGAGCAGTGTGCCCTGGATTCAAGGAAGTTGAGCCAGAGTAGGGGCTGCATCACTAGGGTGGAACCAACACAGAAGAGTGGATCATTTCTCCTTTACTCAGCAGTTGTGAGACTAGATCTAGATACTGCATACAGATTGGGCAGCCAGAAGATGTTGGCTATCTGGGCTGACTCCAGCTGAGGATGTGAAAGTTGTCAGAGGCTGAACTGAGGCACAGAAAGGCTGAGGGAACGCAGTTTATTCACCCTTAGAAAGAGAAGGCTTTGGGGACACCTAGCAGCACCCCTTTCCCACCCACACCCCAGACCTATGACAAGGCTACTGAGAAAACTGAGTCAGGCACTTTGCTGAGAACAAGCCAATGGCTAAAAACCAAAACCTAGTTTTCAGGTCTGTGGAGAAGAAGAAAAGTTTAATCTTGAGAACTTGTAGCAGGGGAGCAGAGCCCAAGACAGGTGTTTGCATCCTGGGCATTCCCAGACCCAGCTGAAGAAGCCCTAGGAACCCTGGTCTGAAGTCAGTGCTAGGCCTGCTCTGCAGGTATGGTACTAGAGCCCTCCCCCCCGAGGTCCTTTCCCACCTCCCAGTTGGTGTCTGGTAGAAGTTAGAGTAGGGTAGGGCTTGTCCTCTCCTACCTAGAAGAAGAGATGAGCATGTGCAAGGACAGACACAACTCTTTGCACATACCATATGGATGGATCTGCACGACAGACTTGTTACATCCAGGCACGGTGTAAACCATAAGTGAAGAAGACATTACAGCTACAAAAAGCACTACATCCTTCAGTTCAGTCTCTGCTCTGGTCCTGTTACAATAGCATCATTGTAAGTGAAAGGCAGGTAGTTGGAAGAGGAAAGTCCCATCTTCCAGGCTTAGCTGGGACAGAGGACCCTGTGCCAGACAACAGTGTGTCTGCAGTCACAAGTTCTTCTGTGAGGGCAGACGGCGCTTGTCTTTGATGGCATTCCTCTTCCTCTTCTTGCTCAGGAAGCTCTCCAGCTTTCCACTCCTCTTCAGCTCTGCATACTTCTCAGCAAGCTCCAATTTCCGCTTCTCAGCTGCAAAGGAGAGAGAAGCAAAGTTCTAAACTGAAGCCCAGAGCACCTCTACAGACCAGCCCCTTCTCAGCTCTTCCTCCCTCACTCCAGGCCTGGGTTCTCTCTGGAGTACCAGCACTGGAACAATCCCTCCAAAGCTCTGTGGAATATTTTGGACAACTTGCTTCCTCTGCTCAGACACCTGTTAGCAATACTCACCTCTGGTCTTCCTGCAGCATGTTTACACCAAATACTTACATTTCTTTAGGAAGAAGGGTTTCTTTCCCTGCTTGGCCAATTCCCTCTGTTGTCTCTTCAATGACAAGTCCCTCTCCCTCAATTTCTGCTGTTTTTTCTGTGCCTGTTCTTGCTGTGTCTGTACAGAAAAGATGGCCTGTGTCAGGAAGCATTTAGGCAGACCTCAGGTCACACATTCTTTCTTCTTGTGCATTGCCTCACAGGCGAGGAGAAGCTACACTGAACTCACCATGCGGTTCAGGAGTTGCTGGAGTTTCTCTTTCTGCTCCATATTCCGACATTTTTTCAGCTGCTTCTGAACCATCTGAAGAAGAGAGCAGAAAGCTGTATGACTGCCTGCCTGCCACCTCCACTGTGAAAGGCCTTTGCAGTAGCTGCCCTGACCAAGCAAGACTCTTTTGATCAAGGACAGGCACACAGCATCACCTCCTTCTCCTGCTTCTTGATGCTATCCAGGAAGCTGTATGTCTTCATAAATATTTCAGGCTTATACTCTCCAGACAAGTCATCAAATCGAGGGTCTCTGTGGACCTGCAAGCAGGAAAGGCAAAAGTAAGAGCTGTGACCAGCATTACCCTGTTAATAGCCTGCTCACCTTCCTTACATGGATCAGAGCTTTCCTTTTTTTTTTTTTTTTTTTAATGGCACTATTATGGGCTTACCACTGAAAACATCTGCAGTTGGAAAAGACTGAATGCTATAATTAAGGTGGCAGTCCCTCACAAAGTCATGCCTGCAACCCAGTCCACCAAAAATGGGTATTAAAATATATGCAAGTCTACATCCCAGGAGCAGCCAATTTAAGGAATGGCAGCATGAGTGCTGACTCCAAACACTTGCAACTACCAGACCAAGAGCTGGATGACCACGTTGTCAAGGTGATAGATTTGGGAACTCAAATCTATTTAGATTTTCACAGATTAGTAGTCAGGTCATAGAATCATAGAATTGGCTGGGTTGGAAGGGACCTCAGAGATCATCAAGTCCAACACTTGATCTGCTACTGCATACAAAGGTCATACAAAGACAAGAGACAAAATGAGATCTCTAACTGTAGAAATGAATGTATATTGATCCAGCAATGATAAACCAAAGTTAGATTAGATTAGAAATGAGATGGACATTTGAACTTCCACTGTGAGTATTACTGAACAATGACCACAGCTTGCAATGCAGCTGTCACTGCTGGCAGCCATTACATCTTCTAGAAACATTTAGGTCTCAGATGTTCAATTTACTCCTCAACCTATTTGTTCTGCAGGGCAGCACATTATAGATTGCACCCAATCTCTTGCTCTCCTGAGACACACTAGCATTACCTGCACTCACTAGACAGTGATCAAAGCCCTGTTCTCCAGAAACAGCCTCTGTCATCTTCAGCGGTCCCATTACCATACCTATGCTCTACTAAATCACTAAAGGAAGTCAGCTCCTGACCTGGGGAGGGAGAGCACCCACCGTCTTTTTAACAGAGACAACTTGTCGCAAAAAAGGTACACGCTTCTTGGCAGACATCTCCAATGGCCTGAAAACAAGAAAAATGCATTTGAGAGGAGCAGAGAACAGAATGAGGGCCAGGTTAACATGTCAGGTTAGCTAGATCATCAGGGGAATATTACTTCACAGTGCTGAAGCAGCACACTCTCCCACTCAGTCCTCATCACGATAACTACAGAGAGCAAAGAGGTGACCAGGATATTACTTTGCCCATACTACTCAGACACTGTGTCCTTTGATTTTTCAGTGTATCAGGTAACTTATCAGAACACTAAGATAGAAGTGAGCCATGCACTGAGTACACACAATGTGGGTATTATCCCCCAGTTTGGCAACACCGGAGCATGAACATAAACAACCCCATAGGCATGAGTGAATTTTCCAAAGCCCACTTAGGGCAGCATTCAGTGTACCTTCATGTCCATCAGTGTGCCTACACCCTTGTGCAGTGCTCTACACAGCTTGACACAGCACTCCTGAAGCCAGCTCAGTTCTGGGGGATTTCCCTGAAGTTCTTTTTTTAAGAAGCTCACTTCCGTAACAAAAACATGAGAGAAAGAGCACACGGGATTTACAGCAAGGCATCACTTAAAGAATTATGGGAATTAAATAAAAGCAGCATTATGCAAACTGTGTGGCAGAAATAGAGACACTGTGTGAAGTTGCTGTACTGCAAAAAAAACCAAACCAAACCAAAAAGGTACAGCAGAAAGATTATTCTAAATTGCTTACAGCAGAAGAAACTCAGCAGTGATTTAGAAACAGGTTATGGAATGCCACTGTAACTGAGGAAATCTGTTCAAATCACTTGGATATGACTCCGAGGACTGAAAACCGCCTAACTACTGCAAATAAAAGGTACTGTTGTAACAGTTGTTACCACTAGGTGCCTGTGGAGGACTGTAAAAAACATCAGATAGTTTTTGTTGTGTTGAATACATTTTACAGTAACCACATCAACAGCAGCTACAGAGTATGCAAAATTTAAAGACCACTGAGGGCAGGAAAAAGTTTGTGACCATAAATACTGCAGGGGGACGAGGGGGTGAGGAAAAGCAACACAGACAGGAGACAACTGCAGGATTAACGAAATTCCAGAACAATTGGCTGTGAAGGCAACTCCAGACAGTGGGAGCCAAGCAGAAGATGCTGATAAGCTGGAAGGGGTTTAGAAAACAGCAGGGTAACTATTTCAGGGCCCAGGGGACAAAAGTAAAGCACTACCATACAGTTCAACAGAGAAATATACCATGCCATGGGTTAGAGGGTGTAAAGTAATTATATGCCAATTTAACTATCAAGTAACAGGTGGCTGCTGGGGATTGAATAGAAGAGTATACTGTGAGCTCTGTAACACCAAAGATCATGGCCAAATAAAATGCAATAGTGAAAGGCATTATTGTATAGCACATGAAAGGAGGTCTGCATCAGCTCCAAGGCAATGGCAACACTTTCAGGAGCTCCCAGCATAACTTCTGGAGTGCAGAGAGCACACATCCACATTTTTCTGATCACAAAAGAACCTCTTTACCCTTTTTTGCCTTGTTGCTGCTTCACTGTAGCTCTGGTAGGTTTTGAAGTTTTCTTCCCACTGGTCACCTTCTTGCACACTTTTGTTCTTGTACTGCTCTGCACCTGCAGTAGTTCCTCAAAAGACATGTAACATTGATCTGGAAAAGAGTGCACAACACACCTGAACCAAACAGCTTCTAAGAGCACTTCCCACCCCCAAAGTCCACTAAGAGGGGTATCTCAGAGCCTGTGACAGTGACACAAGTGGAGTGGTGCCATCCCTGTACAACTTCGTGGCAGAAAAAACGCCACTGTATCACTCAGCCTTTGATTTCTTTCTCATTAATCACTCTTCAGCACTCGAAGAGTGTTCCTCTCTCCCCAGAGTGCCTTTGCTTCTTTCTCCACTCAATAGCACAGACAAGATCAGTTCAGATCTTTTATGTGGTACAAGAAGCAGTATGAGCTCTGCACTGAACTATATTTTGGCCACATTATAAATTCTGAGGGGTCACCTCTTAATCCTGACTCCCTCACGTCAGCAGCCTCTTCTTGTCCCACCACCTTTAAATGAGCATCACCACACGTCACACCATGAGACAAGCCAGAAGGTGCAGAAAAAACATGTGGGCTGTTCTGTCTGTTAAGACACTCTCCCCACTGCACATCTGTGACAGCTCTAGTCAATCTGCAAAGAAGCAATTCACAAGGCAGAGCCTCCTCAGCACCTCAGAGGCCTGTAAACTATTGAAAACCAGACATAAAACCTTCACCATCTCACTACCAGTAAGAATAGCTTCTAGCCTGAGTCACTGGGGGAAGAACAAAATCCCACAACATCAATTAGCAGTTTCATATTCTAGCCCTGCCATGAGTGGTTTTTACCCCTTGTGTTTCAGGAAATTCTCCCCCTCTGACTGCTGACTAGAAGACCAACACAACACAGGAAGCAGCAAAACCAGTTGTACCCAAATTACTACCACTGATTACTGCATGGACCAGGCAGATTCAGCTTGGGGAATATCAATTTAATTTATTACCAGTCAAATCAGGGTAGGATAATTAGAAATAAATGCAAATCTAAAAGAACCTCTCCTTCACCTCTTCCCTTCTTCTCAGGCTCAGCTTCACTTCAGACTTCTCTTCCCCCTCTCCTCCAAGCAGTGCAGGATGATAGGAAGTGGGGGTTGTGGTCAGTTCACCACATTGTCTCTGCCACTCACTCTCCTTTCCTCTCCAGTGTGGGGTCCTTCCCACAGGAGACAGTCCTCTACACGGCTCTGCAACGTGAGTCCTTCCCATAGGCTGCAGTTCTTCAGGAACCACTACAGCATGGGTCCTTTCCACAGGGTACAGTCCTTCAGGAAGAGGCTGCTCCAACAAGGATCCCCCACAAGTCCTGCCAGAAAACCTGCTCCAGGGTGGGCTCCTCTCTCCATGGGGTTGCAGGTCTGCCAGGAACCTGCTTCAGCACAGGCTTCCCATGGGGTCACAGCCTCCTTTGGGCATCCACCTGCTCTGGAGTAGGGTCCTGCACAGGCTGCAGGCAGATATCTGCAACACTGTGGATTTCCATGTGCTGCAGGGGAACAGCCTGCCTCACCAGGGTCTTCACCCCAGGATGCAGGGGAATCTCTGCTCTGGTGCCTGGAGCACCTCCTCCCCCCCTCCCTCCCCCACTCCTTCTCCACAGTGTCTGCAGGGGCCACTTCTGTAGCATCCCCACTAACAAAACCCAACAAACTGCCCCAAGACACAAAGTTTCTGCATGCTCTGCCCCAGTCTGCTGCCAAATACAGGAAGCAACATCAGGTCAGCAACACTGGCTCAAAGTATGGACTCATCACCCCAGTCACCCTCATCTTGGCAAAAAACCTGACATCCTGCTTCAAAATCTACTTGCATCATCCAGAAAACATAGTGAGCATACCCAAACACTTCCTCAAGAACTGCTTTCTTTCTCCTTGTTCTGAACACCCAGGAATTCTGCTGTGTCAATCTTCATCAGTCTTCTGAGGGTTAAGGAAACATAATACATGCTGTCTGCCACACAGGGGACAAAGGAAGTGGGAATACAGCACTCTTTCATTGCACTGCTTCCCCAAAAACATCCTTCCCACTTATCTAACTGCAGTTTGCTGTCATCTCTGGCCTGGGCTCCTGCAAACACCCTTGCCCCCTGTCTTCTTAAGAAGGCCTTTCTGATCTCCCTCATGCTCTCCATCTCTTCCAGTGTCACTCTTGTGCACCCAATGACTGCCTGCCTGCTTTCCCAGAGTGTGAAATTGCCCTCAGACCAAATAACTGTTTGGGCGAGAGCTGAGTTCCAAGCAGTTCATTAATTTAAAGTAATCACACTGGATTCTCAGGAAACTCGCAGGAACTTAAGAAAACAAATTCTAAGACCTGCCACCACATCTGCAGATAGTGCTACTGTTGTAGTGTGAGCAGATGGTGCTACTAATCACACTGCTACTACATCTGCAGTGGTGCTAATTACCTAAGTTACAGTGGTACAGAGCAATTAATCACTATATAGGGAAACATTTGAGCATCGCTGGATATTAAAAACATCACTGGACATGCAAATGAAACGCTGAGCAACAACATTCAGAAGGGTAAATAAAGCATTAAGGGAAAACAATGATGTGGGAGCTACTCTAACAATTCACAAAGACAGATAAGACGTCCCCTGCACTACAATATTCCATTTGGTTGCAATTCAAAACCAAAATTAATAAAACTTCAAAGGTTACAAGTCAATGAAAACAAGATAAAGACACCACGTAAAAAGATGCAGCATTTAGTAAAGGCTTAAGAAAGAATATTGGTATAAATGAAATGCACAGCTTCCACTGAGAAAATATTTCAGTACAGGTACAGGATCACCAGATGAGACCTGACAACCCAAAATCTAATGGGTCAGTGTTTTCTGCACAGTAGCATCAGACCATGAAATGCATACTACTATAAGCATGTAGAGGCTGAATTAGCCACTCACACTGATAAAATCATTTGATAGCATCATAAAAGAATAAGCCTCTTCTAAGGTAGAAATGAGCAGTCCCCGAGACAAACATAGTCCTGGACTCAAATACAACTACTTCTGTTCCAGAAATGAGATTACAGAGAGGCCAGACAGACAGTAAAACTGCGGTTTTTATTCACATCCAGATGTGGGAAGGAAAGGGTGACAACTATCAGTAGTCTTCTCTCTGAGCTTCGCTATAGCACACCATGAAGAGAGGTAAACTAAATGACTGCAGATGGGGGAGCACCCCACCCACCACTGGAACCCCATTCCTGAGAGCCTGCCTCTAGACATGGTGCTCCTATCCTCACAAACACATCTCAGAGACTCTTCCTGAGCCTGCCAGTAACTTCTCACACCTGTGACACACCGTGCCATGTGTTTAACAGCACTTAACACTGATGCCCACTCCCTCACGATGCTCTTCTAGGGCTTTAATTCTCATATGGTTTTCATCTTCACCTTGACAATTTTAAGACAGGGACATGTTCCTGTGTGACCCCTGTAGGTGACCCTGCTCTGGCAGGTGGGTTTGACTAGAAAATCCTTCCAGGTCCCTTCCAAGCCCTAACTTTCTGTGATACTGCTGCTGAGAGCAACTGCCTGAGTGCACTGAGCCTAAGCACCACCGCCCAGTTCTTCCCATTCTCCTCTCCTTCCAAGCTACTGCGTATCTAAATTTTCACCAAGCAGATCTTCTCGAGAAGATGTACGAGATCTTCCACAGATGGAGTGGGCGACTGGGGAGACACAAAAGAGGCTCCTGGAAGTTTTTGTTCCAGAGCTCAAAGCTGAGGCCTGCTCTTGATTCCCAACTCCTCCTCTGCGCTGGGCAGGCGGGAAGGGGGAGAGCAGGAGGACGAAGGAGCTGAAGCGCGGATAGGGATGGAGCTGCCTGACCGAAGCATGCCGGCAGACGGGCTGGGGGCCGCCACCTCTCCCCGCGGGCGTTCCCGGCCCCAGGGCCCGCCTTGGCGGAGCGGCCCTCCCTTACCTCCCCCGAGAGATCCCGCCGCCTCCTCCGCGCCGCTGCCCGCGCCCTCGGCCCCCGCGGAGCTCCCGCTGTCGTCGCTATCGCTGCTGTCACCGGAGCTCTCGTCCTCCGCTAACTGCAGCCTCCCGAGAGGCTGCTCGGCGCTCCGGCGCAGGGGCCACTCAACCGCTGCTGCTTCCTCCTCCTCCTCCTCCTCCTCTTCCTCCGCTCTTCTCCGTCCCGCCGCTTGGGCCCGCTGGTGCCGGCCCCCCGCGCTCTCCTGACGCCGCCGCATCTCCACCCGCTTCCAGCAGCGGTACCGGGGCTCCCGTCCCTCTCGGTTTCCCGGTCCCTCTCCCTCCCTCCCGCCAGGGCCCGTACGCACGGAGCAGCACGTGACGGCCCCGAGCTCACGTGGATCCGGGAGGGGCGGTGTGGGCGGGCAGAGCCGGGCGGGGGCTGCGGGGCGGGGAAACCGGGATTTATTGGTACGCGCAGGGCAGGCAGGGCGCACGCCCGGCGGGAGTTCCCGCTCCCGGAAGCGCCTCGCCCAAAGAATAGTCCGGAATGGAGCCGGCGGTACCGGGCGGGTAAACGAAAGGTTGGGGCCAGGCCGGAGCGGCGGCGACGGGCGGCGAGAGGCTGTCGGCCAGGGCGCGGAGCTGTGCGGCCAGAAGGTTGAGCTCCCGCCCTGGCGGCGGGGCGGCCGGCGGCACGACGGTTCGGGTTGCGGGGCGGTGCTCCCGGGCGCGCAGGTAGAGCGCCTCTTCTTCCCTGCGGGGGACACGGCGGTGAGGGGCGGCCCGGAGGCACCGCACGGTCCCGAGACACCGCACGGCCCCGCTCCACCTTGCTCCCCGCTGGGGCACTCACCTGAGGCAGCGGCTGGTGCAGGTGATGGCGTGTCCGCTGCCCTCCCGCCGCGCCGACACGCCGAGCCAGGCCCAGGTCCGGTCGCTTCGCAGGACGCGCACCACTGCTGGTTCTTCCGCCGCCCCGGTCCCCAGCGCTGCGGGCAATGGGCTGCGTGAGGTTGCGGCAGGGCACTGCTGCTCCTGCTGAGCCTCGTGTTGCTCGTGGACCCCGCTTGCCACCCTGGTGGGGGCTGTGTCCAGTCTGCCGCTCTGGGCCCAGCTGGACAGAAGCCACGGGGGGCAGTCAGGTCTGTAACTGCCCTGCCCTTGTGGAAAAGCTGGAGCTCGAACGGGTGCCGTCTCTCCTCCGCTCTGCACTATGGCAAAGCAGGGTGCCCTGCTTGGAAGCTACCTCTGACCTTGCAGACTGCGTATGAGTGTGTAACCAATTCTCTGCTTCATCCTTTTTTTAGAGCAGGGAGCTACAGCAAGCAGCAATAAGTTCACTTTTTTTCTGTTGTCCTGGACAGCCACGTTTTGGGCATAACCAGACCATGCAGCCAGAGGAAGACACGCCTGTTCCCAAGCCTCACACTCACCCACAGCCCTGTGCTGGGCTGCTGCTCGGTCAGCATCCTCGGGGTGCAAGAGGCTGTACCACGACTGACCAATCAGTTCCTCCCTGTGGTAGCCAAGGTGGTAGGTGACGCTGGAGAAGACAAGGGGAGTGGGGATTGAGTGCTTTGCAGGGTCTGTGCTGTGTCAGCAAGGAGCAGCTGTTGCATGATGGAGGAGAGAGCCACACACTGGGTACAGAAATGGGTTGCAGACAGGGAGGGAAGAGTTTGTGGGAGAGTCTTGCTGCTCAGGCAGGGTGCCACACACAGTTTGGTGAAGGGAAAGGATCCTTGCTGTCCAAGATAAACAGCTGAGGCACCGCTCACCTTTCTGTGACGTCAATGAACGTCATGTCTAGGATGTGCGTGCTCTGGAATAGGTCATCTTGGGAGCAAAAGTTGCCACTGACAGGGAACTGTGCAACTGGTGTGCAGAATGCCAGGAAGGCTGTGGTGGAGGGAGTGGCCGGCCAACGCAAGGCTGTGAAGCGCCCGTGCACTGCCACAGCCTGATTGCCCCCGTGCCGCAGCCGGAAGGCCTTGGACGTGCGCATCTCGCAGACAAATGTGACTTCTGTGGGGAAAGAAAGCAACTGGAGCAGGTCGGGGGATACCTTGCTTTGCTCCCAGCAGGGCTGGCAGGTCCTGGCTCTCTGACCACAGCTACAAAGGGCCAGAGTAGGGCAAGAGCATCTGTGAGATACCTCCCTTACCTTTGCCGTGATGCTCCTGGGCAAGGAGGAGCTTCTTGTGCACGTCTTTGTGCGAACCCCCATCTAGGATGTCAAAGACTGTGTCCCCCTGGGCAAGCAGCTCTACCTGATGAAGAGGGGGCTGCCATTGTGGATTGTGCCTGCCCTGGTGGGCCATGCACTGACACTGAGCACACAGACCACTGGCACCATGGGCCAGCATCCACTGGGGCAACATGCTGTGCATACAATAAAGGCACAAGGACAGGTATGGGGACAGTAACCACAAATGCCCAGGGGGCAGGCCTCACCACAGAGAGGCCCAGGACCTGAGCCACGTTCTCCGAGATGTAGACGAGCTTGCCGCTGGCTGAGAGCACCAGCAGAAATCCTGGCAGCAGGGAGAGCAGCTCTGTGCCGAGGGCTGGTCCCACAGGAGGAGACAAATCTGCTGGGCAAGTACGAAGTGAAGCTCTTGTCTTGGGAACAGGAACAGTGTCCTGTGCGGAGCCAAGACAAGCCAGTGTGGGGTACAGCAGTGCCATGGGTACCTGGAGGGAAAAGCTGAGCTCCCCGCAGCTGGAGGCACACCAGGGCCATGGTGTGGAGGTAGGAGAGCCGTTCCTTCTCCCTTGCAGAGATGGGTAGCAGGGAGCGTAGTGCCCGCAGCTCCACATTGATTTGGTCCCGGCGAGCCTTGGAGGCATTCTTGGTCGACCTACAATGCCAGCTGCTGAGGAGAGCTATCCAGGGAGGGACAGCTTTCCCTGCCTGCCCAGATGGGGATAATTGCAAGTCTGGGGACACGGAGATGCTCCCTAGAGAGGCTCTGCCCATGCCATCTGCCTGTAGAACAAACCCCTGGTGGCTTTTTCAGTGCAGCAGGCACAGGTGCTCATGGCTACCTTGGGGTAGCCATGCTGCTGGTGTGGCTGGTACCCCTCTTGCTAGGGGCCAGGTTGGACAATGACTGATGCTTTGGGGGATGAGCACGAGTGACAAAACCTCCCTACCAAACCCCACAAGGGTGGGAACTCTTAAACCACCTGAAATCCCTCTCCCCCTCCAAGCACCCACACCTCCTCTGCAGACACCACCTGGCAGCCTCACTCTCCCAAGTTGCTACCAGCCCCTTGCAAGTCCCTCGGGCACTATCCAGGGGCTTTCCCTAGCTAGGATGCCATCACTGCCACAGGTGGGAGGCAGTGGGGAGCTCACCTGAATGGCTTCGAGGCACTGGGTGCCTGCTTGTCCCTCCTGGTCAGGTAGCTCATCTCTGCCTGCAGTGGCCTGTGGCAGTGGCTGCAGAAGATGGTCATGATGCCGGCACTAGGATGCCTGAAGCTGGCAACGCACCGCTGGCAACGCACCGTCTGTCTGTCCGTCCCCTCTGGCTGCTGTCTAAACCTGCTGACCCTGCTGCTCCCAGCTCCTTTTGTACCCTCCCGGGGCACAGAGGCCAGGCCTCGCATGGAGAGGGTTACCTCTAGTGACGCAACTCCAAACAGCTCGAGGCTATTTTTAGAAGGCAGGCTGCTAAAAATAGCCCTGGCAGCTGGCTGCAATCTGAGAGGGGAAGCAATAAAAGGAAGCCAGGGTCTTTAAAACAAACCTGGCTGCTCAGGAGGGGGTGATGATGAAGGTAGCAGGGATCCCCCCGTGGGGCACACATCCGCCCAGCTCCTGGCCCACAGTTGTTGCCAAACCAGCAGAAGGCCCACGATGTGCAGAAGGCCTGTGGCTTGTCTCTGTGGCTAGTCTGTCCGTTTGGCAGCTGCTCCCCAGCATCACTGATAACTGAGCTAAGTACTTGGGAAGGAGCTGATATGCCAAGAAAATGCACCGTGGACATTCAGACTGAAATGGTGAACAGTGTCCCATCCCTGGGTGTACTGCAGGGTCCTGGCAGAGGGATGTCAGAGCCACAGTGCCCAGGAATGAGAGGGAACATGTGAAAGGGGAGCAGGGTTCCTGTGATCCCTCTCCCTAGTGAGCCTCATCTTTTCTTTCCAGAGAGGCCTTCTCCCTGCCAGGATTTGCTCTCCTAGAGGCAGCTGGCGTGGGGTGGTGAGCCTTTCTAGGGCCTGTTGTCTCCACTCAATATCCCAGAGATCACAATTCTCCCTAGAGTTACAGCCATCCATGGATGGAGCCAGCAGCATCTTGAGGAGCCTCTGCTGAGCACCATGGGGCCCAGTGCAGTGAGCCTGGGTAGACTGTGGGTACTTCCTGCTATCTGGCACTCTACAAGGAGAGTGAGCTTGGTGCTTCGGTGCTGGGGAAGGGGATGCCATGGCAAAAAACCTCCATAATTTCATGGCATGACTTGAGAGTGAGCCTGTGGCTGAGGCAGCTGGTTGAGCAGGGGAGCTGGAGTTGTTGGACCATGCATGGGAGGTGCCCAGACAACCATCACAGGTAACCTGCTGGTGCCAGGGATCATAAAGTAGGAGCCCAAGCTGAGGTTGCTCTCCCTGAGTGAGATACGCTGTCAGCACACACTAGCTCCCTTCAGGCCTCAGCCCTGCCATTGATGCTCATCACTCACCACACTGAAGTGTTGCCAGCGTGCAAAGAACAAGCTCTTGTCACAATTATGTTGCCTTCTGTTCTCTTGCCATGGGGTTTTCATCTCTCCTGCCACTCGAGGCTGCTTTCTTGCAGCCATAGGGGCTACTTCCCACAGACTGAGGAACCCAGACACCTCTGTTGCTGTTTGAGCAGTACTTGACCCTGGGTACATGCCAGTCAGGGCCCTCTGCCACCTGTTCCTGGCAAACAGCCACCACCATCTCTCAGCTGCCCTGTGACTTCATCCCAGGGAATACCCTGAGCACTTCCCTCGCTTTCCCTGTTTTAGCTCTACTACAGTTGCTGCAGGAGCTCCTCTTCATTTCAGATATGTGATCTCCACAGAAAGGGGCATGGGCACAGACTTCTGCCCTGCCTGGAAAGGCTGCCCCAGACATCCCTCCCTGGGGCAGGGCACTGTGGGGCACCAGCCTTCCTGAGGCAGCACAGCCCAGGAGATGTGGACCACTTCCCTCCCTGCCTTTTTGAAGGCCAGCACAGCCCCCAAGCAGGAGGCAGGTGTGCCAGAGCACTGCCCTGTGTGTGCCTGGGCATCCAGCTTCCCTTCTCCCACCCAGCCAGGGCTGCAGCTCACACCAGTCACAGCCACCACAAGTCCCTCCCACACCTTCTCTCCCCACAATGTGCCTGCTAGGACACACAAAGCAGAAGAAACCACATCTGCTTCAACTTTTATAAAACTCCTGCTAGTTGCTGTTTTACAACAGGAGCCTGGCAGAGGGTCCAGCTGGGCCCAGGCTCCCCACATCAGGCTAAGCTCAGGGCTGGAGCTTGCCATCCAGAGCCAGGAAGCTGGTCAGCACTGGTGGGTGCAGGTGTGGAAGTTCCTGCTCTCTCTAGGCAGTGCAGGAACAGTTCATAACCCAGGGCAGTCCTGGGGCTGTGGCTGGTGGTAGGATTTGATTCAGGCCCTTGGAAGATGGCCGGGGACCAGGTCAGCACAGCTGCAGCTCCAGAGGCAAGGAGAAGGAAGGCAGAGGCACTGGAGCCATCAGCAAGGAGGAGGGTTCACAATTGTGCTGCTGGGGTGAGCAGATTTCCTCCCTGGCAGCCTGTTCTGCCTGCACACTCATGCTGCCCAAAGGTGATGACAGAGGGAGGTCTGGCTAGGGCAAGACAAACTGAGCTCACATGTTCCTCGTTTGAAAGGGCTAAAAACTCATGCAGGCAGTGGAGCAAGAGATCAGTATGTGGAGAGGCGAGGGCAGGGTGGTAGAGGGACGAGCCGGTGTCAGCCCTGAGAAGAGACGATGGGGCGGCTGATGGTGCTGTTTGTCGTCATGGCAGAGAGCTCCCATCTGTAACACACCAGGAGATACACTGAGAGATGGCACAAACACAATGCCCAGGGCTGAAGCAGCTCCTGCTGCATGCCAGCCTCAGCTGTGGTCTCCAGCCCAGCCCACCCTGAAGCTGCACAGGCAGCCCTCACTCAGCCAGGTCTGGAGCATCCCAAGGATGCAGTACACCCATGGGGTGACTTCCCAGCAAGGCAGTACCTGATGTCATGGGGAAGGCCGGACTGGTCCAGGCTGTACTGAATCACTGCTAGCTTACACAGAGTCTTTAGACTGGGACCTGTGGAAAGAGGGCAGTTAGCTACAGCAGTCCTCATCTGGGCTCTATGGGGCTTGGGGGTCCAGGCATCATGCTATCAGTGCCATAGGAAACAGAAGTCTGTGTGAAAGGAGTGCATGAAGAGCCACGAGCTCAATGCAGGTCTAAAAGCACAGCTGCATTTCTGGCTCGTTTGCTTTAAGCCACATACACCAGCCAGAGACAACTGCCTGGCTCAGAGAGGTAGGCACCTGGAGCCATGTAGGACACAGTATGGTGCTTCACAGCAAGGCCTGCTCACAGGGCACCTTGTGATTAGCAGCACAAACTGGGCAAGGGGTGCTCACGTACTGAAGTCAAGGATGTAGAGATCCGAGTGATCCATCAGGTCAAATTCATCACCCATTCCCTCCTCTGGAGATGGGCTGTGGAAGCCAAGGAAAGTGTGTCAGTGTCAAAATGCTTGTACATCAGTTACAGTCCCTTGGGCTCCCCAAGGGCTGAGCAAGTCCAGGACCATTCCTGGTCTGCCTGCCCCATGCAGGGACCTTCTAATACCTCCTGTCCTTTTGCTTTCCCCTGCAGCACCCAAAGTCATTATCCTCCCACCTCATCACAGGGTAGGCAGAGCTGCACAGAGCCAGGGCTGCCTGGCTACCCCAGCTCCAGCAATTGGGCAGGAACACACACTCCTCTGCAAGCCATAGCAGGGAAAGGGGAGTCCTTGCACACAGCCACAGTGACCCCAGCTGTGAGCCTCCCCCTCACCTTGCCTGCATCTGTTACTTTGCTGTACCTCCAAGCACAGGTCTCACTATGCAGGGAGCATCCCTCTTCCCTCCTTGTACACTGACTGGACTCTGGCTCTTTCACTCTCTTCCTCCCCCAGGTACCTCAAGCTGCTCCTCAACTACTGGGCCTCCCCCAGAACTGTGGCACCCACCCTCAGGGCATGAGGAGAGTGCTGGAGGCTTGTTTCAGGGCTCTGTTTGCTCAGCAGCTCCAGTGGATTTGACTCTTCGAAGAGCTCCACTTAAGTGAGGCAAAGCTGAGCCCCACAACAATGCTGAGGGTAACTCTGAGCAGGCTGCAGAAGGGATGTTACAGCAGATCCTGAAGGCAGCTGTGTTAGCACAAACACCTGTCCTGCTTTTTGGGTGATAAACAGGCTCCATGGGCTGCCCCACAGCAGGCAGGACAGGCAGGCTGGCATCACCTAGAAACCCATCTCTCTGTTGCAGACTAGCCAGCTTCACCACAAATCTGTATCACAGAAGGCTGCCTTAGTAACATGTTAGTAAACACATACAGATCAAACTGCCTGGGCAGGCAAGGGTCAGCCCATCCCTACCTGGCCTCAACGCATAGGGCAGTAGGACACAGTCCATAGTGTGTCTTTTTACAGACCTCAGGCCAGCTTCACCTCATGGCCAAGGGAGGAGGCATGCAATGGGAAGTACAAAGACATGGGACAGGCGTCTGATCTAGGAAGAATCAAGCAGCACATAATGGCACAGTACAATGTCCAAAAACCTGTACTGGCGTCCCCAGTGAGGTAGGTAAGCTGGAAGCCCAAGAGGACTTTTTGCAAAGTGCTCTAGTTGTGCTGCAGGGCTGCAGATCATGGTAGCCATGACCTGTCTCCAGAGATGGTGGCAGACTCAGCAAGTAGCTAGTGGCCATTCGAATTTTCTACAACCTGGAAAGACAACAAAAGGAGCCATATGCTGCAGGCAACTGCTGTGATCTCCCTGCTCACCTCAGTTCTAGCTTCCCAGGGCTGCATGGAGCATCTGCAGAGTGCCATGTTACTCATGAGCCATGCCATGGAAAACTGTGAGCTAGATCCTCCTGTCTATAAGCTCTCAGGAGCACTGATGCTGCAGGGGACAGAGGTAGCACACACTGTACCACACTGCCTTAGCACTGCTGTGGGCCAGAGTGAGATAAGCCAAGACGCTTTCTCTGAGGACAATATGGAAGGTGCTTTGCACAAGTTCAACTTTTTCTGCAGAGAACTGAAGGCAGCAGCAGAGAATAAGCACCTGAAGCAGATGCCAAGGTCTTCACGTGGCTTAGTGGCAGTGCTTTCCCTCCTTGTCCATTACAGCCATGTGAGCCTGCTGCATTAGCACAAACACTCCAGCAAAAGCTCACAGGATAGCAACCTGCAGGCCAGAGAACATTTAATTTTTTGAGCTCACATTCCTTTGACAAGGCCAGCAGCTGGACTGCTTCTGAGTTCTGCTGCATGAGCTGAAGTTGTGTACCGAGCACAAAACCCAAGGTTTGAAATAGATGCTGCCCAGCCACAAGCTGAATAATTGCAGTTAAGATCTACTGCAATTATTTCAGCACAACCATTGAGATGTTGCAAGAGAAGTGTAGAGAAAGCTGCTAGGAAACATCTGCATGGGAGTGGAAGCACAGACATTTTTCAGTCTGCCTGCAGGAAGCACTGTGGGCTCCAGCCACTGCTGTCTGGCAGTACCAAAATGGAGACAGCATTTCAGAAGATTGAGTACACACCAGGCACTGATCAGTGCAGCAGTCATTTTAAGCTGATACTCCCTCATGTTAGTCCTGGAATGCTAGTGAGGAGCTGTGAGCTGAGGCTTTTTGGGGAACAGCCTCACCTATGGTTCCTTGCCTCTGCAGTCTTGATGAAACAGTTAAAGCCCCCGAGAGACTGGTTGCTGCATCCCCTAGCACAGAGGCCAGCCTGTGATGGAACATTTGTGCTTGGAGCAGGGGAAAGCACTACCCATGGCTGATGCTCATTTGGAGAATTTGAAAGAATGGAAAGGTGTTCTAAGTACTGCTTTGCTTTGTGACAAGGCGATTTAGCATGTCCTCACTGCTTAATTGGGACCTCCTGAAGTGACTTCTCACCTCAGAGTCACTTTTTTTTCCCACCTAAGCTTCACTTCTCATGGGACAGTAGCTGCCCCTTCCAGGTTCCCATACCTGCAGCACAAACTGCAGGCACATCACACTACTGGCAGAGAGGATCTATTGCTGATGAGTCCCAGCTGCCTAGATACAGGCAAGGGCCCTTTTAATTCCATCCCCGTACGCTCATCACACCCCAATCTAATCTCACATCCACATCACAGGAAACCCTAGACCATCCCTTATCTTTCAAAGACAAGCCAGAAGGCACCAGTCTGTGGTTTTAATCACCAAATTGCAAGCAGCTAAGGAAAGCCTGGAGTTCAAGACCAGGAGAGAAGCAACTCCCAGACAACAGGGCACCCTTCTGCCAGACAGAGGTCAGCAAAACTGCATGCTGCAGCAGCAATGCAACTTGGTGTGTTGGTGAATGCTCTTGGGTCCTGCACTAAGCACCCAGTGAGAGTCCCTGCTCCTGCACCAGAACTGGGCACTTCTAAACCTTGTCATGGAAAACTCAGCCAAACCTGGAGAGGTATCTGCTCAGCTAAACTCTGTTTTGTATTGTTCCCTCTCCTCCTTGTTCTCCCTTGTGCATGGTCTCTGCATGCTGAAGTGCTGGTGGGTTTGGGAAGAAACCAGACCAGCACCAAAACTGTGACATAGCTAATAGGAACAGTTTAGTGCTACATGACTTCCTGGTTAAATGAGACACAAATGACAGGATTGCTGCTGGCCATGTGAGAGACCATGGGGGTTCAAAAAGACCAGGCTCTGGGCAGGACTAGAAATAAACAAACTAAAAGAAGAACAAAGAAAGTAACTAAATATTTGGATGCTGCAGGAGCAGGCAACCTGCAGATGCACCTCTTGAAAAGTCTACAATGAATTCTGCAAGGGAATGCAGGACACAAGACCCATCCCCAAGTGCTGCAGCCTAGCAAGATGAGCCTGCTGGCTCATCCTCCAAGGAGCCCTGATGGATCCTTGTGCTGTGCTGTGATTCCCCCCACCCCCCTCCCTTCCCGGGCAGGGGGGCACAGGTCAGCAGGCAGACCACAGGGAGTTCTCCATTACAACGACTTCCTGGAAAACTTCTTATCTCTCGCCAGGCAGCTCCAGAATACACCTGATAACTGTTACAGGAAGTGAGCACAGTCCCCACCCCCCCCTGTCTGTCTCCCCCCTCCCCAGCTTGCAAGACTCTCTCTCCCATCCAAGCAAGCTGCATTCCTGGCCACCAACAATTCTTCCTATCCCAACCTAGTGCTGCTGAACTGTCCTGTGTTTGGGTTGAACCTGGATTAGGGAACAAGCTGAATACTGAAGTCATTCGGTGGAGAAGACAAAGCACTGCTGTGTTGCCTGGCAGAGGTGGACCAAACTCCAAAAACTTGGTGTTAAATTTGTTGTGGTTTGCTAGCATTTCCTAGGAGTCTAGGAGTGCCTAGGTCTAGAATCAGAGTGCGGGGGCTGCTGCAACACAAATCCACACTGCTAGCATCTGAGAGCATCCAAAACTACCATCAAGTCCTACCAAGCCTTCTGCACAACTCACCTACACTGAGCACTCCCTCAAATCTACACAAACATCCTACAACTAAGCACACACCCCCAGCACCCCTGGGGCCTGAAAGCCCTTCATACCATCACACTGGTATGGTCAGCTCACTAGCAGAACCTGCCCTGCCTTGCCTTCTGCTCCAGCCTATCTTCAGAAGTATCTCCAGAAAACCATTGCTAGTGTGGCAGAGAAAGCTCCAAAGCTTTCTAAACCATGTTGAGGGCTGAAATAATTTTCAATGTCTCTGCAAGGTGGATGCTGGCAAACAGGCCTGTATGCCAGAGCTGCAATTTGTCATTCCAGACAGCACAGAGTGTGTCCTGGTGATGATCCACTTCCTTTCTCTCAGCAGCTGTTAAGGCTCTTGGCCACATCCAACTGCCCTGCACCCTGACAGCATCACTTCCAGTGTTTGACAAACAAATCCTTAACACCAGGCCCCTTTTGTGAATGGAAATTTTCTTAAGGAACACTGGCACAGAAGGGACTGATGCTTTGTTGTGTGTGGGCTCCTCAAACAGCTCTCAACTCAGCTGACATCCCACTGCAGGTTTGAAGACACCACACTTGTCAGTGGAAGAAAGAAACTCTGGTGGGAGAAGCAGGGAAGCACATAAGGAAGGATAAGTAAGTCTGAGGTCTGCTGCAGCACAGCAGACTGGGATACTTCCAGTCCTTCTGATGGCAGGATCTCCTCCTTTCTCCCCACCACCTATTTCACAGAAAGTCCACCCACTGCACAACCCCTCTTGAACAGCATCTTACGTACTTCTGCCTTTACTTGTACAAGAAGGTTTGTTATCAGCTACTTTACAAGCTTACACAACATCTTCAATCTCCTCCTCGGCCTTCTTCCAGAGAAGCCCTGGTCTACATGATTTCTTGCATTTGTAAGGCAGAAGGACAGTTGCCATGTGCCTCTGAAGTGTGTCTGACTGCAGCATGGGGCAGGGTGTGGTGGGACACTGTGCTTAAGGGAATGGCAAACCCTCTCACAGAGCCACCCCACACAACTCACCTGGTGCCTCCAAAAAGAATGATTTTGTCCCCCACTCTGCAGCAGCACTGCCGGCGTCGAGGACATGGGCCTTTACCCTTGGGCTCAATCTTCCTCCAAGAAAGAGAAACTAAAGGGTAGAAAAGAGTGCACCAGATTATCAGAAGAGCCTGGACAAGACCTGGGTACAAGCAGGTTATGGATTTAAACAGATCACATCAAAACTGGAGGCCCGCTGCCCCTCAGACAACAGCTACCCAACATTCATCTTCCCTGTCCACCTCTTCTCACTAGCAGCAAAATTATGTACTTCTATGACGTTATTACTGAAGTGTCACTTAGATGACAGGCACAGGCCTGGAGCTCTGCCTGCAGGTTCAGTCCTTTGACACGCATAGTGCCAGGACCCGCGGGCTGCCACAGCACCAGGCTGGACATCAGAGGGAGCTGTACAGGGCAGAGCTCCATCCAGGACAAGGCAGGCAGGCAGCCAGCCTCCTTTCCTCAGCACCCTGTCACGATACAGCTATGGAGGAAGGCCCAGGAACAAGCTCCATCTGCTGGCAGCCACCCTGAGTGCAGAGCATCCTAAAAGAGTAGAGACTGCTGGGATAGCCTGGTTTTGGGAGCAAGGGGAACTGAACCAGATGGAGAAGATAGCCTTTGTTCTTGCTGCTCTCTGTGGCAAGGATGCTGAAGGGTGATTAATCACAAATGCACAGCACCAAAACCTTCAGGGGCTCTCTCCCACTAGCTCATAGGTCAGCCTGGGAAGCACCAAATTGGCTGCTCTCAAGTAACTTTACTATGCAAAGCAATCAGCAAACAAAATAAGTGTAACGGACTGTGAAAAGTGCCTGCCTGAGGACTAAAAACCCCAAAACATCTCACAGTTGACTGATTTTCAGGGTACCAGCTTAAGAACCACCCCTTCTGCTGCACAGTTTGATTTGGTGCCAAGAGACCATGGTATGGAGATGCTGCAGTTCAAGTTGAGCTGCTTCCCCAGCTACAGTCTCTCGTTCTAACTCCGTTTCTTCCCTATATCTTCTTTTCTGCCAATACTGCTGCATATCTAAAAACAAGACAATGTTTTGCCACCCACCCTTTCATTAGCTGTGTCTTTCAACAGTATTTTCTTTTCCACTTTCTAACTGAGATTTGGTGACAGTCTGAGGAGGAACAGGGCACAGTGACAAGTTCCTGTCAGAGCTGTCAGAAGAGCCATTTTCCCCCACACACAGACTCCTTGTCCTTAGAGAGCATCCTCATCGGAGCACTCACACACTTGAGGGGAGCACTCACACTCTTGAGGACCTTGAGCACTCTCACTGTAACAAGTTAAAAGCACAAATACCTGGGTTGAATTTCCAGAGATCGTGGAAGTGTCTGTTCAGCCGTGCATTGTAGCCACCAAATACATATAGCTCCCCGTTGTAGCTGACTGTGGGGAAAGCACAGATATCAGTGTGCCACCCAAGGCAGTGCCCAGCAGGTCACTGTCCTAACACCAGACACAAAGCAAAGTGGTGCTGGTTATCCACTTTTGCTTTCATCACCTTCCCGTGCAGAGCTACGTGCAAGGCTTTTCAGTGAGTGGCATCCTTCCAGAGAACAGGCTCTATGCACCCCTTGCACCCCCACATCTCCACCTAGGAGACCAGACACCCTGACTGATGCAGCCAGGAATTTCCTTCTATTGTCCTTCTCTCTCAGCAGACCCACACTCACATGCTGAATGGCTCCGACGGCCTTCAGGGAGTACTGGAGTTGGAGGAGAGTCCAGCCAGGAATTTGTTTCTGTATCAAATACTTTAATCCGGTTACAGTAGATCTCATTGTTGGAGTGAAATGGTCCAAAACGATCAGCTCTGCCACCAAATACATACATCTTTGTTCCTATGATGGTAGCTGAATGGAAGTCTCTCCAGCGAGCTGGTGTACCCTGCAGGGACAAAGTAAAAACAGGAAAAGAGAAAGAATGCAGATTGTCCAGGGAGATGACACATCTTGATGGGGAAGTCAAGGGAGCTGCCTTCTCCTAGAGAAATTCTCCTTTGCAGATATCAGCCACACTATATAGAAGCTGCGAGACAAGTGTGGGCAGCTGCCACAGAGAATGGCAGATGTGAGACTTCCTCCACAAACCAGCATGAAAAACAGACACTGACCTTAGCAGAAATTAAGGTCCACATCATGTTTGTGGTGTCCAATTTATGGATATCGTTGGAAAAGCAGTCAGCCTGGAAGACAGCATGGAAGCCTGGTCACAAAGGGACTGAGAAGCCATATCACATTTGGCCCCACATTCCTGGAGCATCCTTTTGGAGTCAGTGCTTCCTAAGAGACATCGTGCTTGCTCCAAAATGTCAGGGTAGGCAGCACACTTATCACTTAACAAGAGGGAAGCAAGGCCCATTTCTCCTTAAAAGTGTCCTGTCTCTCCCTGCAGCTTTCCCATTTGTTTCCCATTCATTCCTTCCCCCAAGGCTGCCCTGCCCACAATACAAACGTTCACAGCAAAACCCTGCTGCCACTTCATGCAGCCACAGAAGAAAGGGGCACTAACAGGACAGTCAAATTGGCTCTGCTAAGGTCACCTGATGAGAGGCAGAAGCTAAGATTACTTCCAGGAAACCAAACTTCCAGGAGAAAATGCACTTAGTGGTCTGAGGATCTTGCAACACCTGTCTGCAGCTAGCTTCCTGGAAGAGCCTGCCTGCAGACAGACAGCACCCTGCTCCTCCAGGCAGGGGAGATAGCAGTGAGACAGCTACACATTTGTTTGGCCTTGGTTAAAACCAATTTCAAGTGCCTCATTTGAACTGCTCCTGCTGTTGTAATCAAAGGCATGGATTTGGCACACTACTGTCCTCAGAGGGGAAAAACCCAAGGACTGCTGTAACAGAACCCCACCTTTCTTCCAAGTAATAATCTGCTGTGAACTCGCACAGCTCTTCCGAAACCTGGAGTTAGGCTGAAGTGACATTTATCCACTTCTTAAGATGGATTTGTAATCCTTAAGTAAGGATTTGTTCAAAGGAGCATTTGGCACACTGACAGCACAGGGTGACCTTTGGCTCAAGGTATTCTTAATGGGAGGGCAAGTGCTTGCTGGAAATAATCAGCAAGATGTGAGAGCAGACGTGCAGATATTGGAAAGGGACAACATGGGCATGAAGGGGTTCTTTTGTTTGTTTTGTTGGTTCAGTGTTTTTTGGGGGGTGTTGACAGTTAAATGTAGTGACCTTAAGAGGTCTTTTCCAACTGTGACAATTCTGTGATTCAGGCTCATTTCTCAGCCTAATTAAAATAAATGTACCTCAATATGTATTTATTAAAAATGCTGCATATTTCTATCTAAATTTGGCTGACAAATGAGCTAGGAAAAAACACAAAAACAAAAACATAATCAGGTTTACCTCTATACATCTATAATGTTTTGGGGAAGAAAAAAGCCACATGATTTTTTTTAGGACTACTTTCCCAACCACCTTATCTGAAAAAAAAAAAATGACCATAACTTGGGTAGTAATGCCATAACTTCCTTGAGTTACAAAATGAAAACAACTATGCACACAAATATGTCCCTCTATCCTGCCTCTACCGATGTCCTGGATAGGAACACCCTCTTTCCCAATGGATAGCCAAACAACAAGTTACAGAGATTACTCACCAGCTGTTCGTAGCCTCCAAAGATAAACATGCTTTTTGCCAGGACACAAGCTGAGTGCCCATCTCTTGCTCCTGGGACCATTCCAGACACCTTTGGCGTGAACCACTTGTGCGTGTCTGAAACAAAACGGGAGGCAGCGCAAAGAAAACACAGTAGATGTTGGGATGGGATAGCTCTTTACTACTGTTCTTCACTTTTAAGACAGAAATCCTTCCCTCTCTCAAACACAGCACCTACTTCCCTGGAGAGGCTGCAAGGCTCTTCAGGCAGGGCTACCTACTTGAGCCTCCACAGGGGGGAACAGTGACAGAGCTCTCAGCCTGGGCATGGCTTCTGACTCTGCTGGACCTGGCAAACAGTCATTTTAAGTAAATAGTACAGCACTGCTTGAGCAATGTTATCTTTATTGAATTTCTTGCAAAACCTACTTGTCAGTCACCTATCAACTCTGCATTTACAGTTCCAATTAAAATGAAGCAATAATGCTAAGTGGCCCAACTGACCTCAGTGTGTGGAGATGCTGGGTAACTGACCAAGGAAAAACAGCTCTCAAATCCAGGCAGAAGTCACCTAATCACAAGCTCACCATGTCAGCAGAGCTACTGTACACACCTCCACCTCTGCAGTGCAGCTCCCTCTATCTGATCTGCTCCTCTTATCTTCTCAACCCCTCTTCAAGGGGAGCCTTCCTCACCATCATGGTTCCCTTCACACTGCTCCCCATGAGCCTGTACTAGCCAGATTTTGCCTCTTCCCCTGCATACTCCAGGGGTTGGCTTAATTTAGAGGAGCACTTTAAATCCAGCCAGAGCTGTTCTCCATGCCAGAGCAACATGGAGCCAAGCCAGTGACTCAGTGCCAAGCGTAAACAGGCACCTGTCCCCAAGAGCCCAGAGAGGCACAGATAAGCCTTGAGGCATCAGGAGACATTCCCCCCATCCTCCTTAACTGCTGCGAGCTGCCAAGAGCAGTGCTTATTTCAGGAAGTGGTAACACTGGAGCCAAAGCACTATTCCTCACGAGGATAACTTCTCTGAACTTGGCCTGCAGCCACAACTATCCACCTTGGTTCCAGCTGGAACCACATAAAGGGGCATGCAAGGTCATCAGAATCCCTGGACAGCCTCTAGTGAGAAAGCTGCGGCAGCTATCAAGTTCTTTTACTTCACAGTGCTGCTTCTAAGCCCGGTTACGTGGTAGCAGCAAGAGCTCACCCAAGTGCAACATGTCTAATTTGAGATGGAACAGACTTTGGCTTGTGATCTGCTCGGCACCACAGGGGACAAAATTGCACTCAGACAGGACTTTATCCAGTCTGATGCAATTTCTAGTGGGACTTTCACCACAGACAACAGAACTGCAACTGCCAGCCTCACTTTCCAGGATTGGCAGGGGAGAGGCACAGCATATAGACAGCTGCACAGGGTTCTGACCAGGACCGAAGTCTGAACTTTCTGTTAATTTTCACTTAATGATAAAGTGCTGCATCTGGCAGGGAGACCAGGCAGGTCCCACTACCAGGCCTCTACAAAGGCAGAGGTTTACTGGTGGCTTCCCAGCTGCATGTGTCAGAGGAAGGGGGAAACCCTGTGGCCAGAGAGCAGCTCCAAGCTGTGAGACATTTTTTGCTGACGAAAGGAACCCATGACCAAGCAACAGAGCAAGCTGTTTCCCTGCAAGTCCAGCAAGCCAGTTAGGGTTCAGTATTTAGATGGACTTGCCTCTGGAATCCAGGTACACTCCCTTCCTTTCCTGACGCTCCTGTCCACCCAGTTTCTGATGGTGCCTTTTGCTTCCCAGGTGCTCCAGCAGCACTATGAACAAGCTAATCAAAAGGCTCCATCTTTCAGATTTATCTAACTTGATTCACACCTTCCCTTATTTTGCCATCCTGTCCCTGACCAGCTCTGTGTTTTGTTCCTCATTATCCTTCACAATTTCAGAAAGGACTACCCTGGAGAGGAACCACAATCTCAGGGATCTATAGCCCCTCTTTGCTGCAACCTTCAGCCACAGTACTTACCATTAGAGAGAGAGCACAAAAACCTGATAGAACAATGAAAATCAGTTTGACTACCAGACAAGCTCAGTAATCTCTGTTCAAATGTTTTTTACAGTCAAGTATGCAGCCAACCTGCTCCCCTTCTAAATCTGCTGAAGCAGCCGGGTACAGCAATTCCCCATTAGCACCGCTTCTTCCAGACTGTCACTTTGTAGACAGACTGAGGGACAGGAAAGGAAGTTAGGGAGCAGTGCTGCGGGACACAGAGAAGGTCTCATCAAGAACAATTGTGACAAGGAAGAGTGAGAAGCTGGAACTTACTGACATCAAAGGCATAAAGCACGTTGCAGGCTCCCTCAGTGTCGTTGCGACCACCCCATATGTAGACAATGTCATCTATGAGCACTGCTGAGTGCCCATACCTCATGTAGGGCACCTCTCTCACATGGTCTCGGCTGTTTGTCCACACTGGAGGCAGCTTGATCCAGCGCAGAGACACTGAAAGCACAAGTTTGAGCCCAAGTCAAACGTTAAGCTCACTACGTGTTCTCACAGTCTCACCCATCCTTCCCAGCTCCTTTTCGCCCTATGGCAAGGTGCAGAAGCAGTCAAATAAGCAAGAAAGACAAAGCTGTGTCTGACCCTGAGTCAGCTGACCCTGAGTTAAGAAATAGGGAAGCACAGTTTTATACAGACCCCTGCTACAAGAGAGACTAGAGAAAGCACTAGAGGACCAGAAGACCTTGGAAAGAAATAGTCTGTATTCTGCATCAGTTACACTGAAGATTTTTCCACTCTGCCTTAACCTAGACTGTGAGTGAAGGTACAGCACACACAGACACAAAAATGGAGACAGGGAAAGGAAAAAGTGCAGAGGTGATAATGAATACAGACACAACTTCAGGGCAGTGACAATTTTGAAGAGACTCAAGAGCTGAAAGAATGGGCAGCACAGAAATAATTCACTGCAGCAACATGCATGGAAGCACACCTGAAAGCACCATTTGGGCTTGCAGTTTACATAAAACAACATATCAGCTTTGAGGGCACAGGGTTTGTTTGTTTTTTGGTTTTTTTAGATGTTTTGTTTAGATGAGACAGTCGTCTGCCTCCTTTACCCCCATTCATACCTCAGTTCTCTCTGCTAATCTTGTGTTACTAATAGGAGTTCCTTGTGATTACAAGTTGTCCTTTCTCATAGTCTGTATGTCACGTTCAACAGCAGCTTGAGCAGTTAACAGGTAGGACAGGGTTTAATGACAGTGCAAGCATCAAAGTCAGCCTCACATGGCCATTTCATAACAGCACCCAGACACTCTCCCTCTACCAACATATACAGTCTCTAGTTTTGTTTTCAACACAGAGATAACACAAAATATAGCAGAAGACAGTCTCCAGTACCCTGAAATACTAAAGAAAAGGGTCAGGCATATTAAAAGGTGAGCCAGTGGCAGAAAGGGCACTGAGAAAGCACAGCCTATGCTAAACTCAAGCTAGATGGGATGTTCCCTGACTAAAACACAGAATTTCTCTTTGGAAGATTGAAAGAAATAATAAAAAATCTGGTATCTTGGCTTTAGCACTGGAATCTGGCAATCCTAATTGAGCAAGGGCTTGGAAAGCCAGTGTCACCTCTCACATGGTGGCTGCAGCATCATGACCCTTTAATATTTGGGTGTGGCAATAAGGGAAGAAAATACAAAAGCATTCCTTGGGCACAGTAATTATGCTTCTACGTGCTCTACTGGCACGTTTTACAAGCTACAATTTGAACTGTCTTAAGTGTGAGAGACCAGTCTGCCTAGACAGAGATGAATGTCTTTGTTCACAAGATCCTGAGCTGCACACCCCTCTACACTATGAGCAGGTCACCTTGGCAGCCCTGAGTAAGCAATGCCTTTATCCACTACTGCACAAATCAGCTTTCTCCACAGTTAGATTTAGAAGAGTGCATTCACTGTATCTACATGTCACCTGCATGCTAGGAGAGCATTCAACATGCTGTCCAGTCTGCAAAACTTGTCTCTGTTCAGCTGCACCCACCCAAGTGTCTGTGCAGTTTTTCAGCCACCTGCCTATTTATAGAAAAATGCTTCATGGACCAGCTCAATACCTCTGCAGCTCAAAGAGCACTCAATGAAGAAATACAGCTTCTCCCAGCACAGTCATAGCTCTAGCTCAGCCTCCTGACAGATACTGGCTACCCTACACAACTGGCTCCATCTCCAGCTGCTTTGCTAAGCCATGTTGTAAATCTGCATGATAGCTGCTACCAAAATGGGAAGGCCTCCATTCTATCCACGTGTCTCTGTTGACTCCATCATGCTGGCAGTGGTTGTCAACTTCCCCCACAGGGAAACAGCGCAGGACTCTAAACCTGGAGACTTAACAGAGTGTACTCCCACCCTACCACTTCCACACTAGGGGCACTTCCACACTCATGGGCATGCTGCAAACTGGATAGGGGACCTGAGCTAGCTAAACATCTCCTCTCTGCATCTAGTTGAGTTAGTGTTCACAAAGAAAAAGGACAAAATAAGCCATTGGTTATTTCTAGTGGGTTGTTATCCTAGCAGCATGCTGAACTACAGTCCCTCTCTACCCTGCCCCTGAAGGTGGAAATATAGGGCTTCACAAGATGGTGCCATCTACACTGATAGCTTCTTTTGAAATTAGAGTCAGACAGCCTGCTACAGAGTGTAACAGGTTAAGCAGCAGTGGGCAAGAAAACTACTAACCAAGATCAGCAAGACAGTCTTTTCTTCACAAGGACATATCTACCTGCATTAAAAACATGGACATCAATCTGTCGCAGAGTCTCATAGTCTTCTCCAGAACAATATCCACCAAAGGAATAGACCTTGTGCCCGACGGCCACAGCCGCGTGGTTCACTCTCCGCGGCCCACCTTCCAAGTGCACCGCCCACCGTAGCATTCCTCCCTGCAAGCCAGACAGTCTTCAGGGCCCCCAGCACCACAGCAGCATGCTTCCTGGGCCACCACGATGACACCTGGCCCTGCAACAGAGATAGAATGCTGAAATAACATGATCCATCTCACAAGTCTTCCTTGAAGGCCAACTATAAAGGTTACATTGCTGTATCCTCACTCATCCGCCTCTCAACTGGAGATGGTTTTGCTCTGCCCTTGGGAAGGAGACATAAGGGAGGTATCGTAACCTGAGCAAGGCTTGGAAGAGCAAACAGAGATGCCCTCACATACAAAACAAAAAAACCCTCAAGATAGTTGTACAGGCTGCCCAAGTCAAGCATCTTTGGCAAATGCAGCCAAGTGGCGCGTGCCCAGCCCGTCCCTAGTCATGTATCCACCACGTAGCCACTGTAACAATTTGTCAACATGAATGAAAATAAAGTTAGAGCCAATTGTGAAGGTGAGAAGAACTGAGTCAGAGGGAAGAGAGCTCTTCAGGTCAGTCATGAGAAACAGCAGAGGAAAATATTAAAAAAAACCAAACCAAACACCCAACAAAAACCTTAAAGAACCATCCCCACAAAAAGCAATTGACTTCCTGAGACTGAGACAGACAACTACCAGCATTTGGACTTAATGATTTGAGCACTATGGTCCAGCTTAATTAACCATGAGAGAACAGAAACCCTCTAGTCTAGGGAGAAAGTTCTTTGCTAACTATTAGAGTAAGGCCTTTTGTCTCCTGCAACAAATCCAGGCATAACCATGAAAATTTTGTAACTTCAGATCTGTTGAAAACCTCATGCTTCAAATAGGTGGCTTAGATCAGCTCTTAGAGAGGTCACCACCCCTAAGTTTTGCAGAGATTCTGCTTTTGATCTAAGGATCTGGAGCACAGCCTTGCCTGGGTGCCTCTAAAAAAGCAGATCACTTCTATTCTTTAACAGTTTTACCCCAGCTGAAAAACAGCCATTAGAAAATATGTCAGTGTTTCAGTCAGCCTAAAGAAAATTCTCATTTTTTATTGCTTGGTTCCAGCTTCTTGAAACACAGTCAGCATACTCCCACCCCATGCCTAGTTTTAGCATTTGCAGAATGCAAAGAAATTTGCAGATGTCTTCCAATGAGGACTAAAATTCATACACATTTTTCTCATTTCTTTTTCTTTTTAGAAAGTCATGACTTTTCCCAAGGAGAACTTTCCTCCTGTTTAGTTTCCAAAGTAGCTGGAGAGCAGCAAGAAGGGACATTGCCCTGGTGCTCTGCTCCAGTCAGCCTCCCCCAGCTCCTCAGCCAAGCAGAACCACTGCTCACAACTAGGCACCTGTACAGCAACCTGATCACTGCTGCTCCAGCTCACCTGCATGCTCCCATCTTATCCCCACCTGGGATGCCACCCAAAAGGAAGCTCTTGGCATGGAGATAAGCTCAGGTGTCCAGCTCCAGCCATGCATACTAGACAGTTCAAAAGCATCCAGAAACCAATTGCCTCGTTCAAAAACTCCTAAATCTCAGCAAAATTTGAGTAATTTATTTTAAAATTATTTCTTTTTAACATCGTTCCCAAAATGACTCTCAACCAGAGCATGCTCTGTACCTGAAAGCTACAGCAAGAGGATGTGCAAAATCCAAACAAAGAGCACCCTGCAGTCCCACTAATAACAGATGAGTGCAGACCAAGGAGTCCCTCCAGCTGCTTCTTGCTGAGGCAACCACCATAATCTGAATTGCAGTCAGCAACCCAAAAAGCCACATCAAGCTTCTCTCAAGCAGAGCTGCTCTAGAAGGGCCCAGGAACAGCCCCCCCCCCGCTATAGGCCAGGCTTCACTGCATGTCTGGGACCACCCCAAATTCAGATCTAGCAGGTCTTGGGTTTTTTTTTTTTTTTTTTTTAAGGTACTATTTTATAATTTTTTTTTTTAAGCCAGGCAGCAGCTCTTGTGTAAGTCCTCCACAAAGCTACAGAATAGATGGGTTTCCATGGAGACCAAAGTCACCTTTTTAAGCTATTTTGAAGGCTTCACGTATCTAAATCTGTTTCTTGCCTCACTTGTGAGCTACCACTGAAAAATTTAACCAACATTTTCCTCAAAATTGCTTCTTGGTTAAGTGATTCTGTAGGAGACTCCTCAAGGAGCTTAACTGGACTTTATCACCAGTGTCAATATATTCAACACCCTTCAGACTGCGCCTGATTCTGGAAGATTAAGAGCATTAATCTTGCTTCCAAGTTGTACACTTGGTTCCTCCTGGGGTGGAGGAGCACAGCAGACTGTTCTTCACCCTTGGGACTTCAGTTGAGGTGTGTGCTGAGGAGCACGCTGCTGCCAGAGCAGGACACTGGTCCTCTCACTCCAACAGGAGCCTGCTACCCTGCCTGAGCTGTTTCATCATTAACATCAGTCACAGGTATACAGGAATCAAAAGGCTGCACATCCTAAGGAGTGAATCTGGTCAACTGAGGGGCAGCAGGTCAAAGCTCAGCTGGTTACATTCCTAGAATTACAATTACTGTGAAAGGTTTCTTCAGAGATCAGCCCTTCCCAGGCAGCAGGCCCCAGGGGGGTGGTGGTAGGAATGAGGGGTTGAAGTTAGCTGTACTTCACCTTGGCTTGTGATGGGGATAATTTTCAGAGCAAATACAAATCTTGGCCAGAAAAGCCTCTTCCTGCCACTAGTCAGACCCAGAGCATGCAGGAACTCTCATTCACTTTATGAAAAGAAAACAATCATAAATGTGAAGCGATCCTTACAGGATCATACAATAAAAGCCAAATGGATAAATAAAATTTAACAAGCTGCTAGGGCTTTTCCAAACCCAAGTGCTCTTCTCTACACTGTAATAAAAACATTCAGCCAGGCTCCATCTTCTTCTGCCACTGGGCACAATCCTATCCCAAAATGGTGGCAATATTTTCTGCCTTCACCAAGCACTTTTCCTCCCATTTTGCCACACAAAGGTCCATAGCCCTTTCCTCCCTGCACAGCCACATAGACGTGTTTTCCAAGGACCCCTCACTCCTCCCTCCCCATGCTTCTGCATCCAGCTCCACCTCACTCCTCTCCTGCATTTTTTTTCAATGGTTTAATTCAAACAGTATTCTACCCCAAAGTCAGTTTTTCTCCTCTGCAATTCCCCTCTCTGCACTACATGCAAATATGAATTTAACATTTTTTTTTAAATGGTATTTCTTTGTCCTGCAACTATACACGTTGTCAAGTCCTGCTTCAGGTTTTGATTTCCAATTATAAGTTATATGATATAAATGAGGACATACACGACTTTCCAACCTAATTCCACTGAGGACTTCTTAATTCATCAATACACTTTACATTAGGCAGTGTGCCTTAGATTTCTGTAAAGATTATACAAAGCACAGCTGGTAGAAGAGAGGAACCGTACAACAATATGTTATGCAAAATGCATTCTGTGATTTCCCATGTAGGACACCAGCTACTGGGATGTAGGCTATAAAACCCAGAAATATTGATTTGTTGTACCAGAGGACTGAGAGGACACTGGCTGCAGGAGGGTACTTGTCCCAGCTCAGGCAAACCAGGTGCTTTGCAACTCTTCACAGTCAACTGAAGGAACTGTACTGACACTATCATTCATCATGGATCAGAGGAAAGGCTTTAACGATGCAGAAAAATTAAGCTTGAAACATGGAAATCACAGAAGCTATTGCTACTGCCAAAACCCAGCAGGATGAGAAGGGGGTTGTCTTCTACAGGGATTCATGCAGGTACTGTGTGTCCCTTTTCTGGATCCTCCTGAGCCACCCCTCTCCTGTCTGGAGCTGCACCTCTTTTAGAGCAGCCTCCACAGCTCCTCTGTGCCCACAGCAGAAGCTGGCTGAAGGTCTGAGAAATCTTTGACTGAGATAACACGTTCAGATAAAATTGTGCCCCAGCACCCCCAGGAACTCTGACTGTGTACTTATAGGGAGACCAAAAAAGAATTTAATCAAAACAAGCACAATTTTCTTACACAGTGAGAGTAGATATTTTCTAGACTAAACAAAACCAAACAAGCTGCACTCCCACATGCTCCACAGGCTTGGGTCACCCTAGAATAGGAAGCTCTGGTTGCCTCCCAGTCTCAGATGGGTGTGCTGTGCATTCTGACCACATGCTGAGCACCATATATGCACTCAGGGTCTCCTTTGCAGCACGGCACATGTTCAAGCCACCACTTGCTTCCACCGACATGTGTCACCTCCCACTCCAACTCTCCAAAAACTAATGTATTTTCTCACTTTGTTTTGCACTAGCACAGGCAGCAATCATGCAATCTTCACAATTTCTCTGGTCTGGCATAATCTATCCAGAGTTACAGTCAAGCATAGAGAAAACAAAGAAATTTGGGTAGTAACCCTGGCAGGTCCTGTCACTAATTACTAGAATATGAATATTCCTAAGAATCAGTTTACACCTCCCCTACTGTTGAAGTACCTGATGATGATAATGTTGGAAATTAAGTGAGCACAGCAATGAGTTGTTCCTGTGCCTCCAAACACAGGGAGGTTAAAATTTAAAAGTGCACAAAATTACCTGCTGTGGTCCCACAGAAGCACCTAAGCTCACCACTGACTGGCAAGCAGCACCACAAGCTCAGGCACACGCTTTCAGATGAAGTGGTGCAACCACAGCTGTGGGGTGACTGCAGACTGGCTGTGTCACTGCAGCTAGGAGTGACACTTGACCACAAGTGGAAACTGACAAGTCTGTCAGCAGAGAAATTGCTATGGACATCCTTCAACACCTCCCTTGCTCTTTGCCAGCACTTACATCCAGCAAAGGGAGCACAACAGTTCACCTGAGCAGCTAAGCAAGGAAACAACCAGTTTTTAAATCAACTCTGCATTCTTCCAATACAGCACCTAGAGACAAAACTCTCAAATCTTTGGCTGTGCCGTTGTCTGAAGATGCCCACAATGCCTGAAACAACCTTCATCCTAACTGCCACAGCTTACACCTAACAAGAGTCTACCAACCCAGCACGTGGCCATCTGATATCACCAGAAACATCACTTATATAACTGCTCACTAGCATGCCTTACAAACTGCTGTAGTGACTTTAGCAAAGTGGCATAAGTAGAAAATATAGTAATTTTAAAAAAAAAAGAGTAATCATGGGTTTTTAAAATCAGATTTCTCAGCTGTTTTTCTGTTTGCTTTTTAAAATTTCTATTTCCAATCCCTACAATTAACTATGAAAATATTTCATTTGAGATATAAAGCTACTGACCATCTCCAAACACAGCAGCCAGATCATAATTTTGGAACAAAAATATATACCCTTGGATAGACTTTTTTTTACTAAGAGAGTTCACTGGGTTGCCTCATTCCTCTACACACACAGAAAGAAACCTAGAGCCATTTCTGAAAGCTGCTCAGATTAGCCTTGCTGTAGTCAATTCCCACAACAACGGGGAGAGACCCAGCAGGAAGCTCCCCAGATTTTCCAGGGCTCACTCTGTCACCCCCAGAATTACAGCACCATCCCAAGCAGAGCAGCCTCCTTTTCCTGCAAAGTCCCTCCAGAGAGCAAATCCTACCTTGTGTCTGCCTCAGTCCCGTCTCCCAAAAGATGCCAGCCACAAGGTTTAGTAATACTTAAAATAGCCCAACCAGCTCACGGCAGTCCATATATACAGTTCTATTTCAAGCACATCCAACTTACTGTTAGAGATAGCATGAGAACAACCCGCTTTCTTCACTCACGCTTGACATTTATCTGATGCTTTGACCGTTTGTGCTAAGGCAGTGTGAAATTGCAAGCTGGCACATTCAGCAGCTTGGACACTCAGAACACAATTTCAGCACCAGTAAACGAGACGGTGCTAGAACCGCCCCTGAGCTTGTTAACCGAGACCCATCTGGAAGCTCGTGTTAGACATGGGAATCACAGACCACACTGCACTGACAGAAATTTATTCCAGTGTCCCTCCCTGCTGACAGCAGCACAGCCTCCATATTTTTGCCCAGATATTTTGCACACTGCCGACTTGCTTTTGCCCAAGGCCCAACCTAGATCCTGCACTCACGGAGCTTAATTCTTCTTCCTCACCTTGACTCCCAAGCCCTGCTGCTCCTGCTTCTCTACAAAGGGGGTGTAAGTTTTGGAGATACTCCTTGATCATTCCTGCTTCCCTGCCAGGAATTTGTCTCGGCCCCTGGCCACCGTCAAGCTGTTTCTGCCTTGCCAAGTGCAGCCCTTGGGAGGAGGGAGAAGGCTCAGGAAAGCCGAGGTGAGAGATACTGTGGCAGTTTTTGCTTTACACAAAGCCACACTGTTTTCTCCCTCCGCACCTGCTGTCGACACCGAAACCAGGATCCTCCAGGCAGAGCCTTTGGCGGGGAGCGCCTCAGCGGGTGGCCTCCCATGACGAGCGAGGGCAGGCTCGCAGTGCCCACCTGTGTCAGTCCTTGATCTGCTTTGACCCACGGGGTCAGGAAGGACCAGGCGTGAAGCCCCAAGCCGAGATGAAAGCGTCAAGGTGCTGAAGCGGCACAAACCCACAGGGATGGAGAGGTGGCGCGGCGGTGGTTACGCCAGGGCGAGGAGCAAGGCAGCCTCTCCGGCAGAGACCCGCCGGCGGTGAGAGGGGAGAGTGGGGTCGGCCGCCCGCCCCCTTCCCCTCACGGGCCCCTCGGGGCCGCCCCGCGCCTCCAAACGGCCCCAAAGGCCCTGCCCTGCCCGCCCCTTGGCCGAGGGCAACCGGGGAGGGAGGCGGCCCCGGCCCCCGCGCCCAGCCCTCACGGAGGGGCTCAGCAGCAGCTCCAGCCCCCTCACCCGCCACGGCCAGCCCCGCCGCCGGCCCCCGGCCCCGACACAGCTCCTGGGGAGGGCGGCATGGACGCCCCGCCCGAAGAGCTTCTGCCTCTCAGTCCCGCTCCCTCTCAGCCCCAGCCCCGTACCTGGCGGCGGGAAGGTGGACCGACAGTCCCACTCCAACGGCCACACCCGCCTCTCCCTGGGACTTGTAGTCCGGCCCCGCCCCGCTCGCCTGGGGCCGTGGGCGCCCTCCCTCGCTGGGAAGGCACGACCTGGCACGGCCCCGCAGGGCCCCTCTGAGGGTGCCGGGCCAGAGCCCCCCCCCCTCCGGGGTGGTGCCTTCGTTCGTGCCGTACTGTGCCCCGCCCCGGGCCCGACCACACCGCGGTCAGGCACGATATGGCGTCGTCCGGAGAGGCCGAGGGAGGGAAGCGACGGTGCGTGCCGCCGTCCTCCCCCGCCGGACTACAACTCCCACAGTGCTCCGCGGCAACAGCGGCGCTTCCGGGCGGCGGCGGGGCCTCCGCGACGCCGCGCCCGGTGGATGGCGGTGGCGCGGAGGATGGGGCCAGAGCGGGTGTGTCCCGAGGAGCCGGGGCCGCCGGAGGCCCCCGACGGCGCGGCGGGCTGGAGCGGCGATGAAGAAGAGGAGGAGGAGGAGGAGGAAGAGGAAGGAGGCGGAGGCGGCGGCGGGTACTTGTACCAGCCGCTGAGCCAGGAGCCGGAGCAAGGCCCCGGCGAGACGGCCCCTTCCTCCACCCAGGCGGGTTGCGCTGAGTCGGGCCCCAGCCTACAGGAGCGGCTGCAGGTACCGCTCAGCGCCTCCCGCCGGGCCGGGGGAGAGCCGGCGGCGCGGTGCCGCGGGTGGGGGAATGGGCCCGACCCCTCGCTGCCCGCCTTTCTCTGCAGATGCTGAGGCTGCACCTGCCCGACCCGCCGGTGGATAGCGAGGAGGAGGAAGAGGCGGAGGCGGAAGGCGCCGCGGCTCAGAGCAGCCGCAGCTCCATCCCCATGGATGCAGGTAACGGCATCCCCCGCCGGGCCCTCTCGGCCGCCCCGCGCCGTGCTCGGCCGCAGCCTCACGCCCTCTCTGTCCCCAGAGCATGTGGAGCTGGTGAAGAGGACGATGGCCAGTGTGAAGCTCCCCACCCTGGGCATCCCTGCCTGGGCCAGCCAGATCTCGGAGGAGCAGTGGAGGGACGTGGTGCAGCGCACACTGCAGGCCCGGCAGAGCCTCGGCGGCCCCAGGCCCGAGTGGAAGTGAGGGCAAAGCTGCGGCACGGGGGCTGCTCACCCCGCGCCTCCCTACACCACACAGGTGAGGCAGGCGTCCGCTGCCTCGGAGCTGGCTGGTGCTGGTACTTGGCTGCCATTGACCTTCCACTTTCTACCACTGAACATCGTCAGGCTCCCCTTCCTGCTCCTCGTTTTTGGTTCTGGCTGTGTAAGCTGCTGTGATGTCCTTTTGTTGGCTTCCTCTGCCTCTGAGAAGCCTGACCCATTTCCATGTGTGCGTGTGGAGGGAGGGGGCTTGTTTGGCTTTGCCCAGGTTCCCTTGGGAAAAACACTGGATTTGTCTCGGTGCTAGAGAAGTCCCTCTGCACACTAGGGCTCCTCCTCCCAGGACCGGGGCTGTGTGTTGGAGTATCAGACGTGGAGTCCAATGTGTCTTTCCAAGAGGTCAGTTTTATTTAGTTCTGTACATACAGGGACATCTGTACAAAATCCAACACTTTCATACTATGTAATGCTCTACTGAAAATAAAGTACACCATATGTACATACGAACTGTAAGCAGCTTAATACTTGTGTCCAGGGGGTGAATGCAGTACTTAGTTTTGCTTGTTCCCTTGGGAGGAGGGAGCCAGGTGAAGTGGAAGAGGCAGCTCCAGTTCTGTCCATTTGGCTGATGTGGGGAAAGGCATAGGCAGAAATGAGGAGCGCTAATGCTAGAAACCAAGTGCTGAGCAAGGGGCAGCTGTAGCGTGGCAGACACAGGTCTGCAAATGAACAATACATGTGCTGGAGAGGGTGAACACACTTCCCCCTTTCTCACATGGTCCCCTTCTTAAATGTCCAGGACACTGGAATGAATAGGCATCAAACTAATGGCAATTTGAAAGTACTAAGCATTGGATCCCTGACTTGGAACAAGACACAAAAAGCTATGAGAACATCAAAGCTGTACAGCACATAGTTGTAACATGTTACAGTCCTGTCCCTACACGCAGCACAACCCCAGCAACCTTCCTCTGGCTACGGTCGGGGCCTGCTGCCAGAGACAGATCATCTGCAGGACAGTGACAGCCCCTGCACACCACACATCTCCATTCTGCAGGCAACCACTGCCTAGCAGCAAGCAGGCTCCAGCAAGGGCACATGTCGTAGCATTCCAAGAATGAGGTGGCAGCTTATAACGCAACACTAAGCGGAAGAGTTGTACTGCAACAGGAAGAAACATCCTCCCAAGCCCTGCTGTGGGAGTCACTCAGCAGTCCTTGTTTCTGCTGTGCCCAGAGACACCTGCCACTCCTGTGAGCCATCCGGCACAGCTACATCACCCAGCGCATGTCTACATGCTGTGCCAGGCATGAGGTAATTGATTGGCAGCTGACCATGAGCTTGGACTAATGTTCAAAATAAGCAATAACCTCCCTGAGGTGTTTCATAAGTCTCCTGATGAACTGGGTCATTGCGTGAGGCAGAGGGGAGGCAGGGTCCTAGGGTGACTGTGGGTGATCTCACACATAGTCACGCTTGCCAGCCACTCCTAAGAGATGGTGGCATGTCTAATGAGGGCCAAACTGAAAGAGCTAAATGGGATGGGGTACAGGATACACCGGGGAAAAAACAGCTTGGTTTGGGTTGGAATAAAGGTGTGCTGCACACCGACAGTAAGATTAGAGGGGACATCTGACCTGGGAATGGTTTATTGGTGAGGATGAGCAGATAACACCAGGACCTTCTACAACATCCTGTGATGCTGCAAAGCAGTGTCAGACTAGCACTGACACCGTGAGCTCCCTGCACTATTGCAAACCCACTTAAGCTTTGGTGTCAACAAAGCAAGCACAGCAGGTAAGAAGCAAGGAAGACTCCCTTTTCTATCACAAGCCATCCTCTCTGAGGTGGCACCTTGGTGGGGCACTGAATCTGCACCACAAAAGGTGGGGCAGTAAGCCAGATCACAGTAGCACCCAAGTGCTGCACAACCCCCTGGGCTATCAGCAAGGGTGCTCTAAATGCTAAATTAGCACAAGTCCCTGATGCACCATATGATAACTAACAAGGGCCTTGGGCCACAGGAGGTGCTAAAGTGACAGGGTGAGGCAAACTTTGCTCAGCTGAATTTGCTCAGCAATTCAGCAGTAGCACCTAGCCATTGATCATAAAGAGGAGACAACTGAACACATAGAAACTCAGCCTGGCCCCAGAATGTGTATCCCTTGCTTCCACTAGTTTGCAGAAGTTACTTTGGCAGCACAAGCTTCCTAGAAACCCTGGCCACTGCAGAGCTAAGGATGAGATACAGCAATAAAGGGAGAGCTGTAGGTGTATTCTAATTGAGCAGCTAGAGGAAGAAAGCTGAAGTCAGTGGCTGATACCTGCTACAAACCAGGAAGTTAATTCTGGGACCACAACTAACCCAAGAGACAAGGATGGAGACGAGTCAGCACAGACCAATACAAACAGCTGAAGGAATTCACTTTCCCACAAGAGAGCTTATAAAGGTGCTCTAAAAGGAGGTCTGCAATAGCATGTAGTGCTTGCATCCAGCTTTACTGGGGGTAGCAAGCACTGAGCCCCCTCTGCGCTGACAGGGGAACGGAACAACGGGCTTGAAGCAAAATAAAGGTGAAAGCAAACATCTCCTCTGCTGTACGTGAGACCCTCCAGCTGTGGAGCAGCACCCCAAGGCAGGGCGGAGAGGCAGCAGAGCCCCCAGAAACTCTGTCACACACTCCTGCCCCCAGCTCAGCCTGACCTCTGACCGCCGCGGGGCCTGGCTGCACAGGCAGCATGTGGGCAGGCATGGCGGGGATGGGCACTTGGGGCTTGTAGCAGCACACTGAGCCACACGTGGTAGCCTCTGGCCAACACAGAGTCTGTGTCACAGGGCAGCAAGGCTCTGGCTCCCAGGCAGGGCAAGAACCATGCGGCATCTGGACATGAAGCAACTCCTGCCTGGGCTGTTGCAACTGCAGGTCAGAGGGGCTTCCTTCACGCACACACACCCAAGGTGGAAAAGCAGGAGGAAGAAGGATAAGCAGGAGGATATGACAGTGGTGGGATACAACTTATAACGTAAAACCAGATCTACCCTGGAGGGATGCAGATGGAGTGGAGGACAGGCACAGCTCACCATGTTCATTCCTTAATTTATACATGAGAACCGAGTGCATTTCCATGACCCCTGGGGGAAAGGGATGGGGCAGAGCTTCCTGGGCCAGCTCCTGAGCCCGTCAGAGAGCCTCCTGGCTTGAGGTGAGAAATTCTTCTGCTCTCTTGTGAGCCTCCAGGGCTTTTATAGTGTAGACGTCCTGAGGAAGCTCAGATTTTCGACGCAGCAAAACCTTCTCCTTCTTAATGTCTTTCAGCATCTACAGACAAACCAAAACAGTCAGGGATCAGTAGCAAAGCCCTTCACCCCTGCAGCCTCCCCACTCTGTCTCCAACTGCTCTAGGATATGCTGCGTGACACTGCAACATGCTGAGAGGCAAACACAGACCAAAAAGGACAGAGAAAAGTTCCAGCTGCACTTTTTCCAGAGTGTGAAAGTTAGATAAACTCCACTCTTCAGACTACAGGTTGACCTCCAACAATCAGGGATGAGAGGAGGGGCATTTACCTTTGGAAAACTTGGAAAAAGCCACCTGTGGCTGCTGAACCCTAGACTGACTATGCTGATGTCCTTGCTGGTGCGAGAGTAATTGTGGAAGGACCCTTGTCTCCTACACACCTGCACAGCCTCTGTCTCCACCGTTTTCTTCAGTAGCTGTATATCCTCTGCAGTTGGGGTCTCCGTTTCCATACAGCAGACAGAGGGCAATGATGGAGGTGCGTAATACATGGGGTACTGCAGACAACAGAGACAGCTGGAGAGTCAGCACACCATGCAACATCAAGCCTTCTCCCCCAGCATCCTAACACAGCATAGCACACTCCTTCCAAATGCCCTTCTGGCACCCACAAAAGTAGCACTAGGTACACAGACCTACCACAGCATCTTCTCCTACCCATTCCTACCCGTGCCCTCTCAGCCACAGCACACTGCATGTGCAGCCACAGCTGAGAGAGGAGTCCATAAACACATATAGGCTCTTTATAAAGCATTACTTAGAGGTTGGTGCTACAGAGGGCCAGGCTGGTAAAACACTGCCAGCATCCCAAAGACACGGGGCATTGGGAGGAACAGACCACCACCACAGCTGTGTGCACAGGACTGAGATCAGGTGCTAGCACCTGCCCTCATGAGCTGAGGAAGCAGGTCAAGACCCCCAGCACATTCCTGTCTCATTCATCCTAGGTTCTGCTGTTATCCACCTGGGGGTTCAGTCGGGCCAGTTCCTCTATTTTCTGCCACATTTCTTCTCGTTCCTTCATCCTGAATCTTCCCCTGCAGAGACAGAGAGCACACAAGTGTGAACTCCTGGGGAAAGTGCAGCTTTCACTCATAGGAAGCCAAAAGCAAGAGACAGCAGAAAGGTGCAAGCTAGGGGGACAGCTGCTTTGTCTTTCAGACAATCCCTAATTCTATCTAGAGGTGATATGTGGCAAGGAGAGGGGATGCTGCAGCCAGCAGCAGGTAGGCAGACACACTCTTTGCTCACTTCAGAGCAGAGGGTGGCAGCAGTAGGCTGTACAGGTACTTTTTTCCTGGCTTTGGGCCGCCAAGGTGGAGCAGAGTGACTGGTTTGTGGAGTAAAGCAATGACACCAGTTTGGATGTCAAACACACATTTTCCTGGTGCCCCACAGATGCAGAAGGACAACCTGTCATTTCCAGTGGAGCTCACAGTTCCTCTGCTCTATGGTGGGAACACACCACAGAGCTGCCCAAGCCCTCAAGCACAGCTATTGAACTTGGCACAGATTTTGGCACAGACCTTAAGTGACTGTTGAACTGGAGCACTTATAAATCACAGGGCAATGAACACTCACTGCAAACAGAGGTAAGAATCCACCACTCCTCGTCATTCTTTTCTGCATTTTAAACATCTGCACTAAAATTTCTGCTCTATTTCTGATTTTAACTACCTAGCTTTCCTCTCAGGTACTGGTCTCTCTTGTGCCCTATCCATTCTAAAGAAGTTGTTACACTCTCTAATCATCTCACACTCTTGAAATATATGTGAGAAAGGAAGCTAAAACTGAGAATGAAACTGCAAAGCATTCAAGCAGCAGACTAGACCATCAGAGAGAGAAGGTAAAAAAAAAAAAGAAAAAACAAAAAAAAAAAAAGAAAAAACAAAAAAAAAAAGAAAAAACAAAAAAAAAAAAAAACAAAAAACAAAAAAAAAAAAACCAAAAAAAAAAAAAAAAGAAAAAAGAAAAACCACAACCCAAAAGAAAATGCCACACTTCATTTTCTGACAGAGCTCTGAAGAACTCTTTTAGCAGACTGTGACCAGGAGTTAGCAATGATCTTCCCTATCTCCTTCCTCATCTTCAGCTTCTCTGGAATACTTTTAAATGTGTGGTAAACAGAAATATAATTATTACTCCAATCTTGCCACTGGAAATGTAGACCAATATGTTTGTCCACAAAGACCCTCACATCATGAAGACCACTGCCCCTCCAAAACAATGTCTACTTTGCTGGTATTGTGTCTACCACCATGCCATGTCAGGGTGTAACAAAGCTCATTTTGTTTGGCTGGACTACAAAATAAACCAAGGCATTTCATCCGTTCATTCAGATCCAGGCCTCTCTAGCACAAGTCCTTTCCTTTCAGACCACCAAAGCAGTTTGAATATCATCAGGGAAGGCTTCCATTCCTCGTCGCACTTGGAGATCCATCAGTTTATCAATCATGTCTTCAGCTGTTATTGTAAAAGACCACCTTACAAATGGAATACCTGGTCTAACAGCAGTGCTTCTAAAAATCTGAAAGCTTTACACCTGTGGCAACTCTTTTCAACCAAACAAGTATTTCAAAAGAATGAAACAAAGTTTCATTTTTATTTTGATGCTACATTGACTGTAGCATTACAGCTGTCCAACATCCTTCTATAGAAGCTTCCTCTTAACTTCATTAGTCAGCCTTGATTTACCTCCTACCCTAGGACACCTGCATTGCAGTTTATCTGAAAGTGTTGGAGAATCTAAGTCTTTGGAGAATCTAAAAAGCAACATGTCACAGGACAGTGCTGAGTCTACAGGAGCAGTACCTCCAGCCCTGCTTTCCAGGCGAGACGCAGCTCATCAGCTTCATTCATTCCTGACCCCATTACTAGCAGTGTGAGAAAGCCACTGGCAGGATATTTGAGAATGCTATAATGGGAGGCAATTTCTCCTTCCCACTGATGTGGCCTATGCAGAAGAAGGCAAGATACATGCTGACACCATACTTCTTGAAAGGCACTCAGGTGAGTGAAAGGCACTCTGCTAATCCCTCACACTTACAGAGGGGCACGTTCAGAACAAGGCACTAGTTATCTGCCCCAGCCTCCACACTGTTTCCTGAAGGGTTCTGGTAATTCAAACAGCATCAAGATGTCTGGGGAGACTAGTATGGCACAGTCAGTCCATCTACACTGAACAGTAGAAAGCAGCTCCAGGAAGAGTCTGCCCCTCAATGACCGGCCTTGGCTGCAGCTGCAGGTCAATCATGCCTTGTAGGTGATCCAGCCAGCATTTCCACAGGCAGCCTTTAGGCATTGCTGTTTTACTCCGGAGGCTCTTGACATCACAGCCTCACAGGTTTTTATTAGGAAAAAAAGTACTATTTCTACTCAGTTTAAGCCTCTGTGTTTGAAAAGAAACGGGCAATTTGCTGCAGTGTCATAGCACTGTCTACCAACAGGCATGGCCTGCAGTCAGCTCTGCCAGGGAGGCAGCAGGAATGAGTTGTAGATGCAGCATGTCTTCTCCACTGGAATGGGACCTGTTGGTCTCTAGAACAGGTTGCAGCACTCTGCAGAAAGAAGAGCAGGTAGGAGAAGCACAGAAATGGCACCTCAAACTCCAAGGCAGGCTCTTCAGCTACAACACAGTTTTGTTTCACTGGGGAGACACCATTGAAGAGCACCTTCTCCTGCCTGTGAAACATGCTTTTTCTAACCCAGTTCATTCCAGCAATGACTTACTCCATTACACTCCAGAACATGCACAGTATTAAGTGCACATAGGTTTGCTTGTATTTCTTGGATATTTAAAAAACATGGTGGGAAAACATGACCCAGGTTTCTAATCCATCTTCCCAATTGCACACTCTTCGCCCTCTGAGATTGTCCTACATCTTGTCTGGACCCTGGTCTCTTCCCCAACAAATCCCCATCTCCTCACTTCTCCTCCTCTAATTTGTTCCCTCTACCTGTCCTGTTCCCACTATCCATTAAGAATAACACTACCACCACCACCTGCAACTCAGCTTCTTCACTGTACCTCTTGCCCAAAGCTTCTACCTCCTTGCCCAGAAAAGCTGTCCTCCACTCCCTTTTGCCACCAATTTCCCTTTCCACGTTGTTTCCCAGCTGGTCCCTACAGACCTTTCACAATGTTCCCTCCCAGCTCTAGCATCCTTTCAAAGGGAGATCTTCTTACACTTCTCAAGTCAGGAACTGCTGCTAATACTGTGCTAGAAACAGCAGAGTTGAGCTGCCTTGTTTTCACCCAGAAAGGCCTCATTATCTTGGCCCCCTGTGGCAGGCATTTCACTTAGCTGAGCAACTGTATCATCATGCTCACTGTAAGTGAACTCATCTCAGATTCAACTGCTAAAAGGCATTTTAATATCCTGCCCACCTATCTTACAACTGACATTTTACCAGATATGGTTATCTAGGAGAGAAAAAGGTATATCCTTCATAAAAATCCAACACAATGTTTTCTAAAGCATCACTAGGCAAAGAGGCTCTAGAGGAAAAAAGCCCACATCTTAGCAAGAGCAGAAAAAAGTGCATTTCTAACCCATCTACTTCTTGAACAGCTCTGAGCTGCTTTGTTGACCTTTTCTAGAACAATCCTCCATCAGCCACACAGCAGTGCTAGGAACAGTCACCCTCAGCAGGTAAGTATGGATAGAAGGCAGAAAAAGGTAGAAAAAGCTCCTGATAGAAACACCAGGTAGATCTCATGGTGAATTTGCTATCAGTGTGACTTAAAATATATGTGGAGACATTTGTGGGCTTCACAAATGCCCTAGAATGGGAAATAAAAATAATCTTGCTTGCTCCAATTTTAGATTTTAACAAAACCTTAATTTCTCCAGATGCAGGTCACCCATCCCAAAACTTTGATTCATATCTCAACCTTTTTACTTATTCCTATTTCACAAAACAGCTGAATGTATCCCAGAGCTCCCCACTGACAGCAAGGGTTAGCCCTCCTCTCCCCACCACGACCCTTGCAGCAGGTCTTGCTCATCCAGGAATGAGAAGCATTATTTTATGCCAGTGAGTCAGCAGAAAACAGACCTAGGGGGAAAAAATTAAAAAAAAAAATCCTTCTAGTTTACTGAACTGTCTCAGCTCACCAAGGCAAGTCAAAACCAGAAAAAAAGCAGAAACAGTAGTTCTTTCCTCTTTACAGCATCATGGCACAAGTACTTCCTGAGCTTGTATTTTATCCCTACCATTTGCTATTTGAAATTCCAGGTATTATTCCATTTTTATACTGGAAAATTGAAAGAGTCCTGTGGCATGAAAGCTCTTCAGAAAAATCTTTCTAAAGCAGCAGAATTCCAGTTACATCACTATGACACATGGTAAATGTTTCCAAGGCAGAGCAGCAAGCATCTCTGCAAAGCTCAGTATCCTTTACATTGTAATTTATTTCCTCATGACCCAGCAAACTGTCACTCTTTTCAAAGTTACCTGATTCAGCTGAACTGAAAGGATTTTTAGCAAGGCATACATTTTACCTCTTCTCATCCCTACACATAGTTATTGCTGGGGAATCTTACTTTCTGACAAAATTATTTGCACCGCCTTTCCATTTCCTCTCTGCCTACTGATATTTACCATCTGTTACTGTACCCCAAGGAGACTCTAGGATGAGCCTGTCACTTGGCAAGAACCTGTTACTCACTTCTGCTTCTCTGCCTTGTATTGCTGCGTGCAGTCGTCAAAAAGCTTTTGGTTCATCTCCATGAACAGTTTCAGTGCATTGTAGATCAGCCCATGGATTGTCCTGCAAAGAAATAAAGAAAGGAGAACAAGTCATGGTGATATCCTCCAGGTTCTCAGCCCTGAGTTAGCACCAGCAGCACAGACAAGAGCTAGCAGCAGCAGCTCTTAGCACATGAAAACCCTCTCCACAAACACAGCAGGGACTACTGCACAGGAACAAAGAGACAGAGAAGAAAGAGAAAATCACCAAGACAGGGATGTTCTACTGTGGAGTCAGACTACTGAGTGCAAAAATATGCATTAATGCATTTATTTCTTGTAGTTAGAAACTAGAAAGGAAGGATGCTAGGGACCAGCTCAGGGCTGTTCTCAAGGGGACTTTACCTCATCTTTGTGCCTCTCACAGTTCACCTCACATATACACAATTACTTTGTGTTGAGGGCTGCCCAGTCTCAACCATGAAGTTTGTCAGCAGTCCTGTAGAGATGGGAACCAGCACAAAGAATACCACAGAACAACTTCGTGTCAATAGCTTATGGGTAGGTTGCACTGAATGTGAACTCTCTCTGGGAGCAAGGACTCTCCTAGGGAATTAAAGCAACTATTGAATCTGTCTCTGAAATACCTGACCCAGAGGCAAAAGATGAGGGACTCAGAAGACTGAGTGCTACAACCCTGCTGGACTTACACAGGCTGTCTGACAAAGTGCTGGAGTAGAAATATGGGAAGGAAGAGGAGAATCTGAGGTATTCAACCTGCCCTGAAAAGATGCAACTAGTGCTAAAACAAAGGCAATGAGAAATAAGAGGAAAACACCTTCAGGACTTCTTCTGCCATACCATTGGAAAGAAGACAGAAACAACAGAATCATGAATCTTGTCTGATGTTGAGAAGGAAACAGAACCAGTGAAGGATTTCAGAATATAAATTCCTTTCCTGAATTTTGGTCAGGAAGAGCAGTAGCACTGAGTGAGGGAACGTCTGTGTGCATCTGTCTACACACACAGGGGGAAGTGTGCACACACATCATACATGTGTGCATGCACACGTGCCCATATGCACATGCCTGCTGATGCACATTCATGCATACCTGTGTGTTTGTGTGGATTTAAGTCTCTGTGTCTGTATCTACCCCAGTCTTTATAGCACCTTGACTGGGGGCTTGAGTTCATGCTTCCTTATACAATGAAGAGAAGGAAGCAGTCAAACAGCAGACCATCAGGGAGCTCTCTGTCAACAACTTTCACCTCACAACCCTGTCTTTACAACCCAGCATACTCCTGAGAGTATACATACTCCCAGCATAAGCCTGAGACCCACCCAGCCTCCCTAGAATTAATTACTGTGCTTGCTTCCACCATCTAGAATAGGGGAAGAAGACTTTTTTATGGGTGTGGGGGTTTTTTTGCTGGAAGATTTTACAATCTTGTGGAGTGAGTATTTTTTAACAAATTCATTAAAAAGAAGTGTTTTACAACTCGAATTAAACAAGTAAAGAACCAACTGAAGCAGCAGTTGGAAGAAAAAAAGTGGATGGGAGAACCGTAAAACAGAGTAGTATCAAGGAATCAGACATGGAGGGCAATAATTTGACATGGAACATCTGCCTGGTTAGTTCTGCTTCTCCATCCATTCTTCTGGTACTCAAGGAGTCAGGCACTGCAGTAGTTAAGGTCTCTGGTCTTGGAGAGAAGCATATGGGTGATTATTTATTAACAAGCAGTCAGCAGTAAGTTGGAAAACTGACTGGACATGACCAAGAGACCAGCAGCATTAGTGATATGGCCCCAGGGTGGGCCTTGCAGGTGCTTCACCCCTTACAGAAGCAGGCTACTGGGGTTTGCTGTGACACTTTTCCATGATGACACTATTAACAACCCCTCTGGCTCAGCCTCTGGTGTCACTGAGCACCATGCATCATTGCACTGTAGCAGCATGCCCCAAGATTGCTAGGAGGTCAAGCAACCCTTGCATGCACAGCAAGTGCCAGGGCATGCAGAAAGACCTACTTGTTCCAGTGACTCTTGGAGTTCTTGTAGAGGGCTGGAAACATGATTGGGAGAATTTTGGCTGCGTTATCGCTGATCAGGCTCATGATATATTCGTTGTTCCAATAATACAGTGCTCGTTCTGCCACCTGCAGTGGGAGAGAAAATCACCCTTGGAGAGGCTCCTTCCAGTAACACCTGTGGTTCACAGGGAAACTGTGCAGTACTGAGACCAGTGCCTGCCACCACCCAGCCAAGGAGCAAGTGCTTCCCCACAGTGCAGGCAGCAGGGCTGACCTTTGCCAGCTTCTACAAGGCTATCCATCCATGCTGCCCAGCATTCTTTCCCTTAGCCCCTGCCAGACACTTCTCACTCTTCTGGGGAAAACCTTACATTCTTCACCAGGCAAGTCTACCATGGATACACTGATGACTCCAACACCCTTTACACAGTACTTGAGGACAGTGATGTAAACCACTCCAGGTCCCAGCTCAGACTAGCTCCAAGCCTCCCTCATTTCCTCAGACTGTCCTCTGGAAAGCTCCATTCCTCCCTGGCCTTCCCCACAACAGAGTCTCTCTGGGCTTTGGAGCGTGCTTCAGATACCAGGCCCACAGTTCATACCACTGATTTAGTAAGGGTGAAAATATGGAAAAATCTCGGGGCAATCATCCTGCTCTAACAAGACAAACAAGCCTAACTGGTTCTACATATTATAGATTCTGCCACAATTCTTAATATTTAACAACATATCTGGGCAATGCAGATTACCAGGCTAATTTCTGCATTTAGCACTAGCTTGAGAATAACCTAAAAACCTGGGAAGATAGACATCCAGTCTAAGTTTTATGTTTCAAGTGATGGAGAACTCACTATCCCCTAAAGTACTGTTCCACATGAGTAAACAAAGTGAAACTCACTTCATGTTCACATATCTAGCTTTTCGTTTCCAGTTATTTTATCTTTTTAAGCCTTTGTCTGCTAGATTAACATACAATCCAGTGAGAAAACTGCCCCATCAAGGTTTTCAGACTTACCAATAAGTCAATTCTTATTCTTGCTCTCAGACACAGAGACTGTCCAGCCTGAACGTAGGGACACCTCTGGGATTAGTTTTCTTAAGTTGTAAAATGTTTGCACTTTCTCCAGGTTTTTTAGCCTTGTTTTTCAAAGAGTTGGCAGCAGATGTGGGCTGCTACCAAGTACAAGATGCCTTTCCTCCAGCCTTTACTATATTTCATTCATGCTCCTTATTTACCTACGCTAGCTCCCCTTCCACTCCTAAGGGTCATGTTAGTCCTTTGGTTCCCATCATCACACCAGTAATCCATGTCCAGCTGGGTTCCATCAGGCTCCCCCAGTCCTTTCCAGGAAATGGTGATCTTTGACATACATGTGACCTAGACTGACCTCATCTTTGCCTTGTAAACACACAACTTTGTCCTTTCTGTACCAAAAGACATACTGGAGCCACTCTGCCTCACTGTGCAGTCAACACTCACACTGGGGAGGGCTGTGTCACTGTTTAACAGCCCACCACACCTGGGTCAGCCACGCATTTCACCAGCAAGCTGTCATCTTTCCTGGACACTCTTCATGGCAATGTAAGCCAGTGAGCCAAGAACAACTGTCAGGAGCTACCAGCAGATCCTACCACCCTGGATATTTCACACCTTAAAACAACCAGCCACAGAGATTGTTTTGACATGGTACTACACCCAGCTTCCCTTCAGTGGGAACAAGAAAGAAGCAGATTCTAGCACTTTTTCAGTATATCTTACCCTTTACAACCTACACCAGATTAATACAAAGTACATTTTCTCTGCACTGTCTCTTTGGTTGGCCTCCCTCCAATGCTGCAGCCAGCCTGGTTTTACTGCAACAGGGTGACACTGGATGAATCTCCATGTTTGCTAGCCAAAACAGGAGGTGGCAGGGCACCTCTGCTCCAGCTCCAACCTGCTGCAATACATGGTGCTGAATGACACAGTGCAGCAGGAAGTGCTCCACTAATTCACTCTGCTTTCTCTTTGGATGAGCTTGCTGTTGCTGTAAAGAGGATTCTCACTGTCTCCCAACACACGTCACCCCAACTCACCCAGGTCAGACTTCTGTGTGCCACTGATCCACAAAGACAAACCCAAAAGCTGTGTTATTACCCTCACAAGACAGTGCTCTATCCCCCCTGAGCTGAAACCCACCTGGAAGTGTGGGCTGGAGACACACTTGGCCAACTGCCTGAACAAGGGCTCCATGACTTTCACAAATTCAGATGGCTCAATCACATCCAGGATCTCCTCCAGCTCATTCAAAAACATCACCTCCTTGGGACTGTGAGTTTTTGGCCAGAACTTCAGCAAGCCCACAATCACCTAAGGGCAAGTGTAGAGAGTCAGTGTTAGAAGCCACATTAACAGCAGACGCAAATTAAATTTTTAAGGTTTTGATAACAACAGCAGAGGGGAGGAAGTTGCAGAAGAAACTTTCTCAGAAAGTCAGGGTGGCTTATCAGGAAAGGAAGAAAAGCCCAACCTCTGCAAAGTTAGACACAAGACAGCAGCACTGCTCTGACTGCTATGGTTCTGTACTCCAAGCACAAAGTTTAGAATCACTTTTCTTCCTCAAACACAGATTAACACAGAAGGCACAAACCAGAGTGTGCACTCACTGGCAGAGCAACTATGAAGATCAACTAACAATATTGAAATTTCTACAGAGAAGGTCACTGAGGAATCATTATTCAATACACTGCAGAACACACACAACAAAAACAAAAATTTAAAAAAAAAAGCAAAGGATGAGTCTGGGGCAAGGAAAATGTAACAGTAAGATTAGAATCATCGAAACACTATTTCCACCAACTCAAGGCTTGAGAAGCCAACGGTTTCATATCCTCAGTGTTTGCCATTACTCATGTCTGCCATTCAGGCAAGAGTGAGCTTTAGTGACTCAGATGTAATTTCTCCTACAGCTAAGGTGGTGCAAGGTGTGTCAAGTCTGTCCTTGCTATTACTGAGCACATCTGAGGCCTTGCTCACCTGGCAGTCACTCAGACTACTGTTACCACAAGAGCTATCATGTCAAGCCTGGCTGAGAAAGCTTCTAGGAGGCCTACTCTAAGTGAGTGTGGACCTAGTAAGTGACCTGGCCTCCCTCCAGCACTGATGGAAACATCTCCCAATGCATTCAGAGCCTTGCTGATGCACAAGCCCTGTAATTCTTCAAGACTTCAATAACCCCACTCATCTCAGGAGTCTATTCAAAATCTTCACAAGCAGAATCCTTCAGCAGGTCACAACCTGTGGACAATATGGCCTTAGTGTGTCTGGTTCAGATAGAATGCAACACCCACTGAAGTGGGTCATCCCACTGCTTTCCATAAGTACCAAAACAGACTTGGGTCTCTAATTCAGGGGCAGCTAACCCATTATCTAAGAAGCAGTGACAAACTATAGAGCTTTTCTATTTGAGCAAGCTGCAAAATTAATCCTGGAAATATTGACAGATTTCTATTTCTCTCTTCCCCCTCACCTTACAGTAAGTGCTTTGGCAGGAGGCTGTTGTGCTGGATGTCAGCCACAGGAAGTACTCAGTGTGATCAGGAAGCTACTTTCCACAGTTCATTTCAGAGCAGGCTTTTGGGAGCACAGGAAATGGAGGACCCACATTTAAAGGAAAAGCTAGGAGGCCTGCTTCAGCACTGCTGGTGCCAGAGCTGATGGAAAGCTGACAAGAGCTGACCAGCTTCCATCAAGCACGGTCAGGCTCACCACGAATGCACACATTTCAGCTAGAGAACAGCATGACCTCAGCTAGTGTTACTCATTAAAATGCTCACACTTTCTGGTGCTCCCTGCTATAGTGACACAAGTATGTGTTCCTCGACCATCTGCTGTTTTGAGGCTGTGAAGCTCAGCTCTGTAGAAGACATTTCCTGGCCTGCAGTGGGTGGAGAATCACTTGTGTCCTGCTTGCATCCTCTTGCCAAGCCAGCATATAGCCTGGTTTACACTGAGAGTCTGCACAGACAGTAACTGGAATATGTTAGGTTCCTATCTACACTGCTCACATATTTTAGAACCTGCTGTTTCTCAGCACTACGTCCTGAAGCCAAATGAGTCTACAATGTGACTTAACACTATGGAGGCAGCAAACTGATGCTAGAGCAGGAAGGAGAATACTTTCAGCATGGCACAGTGGTTTGCCTGAGTAGAACTTTGTGTCTCAGGTTCCCAGTCTCATCCCCACAGTTTTTCAGCCAACTCTGGAGTCAGTCTGGAGTGAACTCTTAGTACGTCAAAGGCTGCACAAGCTCATCCTGGTTTCATATCAAATGTCCATGTATTTTGTCTCTGCAGCATCTGTTGCTAGCTGAAAGCTCTGCAGTGAAAGGGCAGCTTGGTATAGTTTTCATTCTGCTACACTAAAATCTGAAGCACGAAGGAAGGTTAAAATCCACCTTCTTGAAGCTTTCAGGAGAGAACGTTAAAGACTGGCACACGAGCAGCACAGCCCCTTCTGCCCACAGTGTACTAGGTAAACCCACAAACAATCCAGTTGACTCCCAGCCTCATTAGCCTTTTTCACCCTTGCTGTACTCTAAGGAAGCCATGAAGTTTCTTGTGACTTTACTGACACAAAGAGGTTAAGCAAGGTTACTCACTGGTTCTGTCAAGCTGCTGTCTTTCTCCAAGAACTGTACGACACAATATGCCAACTGCAGGAAAAAAACACAGCAAGATTAGAGCTTCCTCAAGTGTACCTGAGATTAAAGTGCCATCACCACCCTATGCTGGAAGCCACATAATGCCCTCTATATGATAAGCAGACGGTTGCAGATCCAAATGAATCCAGTTCTTCTGATGGCAAATGAAGGCTATAAGACCAAGCAAGTAGGGCCTGAGCTGAGGACATTTGAGCAGCAGGAAGGATGAAGCCTGAGCCACCTAGAGCAGTCCACAGTTAACAGGCTCAAATGAAAGCAAAGCTGCACACATGAGAAGGAACAAACCTGACTACCACAATGCCCTGCCCCGTAAAAACAAGACTGAGAGAATAGACATCACTGCTCAGTACCCATAGTTTCTCACTTCCTAGCCTGACTTCTGATCTTCTCTTCTAGCATATATTCTAAGAATACATGCAAGAAATTAACCTCTATACCAGCCTAGTAGCCCAGCACTCCAATTATCTCCATGTATCTCAGCTGTGACTAACAGCTGATACACCACAGGAATAGGCTGATGATCACAGCTTGGATTTTAACCTCTCTGGTTTCAGCAAGGCCCCAATATTTCACAAACTTCCAGCAAAGAAAGGCAAAGCAGGCTACAGCATTAAGTCAATTGCAGGATACCCTCCTATCAGACAGTGGTAAAAAGCACACACAACATATACATACAGACCCAGGTACCACAAAGCTGGGAGAAACCACCACAGTTAGGGACTACTACAGAGAGCAAAACATCTCACAGCAAGAACTTTGCACACAGTAATGCAGCCAGGTGAATACCTATAAGCAAGCCTGAACAATGGCTTTTACAGGAATCCTACTCTGTCCTGGGAATTTGAAGTAATTCTCACCTGCGGGTGGTAGACACTGAGAGACTTCACTTTGTGCAGTGGTAACAAGACTCGGATGAGGAACATCTTGTGCTCTTCCTTCAGAGGCAAAGCAAACCCATTGATTATGCTGAGAGGAAACAAGAGTCTCATTAACAACTTAACCCAGCAGAAATATACTCTCTCTCACTTCTGAAGAATGAGTGGCTTGCTCTAACTCTTATTAGCCACTTGAGAAAGAACACACCAGAAGTGTGGTTGCTGAGGCCCAACCTGCATACCATGCTCTGCGAGAGTTTCCTCAGCAACCACAGCAGGGAAACACCTCCAATCTCCATTCTGTCCTGTGCCAGGCTGAGCCCACACACACACTTAAGAACCTCTGGGGAATGCCATCATAGAGAGTCCTCAAGGTTTGTACTTTGCAGAACAGGAGGACGGTGGTATAAGAGAAAGCTGAAAACTAAAGGGCATTTGAAGGCATGTAGAAGGCTGTCCACTACTGCAGCTTCTCTGGGCTGTGAGGAACTTTTGTTCAAACTCAAACTCAAAATAACAGGAGACAAATCTGAGGAGGAGAAGGCTACCACTGTATTTATTGGCAGGATGGAGAGTACTTTCATTGTGTGTTTTGCCAGACTGAAATCCTCTGGAAGAGGTGGCTCATGAAAGAACTGCTGAAGGAAGGCACTGCCAGCTTACACAGCGCACTGAGCTGCAGGGTCTCACTCACTACAGGCCCTCTGGGACTTCCAAAAGTGCTCTTACCTTCCCAGGATCTCCAGCAGCTCTGCAATCCCATTGTGGTGCTCTGTTTCATAGATGAACCTTAAGAGAATAGAAGAATAAGAGGTCATTGTCAAAAGCTGGATACACTTTGATAAGGAAAAACACTGGAGACAGGGAGTTTCCTATCAAATGACAGAACTCCAAGACGACAGGGCAAAGCGAAAGAGACAGAAGCAAATTAATGGGCCTCAGATCAGCTAAAGCTCACAAGTCCCAACACTTGCTATATGTGCTGAAGACAGCACTATTACATCCTCACTGCTCATAAGAACAGGTGAATGGTATACCTACCAAAGTAGCTTGATGTAACTGAGTCACTTATTAATCAGTCTGGATCAGAAAGAATCATAGCCTAGAGGTCCAAATTTATCTCACTAGATTGTCCCACTCGCTCAGTAGGTCAGTGACACTAAAAACCATCTCACCTGTAAAATATATTGTTGATCTGCCGCCTCACATATGCTCGCAGACCCAGGAACTTCCCATAGATCCTGTGCAGAATAGTCTTTAGGAAGTCTCGCTCTCTGGGGTCTTCACTGTCAAAGAGATCCAGCAGCTGTGGGGAGAGAAATTCAGTCAGTGTCTGCATACTGCCTGTCTGGACAAAGCTACCAGCAACACTGCTGTTTGTAAAAGCTGAGTGATGCCTTCAGAATCCTGTGTATAGTGGTGGCTTCCCTGAAACATGCAGCTTCCTAGTCATGAGCTGAGAGATGATCTATCTACACACTCTACATAGCTGTGTATCCCTGGATTTCCCCTGCAAGGCCCAGTGGTCCTTCTCTACCTATACAATGACTGATGAGTTCCAGGGACTACAGCTTGCACACACTCTTGCCATGCAGAAAATTTGAGCTGCTCATTCAAGATTAGACAAAGGGAAAAAAAAAACTTCTTATCATCAAGCATCCGCTGACAAAGCTGAACTGTTTGTGTTACACCCAAATTTGCTGCATGTCCTTCATAATGGTGGTGCACAGTGGTGGGGACAATGATTACTTACAGATAATACAAACTTCTGGTCAATGTATTTCTTGGCTACGTTTGGCTGAAAGTCAGGTGATTCCAGGAACCGGAGGAAGAACTCATACACCAGCTATGAGGGGAGAAAGAGAGACCACTTAGAAATCCCTACCTCATCCTCTCACCAGTGTCTACAGCAGATTTTACATACTTTCTTTCTCCTTAAGGATTCAAGGAAAGGCTGAGAAGCCTGAATGGAAGCACAGAAAACACAGGAACCTGTGTTGCCTCACTTAGAGGGAATAACTCAGCTGCCCTTGCTCTGATGGGCAGGGAGAGCTGGTGGCAGATACCAAGTCTACATGAGATCTCATCACCTCAGGTCCCACCAAAGGCAACAGCCACTTACTCAGATGCAGACACTAGGCCTGCAAAACTCTTCTCCCACCTTCAGCCTATGTCTCTACAGAAAACAGAAACATCCAGAGATGGCAAAGGCTCAGGCTTCATTGGAAGCCCTTGAGACACACTAGGGAAGAACACAAAAGCAGAGAAATTAAATGCACCCTGGGAAAACACGTTGTGACCTCTGTCTCCTGGGGACTGACTCAGAGTGGCGTGGCCCCACGAAGCCATGAGAACTGCATGCCATGTCCCACTAGGACAGCTTGCTTTAAGAAGGCTGTCAGTGCTCAAACAGCAACTTCCAGTCCTGCTGTCCTACTAGAGGGACAAGTCCATTCCAGGACTGCTTCTAAGGGTCCACTAAGCCAAACAAGAGCGCCGTATCCTAAAGGTCTGACTCTGGAGCTGAAGGAGCTATGGGGCCACCCATCCTCAGGTAGGGCCCAGCTATCAAGGACAGTAGCACAGAAAAAACTAAGGTGATAAGCAAAACACTCAGCACGCACTTGCCTCAAATCCATACTGGCGCTGCTCTTGACTTAACTCAGAGAAATCAATGCTTCCTAGCATTCATAGCACTCTGGTGCCCAGGACACACCATTTCAACTGACACTCACATTCCTATGTCAGCTGCAGCAGTGAGGAGTGATTAACTAGTGCTGCAGAACTGCACTTTATTTCCCTTCTGTATTTTCTGTTCCATTCTGCAATGTCTGCCTCTTGTTCTGCCTTTGTCTGCTTGACAATACATCCTTGTTCAAGTGCCTCAGGAGACCCCCCCATAAGCTTACCTCCTGACTTCCACTGCTGAGCTCTGCTAAACCATGCTCACTGTTGCTACCATAACCTTTTCACCTAGTTTGTCTTCAAGTTCATTTCCCAGGGCATGCAGCCTAATGAAAATATCCTTGGTTTCCTTCCCCTCCTCCTCCCCTGTCTTTTCTGGTCAAATGTTTACTCCCAGTTACCATAACTGAATTATATCCAGCACACAGGAGATATGTTAGTGGGTGCTGGCATAGGCCACATGCAACTACAGCTGTCTGCAAGTGAATGTTGCACGCTGCCATCAGCCTGCTTCAAGGACATCCCTGCTGCCTGCATTGCCTACAAGTCACCTGTATGTCAAGTCACCTACAATGTCACCTGCCACCCATGGATGGCAGGCCTAGTGTCTCCTGGTCCCCAATGCCAGCACCTCCTGGGGAAGCAACCAGCAACAGGGATGGCAGCCTCCAGCACGGCATGGACTCTCAACATCCTGGAGATAAATTCATCAGATCTATAGCCCCTTTTTCTCCTCACCTGAAGGTGTGGCCAGGCAGCCTCTAACGTAGGCTCATCTTCCTCAGGGTCAAACTCCGCGCCTGTGGGATTGGATGATGGTGGAAGCGTCCGGAAGAGGTTCACTGAAAACTGAGGTGAGTGAAAAGGTGTATGAATGACATCCCTGCACCTCACGATGGCCCCCCCTGCAGCAAATCCTTCACTGCAGAGCAACGCGTTTTGATTTGCCATAGCTGTGCCCACAAAGAGATCCCTCCCTAGGGGCTACAGGGTTACAATCTGCATGGGAGCTCCACAAGTGCAATCTGTGCCACAGACAAGAACTTCCACCTCTCCCTACAGCAGGCACTGTCACCCCCTTCTCCTTTCTTCTCTTTCTGGTAGGTAAAAAGGAATGGGTAGGATTGGGGACACACTCATCTCTGATAAATCCCTATCCCTTCCTTCCCCCCATGCTTCTGAAGTGTCCCTATTACTGTAGCACACAAGCATATATTGGCCCCATGCCCTACCTACCATGATAACAGCTTCAGGATAGATGGCCTCAGTGACAACATCACGGTTATGCGTGATGTATTCCACCATCTCATTGAGACCTGCTCGTTTCACCTCCTTGAACTTCAGGTCACTGAGGGGGTCAGAGATGAAGTCAAAAAGCACACAGCACTGCCGCAGCTTCTGGATGAAAAGCTCTTCTCGTTCATGTGGAGGAGCATCTGTCAGAGAAAGGAGGGATGTCTGTCCTTGCAGATAGGCAGAAGATCATCCTGGTTTGCCCAGGTATCACTGTGGTTTGCTCTCTGTACTACATTTCCCCCTCCCATCACAGGGTAGGGGAAGAGGGAGAGGCAGCATTATCCCTGCTATGGAGACGACATAATGAAGGCAGACGGATTGCAAGGTCTCTGAACAACTATCCCATAAAGTGATTTTGAACACAGTAGCAGTTTGTGATCTGACAGGTACTGATCCCGTCCCAGTACAAGCTACACTGGAAAAGGAACTCACTTAACTAGCTCCCATCTCAGACCCGTGACACACATGCCCTGCACATTGCAGCCACAAAGGGCAAAGCACACTGCAGGCTAACCCTCCTCCTAGACAGCAGCCAGGTGGCAGAGGCCCTGTATTAACAGCATTCTCTTTTGATATATTGCCACTGGAAACTATGAGCTGCTAAGGCCAGTCAGGCAAACTGACCTCTTGCTTGCAGAATGGCTGCTGAGCTGCGAGGTCACCCTTCCTGAAAGGGCTGCCTGTTTCTGTAAGCAATGTCAGCAGCGGATCTGGCTGAGTGGCTGCTGAAAATGCTTTCTCCTTGTCCGCACTTAAGCCACATTTAATTGCAGCATTATATAGACTAACTGCTAATGCTGGATAATTGCCCTAATGTGTACAAGCTTAACATCACTACCATCATTTGAAATGGAAACACAAGGAGGAGGAAGAGGCCTTGGTCCTCCCCCAGGAATGGGTGGTTGTAGGAACCAAGAGAAGTCTGCACCAAGGTTTCTGCATATCACCACCTTCCTCCACAACCTGCTGAAGAATCCAAGGCAATCCTAAGCACACATAAACATGAGGGTTTAAATCAGTTCAAATAGTAAAGAAAGTACTGAAGTTTGCACTGAGTATCCCCCTTTTCTTCTAGGCTATCTATCAATTCCTAGCTCACTGCCAAGCCACCCACGTTTCCCTGAGCCATTCCTGATGCATTGCTGGCAGGTTAGCAGGACATTGCCAGGGTTGCTTTGGGGAGAGCACCTTGTACCACCACGCTCTGCCTGGAGAAGGCACAGCTGTTTTGCATGTCACCCCCAACCTACAGCTTCTTTACCTTTAAGGGCTGGGAGCTTTTGCAGTTCCCGGTTTTTGCTCAGGTTGAAGCGAGAAGAGCTGTGTCTGCGCTCCTTCTTTACAATCTGGGGTCCCCCTGAGTACTTAATCTTGTTCAGCTGGGTTGGTGGGGGAGCACTGTTACTGGGACGTTTATTTGAAGTTGTTTGTTGCTGCTGCTGCTGTGGCTGCTGCTGCTGTGGCTGTGGCTGCTGGGCCTGATGAAGGAGAAGAGAGTAAAACAACTCATAAGCTTTTACCTACAAGCCTTACAAGCAATCAGATACCTTCAGCATCTTCTTGGACTGAAGAATCTGGGGGTGTTTTTCACTGTTGCACTTGCATCTTACCCACTCCTGCAGGGCTCTAGGCCCTTTAGTTGAAATTGCAACATACTTAAAAAGTGAACATCAATTTTACTCATATCTGCAAGGTACCACAAAGACAGCAGAGACTCAGCACACAAGGTGCTAAGAATATGGAAAGCAAAGCTATGTCTTGCAACAAGTTACAGCAATTTGTTGACACACAAAAAAGCAGAAATAAGGAATTAAAATCTTGATGGGCCCCAGCCTCTGATTACAGCACTGTTCAACACACAGCAAACACGTTTTGAAAACTAGCAGGTTGCTTCCTCATCCTTCTGCCAGGAACCACCCGGAAAAAAGCAAAGCGGCCATGACAGCCCTGGAAAGGCAACTCTGGAGAAGACTAAAATCACTGCTGCATTAATAGACCAGGAGCTGCTAATCTATGAACCTTGGCCATACCCAAAACTTAGGTCCTAGGCTGTGAGCTTTCCCAACTCATCCTGGCTGCTCCCTCTGCCTTGTCTCAGGCTCACTGCTGTCTGGACTTTTCCTGCCATTTTGCATTTTCCACATCACTCCTTTCAGCCACACAACTCTTTGCCTGCACTTTCCTCCATCAGACATCCTCTCCACTTCGTATTTGTTAAACAGCATTTAAAGAGGCTCTTTATTTAAGCAGGTGACTAGAAACTCAAGGCAATGTTTGCTCATTTCAGCTCAGTTCTGACCTTGCTAAGTCCCACTTGAGTCATAATAGCTCAATAACTGACCCTTTAACACCACACTGACCGAAGTTTTAAAAAACTTAATATGGAAGAGGGCAACATCCTGCCAGCAAGACTATAGCAGAGGGCTCAGCTGGAGACAGAACCCAACCTACTCTGGCTCTGCTGTGTGAGCCCAGCAGCTTTCCCTTCCTCAGCTCTGCCACCTCCTTCCTGCTGGCACATGAATCCAAGGCGCTGCAGGGTGAACCTGTTTAGGACACAACAGGGATAGCACAATAGAGGGGGAGCAGAAATGTGTGAAGTCCTTGGACATCAACCTCTCCTTCCCCCATAACCTCCCAGCTGCCACATACAGCACAGTGTTACAGACACCTCCCCAGACCACCGACCAGCAGGATTTTGAGGGAAAGCACCAGCAGTGCTGAAGCTCATCAGAGTTCTCCTCCAAATGAGATATTGGCAGTCTCTTCTTGTGAGGAGCAGCTGAGCTGCAGCTTACCCTGCACAATCCTTACCCTGAACTGATTCCTGTTGTTTTCCAAAGAGATGCAGCACGGCACCACAGTACAAGAGCTAGAGTTACTGCACCTGCAGCATGGGGTAGGCAGCAAGGTAGGAATAAGGAAAGCTGCCTAGCAAGAGACAAAGAAAGACTCAGCACCAATCACGAAAACACCTGCTGTCTTGCTGGTACAGGAACAAAAGATGGATGCATTGGCAGCCTCACAAGTAACACTGAGGGAAGCAGGACACATGGGTCCTCCCAGCTGACAGGACATGCCTGTGCACTTCCCCCACACCCAGAAATGCCACAGGCAAACATTCTGAGCATGTGAACATACAGCATGGTTGTGGCCACGCTGCCTTCATCAAGGATCTGGAAAAGTCCTTGCCACCAGCTTCTACAGCCTTCAACAACTGACATGAAGAGAGACAAAGCACAGCTTCAGGTAGAGCTTGTAGTTATTTAAGAAATAGACATAAACACATACAAATCATACAATTGAGTTTGCTAGAGAAACTCCAGTGATGGGGAAGGCCAGATATATTCCTGTGCTGCAGTACTCAAGGTGTAGGATGGATTGCTTCTATATGGACTTGCTGGCATCAAGCTGAATACTTGCTTCCAGGAGGTGCTTCCTGTGTCAGGCCTGCTGTCTTTCTGCCTTTAACACCTCCTACCTTGGCCACATGAATCAGATGAGGCTTGTTTTAAGTTTCCTAACACTTCTCTGAAGTTTCTATCTCTGAAAACACCTCAGACTGCTAAAACTGAAAGCCTTTCCCTTAATGCATGGGTGTCAACCTCACTGACTGTTTCCCTGGCATCAACACCACCTGACCACTGCAAGCACACATCTATCAGGTCAGGCTCAGCCCCTTCCTGACAGGCAGGGCTCACCACACCAGGGCAGTACCAGCTGCTCAGGAGACACTGTTTGCCAGTGGCTGTTAGGCTGCACATGCTGAAGCAACCAGAGAACAGCACAAAGTGACCAGAGAACAGCACAAAGCCGTTCACTCAAGCACAGTGCGGCGGCCCCACCTTTCCTGCTGTGATGAAGCAGTTGCTTGTGCCAGCAGCAGGACAGGCAGTCCCAGTTGCAAGTGTCTTCCAACTCCCCCAAGCACAGGCTCCCCTGCTTCACAGCACTTCCTCCCCACTGGTTCCCACTACCTCTCCTCCTTGCTAGGAACTTGCCTGCACATGTCAATGAGCCCCAGGACCTGGGCTTGTTCTGCGCCATTTGTCTTCACTCCGGGCTCCCAGGGACAGAGATGATCTTCCTTCAGCCACAGTGCCAGCTTCTCCTCTGCTCTCTTATCTGTGCATGACCTCACCTCTGCAGCCACTCCTACCGCAGCTGGGTGCATCCATACTCAGAAAGCCCTTCTGCTTCACTGGTCCCAAGAGCATCCCCCGCTTGCTAAGCTTCTCAGCCCAAATCTGCTCTCAGCTCCTCCTCCTCGGATGACTCTTCCCATCCCTAAAGTCAGTACCTGCTCTCTTTGTTTGCTGTTACACAGCTTTTTCCCTACTAAAACCAAGCTCTCTGCTTCAGATGTTACAGCAACACGCTGTAATGCTTGTCTCTGTATAATGAACTCCAGGTACTGCAGTAACAAGCCCCATGGTGATATCTGCAAAACACGTAATACAGCAGCTCAGTAAAAAGGAGCATCCCCTCCCAGAGCTGCAAATCTCATCAGCAAGGCTCCAGGCTGCCCTTGAGGCTGCAGAGCAACTCCTCTCTCCCCTTTACTGCTGCTGCTATTCCCTGCTCCCACTTCCAGGTCATTAACTCTCTTCCCCACCCAGCTGCCTCTCCCAGCCTTTCTGGCCAGGAGGAGTAACTCTTTCTCATCTTCTTCAACAGTGCCTTGGTCTCTGACATTGTTTCTTTTTTCTCCTTAAATAGCCATGCAGAAATTCGCTCTTCCTCATAACTTGATCATGTTCCAGAGGGAATGAACTTAAAAAACCTTTTATTTCCCACTCCCTGCTCTTGCATTTTTCTCTACTGCTCATCTCCTCCTGAGCAAATTGCAGCCCCCCAAGACACAGTCTAGCCAAGCTCTGCTGGCTTTTCACCTCAGATAGCTTTACCCTAAGATGGGCGTCTAAAAGAGCACTGCACTATCCCTGTACTTAGGAGGGAAGTCAAACACTTGCCTTCCCTGGTGGGGATGTGCCTACTTTTGAACATATCTGCCCTTTCAGATCAGTGCGACTAAGAGCTCCTTTGCTGCAGAGAACAAAGCATTATGCTTAAGGGTGTCTGGACTGACTCCTACCCTCTTCATCTCCCTCCACAGGGATCCTCATAGGAGGTCCTTGTCTGCTGCACTTGTTCAGATCTGTCAAACCATAGCTGCTCTTCAACAAGCTTTACTCATTCCACCAGCCAGACAACTTGTCTGCAAAACAAGTCACAACTTTCTGGTACAAGGATAAATTAGGGCTGAGACGTTCCCTGCTTCTTGGAGCACAGTGTGAGAAAGGAAAGTGCGTACTGGAAGAGGGCTGCCCAAATGCTTCTCTCCTGCTGCAAGCCCGTAAAGCATTTATCAAAAAAATTAAGAAAAAAAAAAAATTCTCTTTGGTCCACACAACTTTCACCCTTGAAAAGGAAACAAACCAACCCTTACTCCACAGAGGAATTTGCAAAGCACAAAACTCTAACAATGGCAGTAGAGACAATTCAGGCTAGTCTCAGCCCACCAACCCCACCAGGCAATACCACTTCTGGTGTTTCACAGGGCAAACCACCTCCTGCTTTTGACACGAGGAAGGAGTCACACTCCCAACACACGTTACCTAATTCCTCATGGTCCCCCACTGTGAAAGTCAAAATACCTTTCTGTGCTTCTTGAAGAGCAGGAAAATCGCATTCAAGCTGGCATACATTTCTTCTTATCGAGTAAAGAGCTCTCTCCCATTCTGCAGAGCAGTCCGGAGACAGGAAAGCACCAAGGGAGAACAAACTTGACTGCAGGCTCAACAGGGAAAGGGGGAAGAGACCTGTGGCAGCACACACTGCAGAGGTGTCTCCTTTCTGCTCAGCTCTCTGTTCCTATGATCAAAGGAGGCCCAGCCCTCCATCTTAAAGAAGGGCTGGATTTTGTTTGGAGTATGAGGAAGTGGCTGGGTATATTTTGTGGGAGGGAAGGTTAGACGCATCACTTTTAAGTTTCTTCTGCACCCAGAAACAACCAGCCATTAAAGCTGTTTCAGGTCACAGAAGGAATCTTGCAGCCTGCACTTTCTTACTGCACTACTTGTAACCAGGAGAGTAGCACCACAGCCCACAACTGATTTGGATGGGGTCATCAGAGTGCTCTGCTCTGATGGCTATCCAACACCCTTGAATCGAGAGACCCAGGTTTGCCTTACTCTTCTCAGAGCTGTGAACTCAGCAGACAAAGAGTGCCAAGTAAATGAAAGGTAAGACTGACCCTGTGATGCCAAGGCAGGAGTTCTCTCACTTCCTCAGGGTCGGCAGACAGCTCTCTCAGAAAGCTCTTTTCAGCTGTATACATAAAACAAAATAAAATGGGCAGAGGCCAAGACCAGGATGGGATGTAAAAAGAGGAACTACAAACTGCTACCTGCTCCAAAGAAAAAAAACTCAGTTTGTGATTCCTTGCTGGCCACATGGCAGGTTAAGTACAAGCATGGCTTTGATCCTGAAACAGAGTGGTTAGTAGTAGGGGTATTTTCTGAGGCTCTGTGACAGATCTATGCTTTAAAGGAGACTCTAAAATTTTGACTACAACCATGTGACTGAACTACAAATTTCTTCCTAGTCACCATTAGCATTACATGTCCTATACTCAGTCCTCCAAATTACAAATGCAATGTGTTCCAGACAAGACTCAAGCACACAGGCTTCTTATGGACGTAGAAGTGACACAGCTTGTTTGCCAAACTGCAGTATTAAAAAAAAAGAAACCACACATATATGTATGCTTCCTTAGACAGGCGTACAACGCTCTTTTGAGCCAAGTCTCAATATCCGCAACCACACTGCTTGAGTGCCGGACAAACTCAAGTCTACCAGGAAAAGTTCCAGTTTATCCAATTTTTTGCTAATTCTAAGCACAGTTTATCTTATTATTGCATTCTGCTGAGGCCACACTGATCCATCTATCTTGTCCCACCACAATTAAGAGAGAAAGAGGCTCTGCACAGCTAGGAACACAGACTGTGACTTCTTGTGAGCAATGTTGTGTTCAGCAATGCAACTGTAACACCAAAAGAGAACTGTTTCATCTCTAGCAGTTTACTTCTTTCAGGTGTCCTTCCTAACCTCACTCCCCCAGAAAATGCCTTAGAGGAACACATTCTTTTTCTATCCATACTCACTATTTTCCCACTCTGACATAAGGTTACAATAGTTTATTGTGCTTAGCTCTGACAGGAGCAGGGAAGTAGGCTATCAGGGAGGGAAAGCTGCTCCTATCAGACAGGCTTCCTTCTTGATAACCATGGCTCTTCCCTCTCCGCAGAGAACTTCACCATGCCCACCTCTGCAACCAGCACGTGCCATCAGCTTCACATCAAGCATCTTTTTGCATGGCTACAGGGTATGAGGCTCATCCTGTCTCTTCCATAGTCATCACTCCCTTTGAGCCAACTTTCAACGGGAACTAACTCCAAACTTCAGTCTTTGCTACCGTCTTTTCCAGTTCCTTAAGACGACGGTGACGTGCACTGTCTGGCAGAGCAGCCTGAATTAGAGCCCTTATTCCACCTCAGAGATGAGTTGCACGCGCACACTGCTTTAGCCAAGGCGAAAGCCTTACCTCTTCCGAATTCTCTGTCCCACCATCCTTCCCGCTACTGCTGCTGCTGCTGCCAGGCTTTGGGGTGTTCTTGGTAGACTTCGGAGACTCCTGAAATGATGAAAACACGTTCAGAGAAAATTTCATCTCGTGTAAAATTTTAGCACTTCTTTGCAGAGTTCAGGTGCGCACCCCCACCCCACCTCCGCCCAGCAGCAAGTCCCGCTTCAGGCCGTCGCTCCTTTTCCCCAGAGCAGGGCACCCGGAACGACTGCCCCAGCAGCAGACGCTCGCGGAGGGGCCACGTCCCGTTCCGGTCACCGCAGGCTGACCTCGGCTGGCGGAGCCCCGCGCCCACCCAGCCTGGGCCAGCCCTTCCCCGGGGCACGGCCCCACCGCTGCCTACCGGCGCTACAAAGTACACGGCACCCACAGCCCCGGAAGGCACGGCCTGGCCCTGCCCGCCCGCAGCGGGCGGCGGCGGCAGAAGCGGATCCGGACCCCCGCCCATCCCGCGGGCAGCGCCGGACTGAGCGGGCAGCGGGACACCGGCGGGCGCGGGCAGCGGCAACAACCGGCCTCCCCGCGGCGGGACCGGGACACGGGTGGGATCGTACCTCCCCCACGGGGGGCATGGCGGGGGAGGGTCGGCCGTGCCCCGCAGCCTCCGCCACCTCCTGCCGCCTCCCGAGTGCGCGGGGCGGGGCGGGCTGCAGCTCCCGCTGCCCCGACGGGCTCGCGCGGGGGTACCGGTACCGGCGGCCGCCCCTCCCCGCGCCCTCCGCGCGCCCCCGCCGCCCTCCTGCACCACCTGCCCCGCCCGCCCCGGGCGCGCGCCCCCGCCCCCTGCCGGCCGCAGCCCCGCGCGCGCGCCCCCGCCCGAGGGCCGCGCCGAAGGAGGCCGCGGTAGGGAGGGGCGGCGGGAACAGGCGTCCGATCACCCGGCCGTGCCCGGACCGCGCGGGGACACCCCGCTACCGCCGCCGCCCGCCCCACCTTCTCCTTCTTCAGCTTGTAGGGCATGGTGAGCGCCGGGCCCCAACCGCTCCGCGCCCGCCGCCGCCGCCGCCGCCGCCGCCTGCGCCCGGGTCCGGCCGCAGCGCCCTGCTCCCATTGGGCCAGCCGTGCCGGCCTGCCTAGCAACAGCCGCCGCCGTCGCCGCACAGCGCTGACGCAACGCAGCAGATTTTTCTCATTGGCCAAACTGCACACCGGCGCCGGGCACGCCCCCTCCGGGCGGAGCGGGGCTGCGGGCCAGGAGCACTTCCGGGGCAATGCTGATCAGGGCCCGGCTGCAGCTGGGAGCGGGAGGGTCGGTCTGGAGGTGCCCGGTGCCTTGGGTTGCTCCTGAGGGAAGTGGTTGTAGGGGCGTGTGAGCACTGGCCAGGCGGAGGGGCACGCCGAGCAGCTGTCCGGGGCTGCCGCGTCTCTGCTGCGTGCGTGTACGTGCCTCCCGGAGGGTGGGAGCGGAAGCGGCGGGGGTCCTGCTCCTTCTGCCGCGCCCTGCGCGGCTTTCCCCGCGTCGTTCGGGGACGGAGAGCTCCAACAGCCTGAGCTGGCCCCAGGGGCTGCGCCCCGCCTTTGTGGGGCAGGTGCTTGTTGGCGCTCTGAGGCGCGGCTGCGGAGAGGCTGTTGGTGGGGGTCGGTGTAAGCTGGTGGCTGCGTGGATGGATGTATCCCAGGGTGGATGGAATTGTCCATGTGTAAGAACTGCAAGGCCTGGCACAGCCAGAGCGGTGCTCCTGATGGTAACAGAGGACGTGGGTCCCTGCAAGGTGAAGTTGTGGGAAAAAACAACCAGCAGGCACCAGGCTGCCCTCAAGTTCATGGACCTGAATTGAGAAAGGTCAGCTGGTAAAGGATCACCCAAAAGGGCTTTAGGGTTATGATGCCTAGGGGTTCCCAGGTCAGTCCAGAGGCTTATTGTCAGTGTGCTTAAGATGGTGGGTGCTGTCCTATTGCAGGAGATGGAAGAGCTCCCATTCATTTTAGCCAAGCTGGTGGTAAGAATCACTCTGGCTTGGAGCTGTGAAGCTTCTGTCTGCAGCCAGCGTTGTGTGCACTGTGGGCTTGGTACTGAGAAACCCATACTGCGTTCTTGGCTCTAGACAGCTACTCTGTGCAAGGCATATGCTCAGATGGGATGTGGCACACCAGTGGGAAACTGCGGGACATCAGTGGAGAACATGCAGATTAATATAATCAAAGTATTGCCGTTTATTGAGAGTAGGAGAGTAGCGGTAGCCCTTTTATACACAGGCTGATAACATAATATAAGCATATTGCTGATTGGTACAACACATTCTTCATATGCTGCAGTGCACTATCTAACTGGTTAAATACAGCTCTTTATGTGTTGTCTATGAGATGCTTTCCCATCCTGTTATTCTTTTCTGCTGCCAACTCCCTTATCTTTTGCCCGTAGCTGATCTTTTAGTAACCTTGCAGCTGGGCCTCAAGGCCCTTAGCTCACTCTGGCTAATGCTAAATAGTCAGGATTGCTCACATGTCTGTTTTCTTCCAAAAACTTTCCCAATAGGAAATGGCTGGGAGTCAGAGGTGCTTCACCTGGAGCACAAGCTTTACAAAGTCATAAGGTGAACAAGCCTGGCATGGTACATGGGGAAAAAAATTTCCCCAAGACTGTAAATCAGTCCAACAGCTTATTGTCAGCATGCTTATCGACATTGGCTTGACAGCTGCTGGCACTCAAGAGGTTCCTCAGGAAAAGAGCAAGGCCCTGGTTGGTGTTGTCCCTGTCTTGCATCATGTGCAAGTAATCCTGGCCATAGCATCTGTGTGGTTGTGAGCAGGGCACCATGCCAGTGTGATCAGGCAAAAGTTGCTTGCTTGAAGAGTTCATGATTATCACCTTTCCCTCCCACAAGTTGTCACACTGAGCTCTGTATTGGCTTTCCTTACAGTTCCTCTGCACACTGGTGCTGCAGAAGCTTAGCTCCACTAAGCTGCTGTTGGGCCCCTGAATTCCTCTCAGTGCCAAGCAGCTGTTGTTTGGGCCTAATTTTCCTGAACAGCAGAGGAGTTACATCCTGCTGCCTCAGATGTTCAGCAGCTGCCTTTTCCACCAAAAGCCTTTTCCGCCTTTTCCGCTCAGTAAACACACGAGCAGTGAGACCCACCCTGTGCCAGTCTCAATTTGTATCCTAGCCTTGGTGGTGGATGATGTGCTTGCCCAGAGCAGGGAGTGTTGCAAAGAGCAAAGCTAGTTTTCCTAGCTTGCCAAAAGCTCTGTGAGGTTTCAGCAGGAAGCCCTGTGCTGCCACCTGCCTGGCCTTTCTGTGCAGGACATATCAGGGTCTAGCCCCGGCAGTTAATCCCAGTAGCAAGTTCTGTATCCCCTTGCTGGGGCTGCTGGTTGCACTTATCCCCCACACCCTGACGTGGGGACTCCCTCCCAGCTGCCATCTCCGTGGCTGCAGGTGCATGACAGGGGACACACACTGTGATGGCTCCAAGGCTTGGGGTCCTTAGCCCAGGGTGGGCAGTGAAAGGGCTAGTGCATTGTCCTCTTGAGTGAGACTGTCTGATAGAATGTTGTCCCCTCCCACTGCCTGGGTAGCACAAGCTTGGCACCTCAACTCTGCTGCTGCTCCAAGGGCTCCAGTAAGCCAGCTCAGGTATTTGACCTTCCAGCTGAGAGTCTGGATCTGGCTGTGGCTATCGGTGGTTCTGATGTGGTCCTAGGAGCTTCCTCAGAAATGACTGGTCAGTTAATGCTGTGAAGCTGCAGGAGAGGCGGGACCTTGTCTGCTCCTGCTTGCTGTGCTCTGCAGCCACCCTGTTTGCCCTCCCCGTCACTCAGTGGGTCATTGGTGGGTCATCTGTGGTGGGTAGCTGCTGCTGGGCCTTGGCATGAGCTGTGCCAGGGGGTGAACCCTGAGTGGGAATGGAAGGAACAGCCAGTGGTGGGCAGGGGGTGCTGGGGGCTAGGAGGGGCACAAAGGTCTGAGGCATCTGGTTCCAGCCAGTGTCTCCTTAGCATTGTTTGACCTCCCCCAGAATGTGCTGCTGACATGTATGGAGGAGGCATGCCCCGACCCTGAGACTGTCCTGGTTCTAGGGAAGATGGACTTCCAGCTGGGGCCACTGCTGGCTCTCTGGTGCCTACTGGGAGGGGTATGAGGCTCCAGTCCACCCATTGTGGCACAAGGTGGCCATCAATGTCCACCTGCAAAAGGAAGGTGCTGGAGGAAGACCTCAGGAAGGTCCTTCCCCATCAGATGCAAGCTGGGGGCATTGGCAGGGGGCAGTGGGAAGGCCCCCTGAGCATCATGAAATGCTGCGGGGCAAGAAGAGGCATCAGAGGGTACCTCGGGCATCAGGGTGTAAGGGGCAGGGGGAGCATCCTTTGGGGAGCTTCCTGAACAACGATGTTACTGGGAGGCTCAACGTGGCAGGGGTGTTGAAGGAGCTGAAGGGGCAGGGAGTGTTTGGAGGAGTCCATGAGATAGGGGGGCACCCGGGCTTTCAGAGGGGCAGGGAGCTATTGGCAGAGGGAAGTGCATGACGATTGCAGCCCTGGTGGGCACTTTTGTAGGGAGCTGCCAGGTGTTAGGGGAGCATTGGTGACGAAAGGGGCGGGTGTGCAGGAGGTGCAAGGCAAAAGGGGACCAGCGGGGGGCAGGCCTGTTCCAGGTCAAAGCCCCTGCTGCTCCACGGGTCTTGGGAGGTTTCTGTCACAAGCACCTCATCGCGCTGTGTGTACCAAGGCATGGAGATAGAGCGGGCTCCTACCTCCTCATGGACCTGGCCTTCATGGGGAGCATTCTGGAGCAGGCAGGGCTCTGGTTCTCACAGCTGCTCCTCTCTCGTGGCTACGTGCACAGCAGGGCCATCATCCACCGCTGGGTGAACCTGGGGGCGCAGGGTTCCTGCTCTGGCAGCTCAGGGAGAGTGTTATGGAGGCAGCAAGGGGTCTGCAGAGCCCCAGCTGTGCTGCCTGGAGGATCATTCCCCCCAGCCCGGGCAATGGAGGGCCTCCTGGAAGCTTTTTTTTGCCTATACACCTCTGCCTGCCACACTGCACCTTTACCTACCATCCCTACACCTGCCCCACAGCTTCCAGTCCAAGCCCTCCTTCTCCCATATGAGCCCTCAGTCCCTCATCTACCCACAGCTCCCTTCTTGGCCCCTGATCCGCCCATCCCCACAGTTGCCATCTGTCCCTGCCTGCCTCCAGCACACGGTGTTTCTCCCCTGCTGCAGGGACTTGAGGCTGGAAAACCTTTTCCTGGACAGCAAAGAAAACTTGGTCTCCATATTCTCCATGTCCAGCTTCTCTAGGAGGGTGGCCCTGCAATATGCCAGTCGGGAATCCCTTGGGACTTCTCCACGTGCAGGGCTGGCCCCGGAGGCAGTGCTGAGCCAAACCTTTTGCAGGTTCCTATGCATCTTCCCCCAAAAGGTAGCCCCTTTGCTCCAGGACTGCAAGGTGGGGGGCTGGAGGCAGTGAGGGATATGGGAGTGCATTGGTGGGGCATTAGAGGGCATTAGAGGGGGTGGAAGACCAGAAGATGGGTCAGGAGAATGGAGAGCAGCCAGAAGGCTTTGGGGGAAACCAAGGAAGCTAGGGTCATGAGAGGGCATAGGGAGCTTTGAGGGGCATGGGGAGGGTGTTGGACAGCAGCTGAGGGAAGGTAGGGGAAGCTGAGTGTCATGAGGGGAGAGCTGGTGGGCACTGTGGGGGCCATGGGGTCATTAGAGGAGCTAGGGCACATTGTGGAGCATTGAGGGTAGCTGAAGCACCAAGTCTCAGGGTTGTTGTGATGGGAATGTGCAGGGGTCTCCCAGACAATGGGCTTGGGAGGTGTTCAAAGTCAGTTTGGACAAAGTATGGAACACCTGGATTGAGTGAAAGATGTCTCTTGCCTATGGCAGAGTGGTTGGACTAGATGATCTTTAAGTCTGTTGACAACCCAAAGCACTCTGTGATTCTGAATGGACTCTCAAATTCCTAGAGATCTGCAGCATCTGGAGGAGATTCATGGAAAACTCAGGTGAGCAAAAATAAGTTTGACTGGTACCCCTGCACCTTGTGACTGCCACTGAGCACTGTCACTGTGCCATTTGTCACTAACCCCTGTTACCGGTGTGCATGATGGTCTACACAAAGAACACTGTGGGGAGATGCCTTCTGGACATCTTCAGACACACTGGCAAAGAATTGCCCAGGCAAGTAGTTCAGTCAAAGTGCTTCCCAGATGCTTTATTACTTAGCTGACAACTAATACAAAAAGCAGTACTCATTTCAACATGAGGCTTTCAGAAACTGGCTTAGCTACAGCCAAGGATAGATCAGGAGTGGTGGAAGCACTCTAGATCTCCTGGAGAGGCATGGCTCAGCTTCTGCATGGCAGTCTGGAGCACTAGCACACTCTGTCCAGCTCTGCTGGCTTCAGTCAGCTCTGTGTCTACTGTTAAGAAGAAAAACTAGGAGGTAACAACCAGGGGGTTGTGCTCACTTGAGCTCATCAGCAAGCGACAATTCTCTGAGTTGGTAGAAGCATGATGGATCTTTCCAAAGTTTGCTCTACTCTTAGTAACCTGGATTTTTCTGCCTTCAGGAAGTCAGCATGGAAGGAGGGCTCCATAGTCCCCTTCATCTAAACTCTCCATAATTTTCCCTACATGGTCCAACTTGGGGACAGATGAGTAAGCAGAATGATGGTGCTGTAAGCATGTAAGCCCATGGTGCTGTGCTTGCAAAGGCAGTAGCTGCAGGAGTGTTCAGTGTACTACTGGAGAGACATGCACTGCACATCAAGAACAGACGTGCCACCAACCTGAGCTATTAGAATTTGTACTGTGATTGGTGGCTAGGGAAAGCTTCTAGCATGAGGTCTTTGTCCTGTGAAAGAGGAGCAGTTTGAGCAACAGAAAGCTGTAGGTAGCTGTTCTAGTGTGCTTCTTGGCATTTCCAGAGGTACTGCTGCCTTCAGCAGCAGGTACTTCAGCAGGGCACAGTCTCCTTCTTCTCTATCCTTTTCTGTCTTCTTTGCTGCTTTGAATATCCTTGTGCTCTCCAGAGATTTATCTTCCAGTAGTTTCTTAACCAGTACTTTCTCCTGGCCTTTTGGGGTTCCTTCAGTGTCTCCTACTCTGGATTCTGTCCTTTGGGGAGATGTGGTTGAGCTCACACACAGCAAAACACAGATCTCATCCCTTGCCTTGATAATGTTACTTACTGTGCTAACTTTCTGTCCTCTGCTTTCCATTTATCTTCCTCATCTCCAGGCCAGGCAGATGAGTGCAGGTGCAGCTGCCTCTGGAGAATACAGAGTGGGGAGAAGATGGCCATCGGTGCAGCCTAGCAAGTGGTGCCTTTGCCTCATATCCTCTCTCCAGACCTCTTGCATATCAGTCCAGAAATAAAGGAACTCTATGGAATGTGTCCTTGCCCATAGGGATAGTTCCTACTATTTCTCTACCATAATCTTTGTTCATGTCTTGAGCTAAGAAATCTAAAATTCTTTCTCAGCCTTTATTCTGACTGGATTTTCCCATTCTTCCTGTACACGCTCTCATTGTGGAACCACACAGAGTTACTTGTTGCTAAGAAATCCTGTGGCAGTACATTCTCTCAGCCCATTTGCATTGTTCAGGCTAAGTATTTGGTGACTGCAGATGGCAGAATTTCACCCTGGTTTGTAGTAAGAAGAAATGGATACATGACCTGAGATCACCTGTCCAAAGAGCCATTTTCCAGGAATTGCTTCACTTTGCCACTTTACAGGAACACAGAAGGTAGTCCAATAGATCAGCCCAGCAGCAGGTGTGTGAAACAGAACACATGAGCATCTGCTTTCTGCAGTGCCTTGCTGTCCTGCTCCCCAGCAGCACAAACAGGGCAGTGACCAGTTATTGCTGATAGTGGAGGGGTTGTTTTATTTGTTCTTTATTTGACACCTCTTGGTTCTAGTGCAGAATCCCCATGCTGCTAGGGAAGCTCTGTGGCAATGTCTGTGTGCACCTGTAGAGATCAACAGATGAGGGACATGCTTTCCGAAGTGGTATAACCTTCCCAGAAGACTACAGAGCAAACGGAAGGGGTACAATCACACCTGAAACTTCTATATGGCTGCCTTCTGCTTCAGAGAAAGTTTTGAAGACAAACTAGTAAAAGGTGAGGATCTCTGACTCTTCAGGGACCCAGGCCACTATTTGTGTCATCTCAGCTCTTCCTTCCTGTCCTCACTGCTGAGTCTATCAGAGAGGGCTACTGCTAGTAGTGCCTCTCTCTGCATTTGTTTAGCTATGCCATTTCTCCATGCTCAGGTGTGTGCTGTAGTTTATAGTCTCTACCCTACAGGCCCATGCAGACCAGGTAGTATTCTTTCATTTGCAACTGCCCTGTGTCCCACCAACTCTTCATAGAGAAGCTACTTATTGATGCCAGGCTCATCTGCTGCCCCTTGCGAGCACCAGCTCAGCAAGCTGCATGTCCATTCCAGGTGTTGGGGTGCCAACACTTCCAGCTGCCTGCAGGTTTCCATGACACCCAAGGGATTATCCCAGGTTCCTGTCAACACAGTACCTCACACTTCACCACAGGGTTCCATGGAAGGGTGAGGGCCAGCAGGAGTTTTCAGTGCTCACTCTTTGCTTTTAGAAGCCAGGCCCTTTTGCATGATAATTTTGGAGACGAATACCAAAACAGTAAGACAGTGGCCGAGGGGTTGAACGTTTGAGGTTTTAGGTACTAAAGCAAACCTGTAGCCTGATTGTTGTGGGTGCTCTGGGTAGGATTCCATGGGAGGGCCAGCAGGAGTTTTCAGTGGTCACTCTGCTTTTGCGAGCCAGGCCCATTTGCGTGGAATTTTGGAGCCGGATTCCACTACAGTGGGAGAGCTGCTGATGGGTCTAATGATTGAAGTTTTAGGTACTAAAGAAAACCCATAGCCTGATTGTTGGTGGTGCTGTGGGTAGGGTTCCATGGGAGACAGAGGGCAAAGAGGAGTTTTCGGTGATCACTGTTTGCGTTTAGGAGCCAGGCCCATTTATGGGATAATTTTGGAGACGAATTCTACAACAGTGGGAGTGCGGCCGAGGGGTCAAACATTTAGAGTTTTAGGTACTGAAGTAAACCTGTAGCTCGATTGTTGGTTGTGCGGTGGGTAGCATTCCATGGAATGGTGAGGGCCAGAAGAGTTTTCGGTGGTCGCTCTTTCATTTTTTTGCCAAGCCTGTTTGCATGGAATTTTGAAGCCAAATTCCACTACAGTGGAAGAATGTCCAAACACCCTGCCTTGCCCTGCATTACACATCTGTTGTGGAATGTTAGGCTACTCTTTGTAGGACACTTTCCAATGCCTCTGATGAGATGATACAGCAAGATATGCTTACAGAGGTGGTGTACACAGTACGATAGTGTATAAAATATAATGGATGTCAACATCTTAATAAATTTGACCCTGTTTTGAGAATGGTGTCTAAGTTTTCCTCTTCTTAATCGGAATTAAGTGCCTATTTACTCTTATATGTTGATAGCAGCATAACAGATCTCTATGTTCTTAGTCAATATGTTACTATTAAAATACTGTAGATGTTTCAGCCTAGGGACTATAGGTTTATACTAGATTTTAGGAAGACGTTCTCTAGTACGAGGGTGGCGAGACACTGGAATAGGTTGCTCAGAGAAGCTGTGGATGCCCCCTCCTTGGAGGTGTTGGAGGCCAGGTTGGATAACGCTTTGAGCACCCTTCTCTAGTTGAGAGGCATCCCTGCCCACGTCAGGGAGGTTGTAGTAGATGATCTTTTAAGGTCAACCTAAGCCATCCTATAATTGTGCCCCGGCAGCCCCAGGACAGCCGATGCCACGCTCCTAACCGCGGCAGCACGACCTGCTCGCAAGACCCCTTCTCCCAGACACAGCCAAGACGAGAACCGGGCTCCCCACGCCCCTTGTGCCGCACACGGACCTCCCGCCCCTGCCCCGATCGCCCCTCACCCGCTCCTCCGGGCTCCGCCTCCTGCCAACAAAATGGCGGCCGGCGCCGTTGCCCGCAGTAAAGATGGCGCCGCGGTCCCTGGCATGAAGTGCTGGCAAGCGGCGCCTTTGTCGCAAGCCCGCTCCAGAGGCGGGGATTGGCGGGGAGGCCGGCGGGGCGTGGTGGGGCGGGGCGCGGCGCGGTTGGGGTAGGGTACGGTACGGTGCGGCGCGGCGGCGCGGGGCCGCTCCGCTCGTGCCGTCTCGGGCCGCCGCCGCCGCCCCGGCATGAGGAAACGCAACGAGTCGGTGACGGTGGAGCATGAGCGCGCCGCCGCCGCCGCGCCCGCGCCCCTCGACAAGGGCTGCAGCCTGAGGCACAGCCTGCGCCTGCCCGCCGCCGACACGGGCATGAAGCGACCGCTGGGCAGGTGAGCGACCCTGTGGCGGCGTCCCTGCGCCGGGCTTTGTTATCCTCCCCCGCGCCCTTCGCTCCGCGTTGCTGAGACCCCCGGCCTCGGCCCACCCTATCCCCCCCGCGGGGCTTGCAGACGCAGCGCCGTTTCCATCCTCCCCTTCCCCCGGGGAGACCACCGGGGGCTGCCGGCGGGCGCGGCCTCGGTCACCCCCTCGCCCGGTGTTGGGGGCAGGGTGGGAGGTGGCGGTGGGAGAGGGGCTGTGTTTTGCAAGGAGGGCGAAAGGGCCTGGGAATGCCCTCATCCCAGCCCCCAGCACCGCAAGCAGCCGAATATCCTCCGGGGGCGAACTAGAACGTGGGAGTCCGGGGTGGGTTTTTTTCAGGTTGTTTTCCGTTTCGGTTGCAGTTCTGTTTTTGGGTGCCAGGTGAGCAGGTGCCGTCCCTTCGGATGCTGTCGAGTTCTCGGTACAAATAACTAATTAGAGAATGGGGTGGTAGCAGGTCCTGCAGACCCAGATCTGGCCATCAAAGGCTGGAAGGATTCGATTTTCATACTTGAGCGTTCCTTCATCCAGCCCCTTCTTATACAGGCAGCCGTTTGCCTGAAAAAAATGGTAGCACAAAATCCTCTAAATCAGAGATTGTATGTGGAAGACCAGGGGCCTGTAGGTAGAATGTTGTCTTTTTTTTTTTTTTTTTTTTTTTTTTCTCTTAATGGAAGAATGGTGCCTGTCAAAGTGAGCTCTTTTCTATAAATGAATCAAATATAAATATCCTTAGAGGCTTTTATGTATGGCTGTGTTGAAAATCCGTCTTCATCTGTGGCTTTTTGCTAGCTGTTTTAACATTTTAGGCACTTCACATGTGTTTGCAACTGGGAAAATGTTTGTGTTCCTCTGTAAAAAAAATAAAATGTGTAAAAATAGAATGTGCTTACCAGCTAGAACCTTCTTCGTGTAAGATATCGGGGGGATGTTATACACAGTGAAGACCAACAGAGTTGCAGAGGGCTAAGGAGGGAAAGATGTAACCTTCTAGTTTCATCGATGCCCATGTAGTGCTTTGCATTTTGAAGTCTGAGGAATATTTAATGATCAAACCAGCTGTGTGGTTTGGGCAGATTAAGCCAAATTGCCATGCTTCAGGAACACAGCAGCCTGTTTAAAAAAAATGCTTATCCGTGGGTTTCTAGAAAATGAGCCATTGTGGCTGTTTTCTCTGGTAAATTTTCTGCGACTTTTTCTGTTCTCATAGACAAAATTAATATCTGAAAATAACTTTCCTGCTAGTGACATGGATTTGTATCACGGTTGAAGACGGAGGCTTTAAAATGTTATTTTTTTTATTGGGTAATAGCTATTCAATTTTATGCCCTGGAGGTAAACATTTAGGATGTTGTCAGCACTGTGTTTGTGTTATGACGAGCTTTTGGCAATTGAAAATGGCGCTGCGTTGATCTCTATATTTCAATGACTGTGCAATAGATCAGACTCTGTCAGTGCTTTTGCTTTTGTAACATTTTAAAATTCAGCATATTTACTCCATTTGTCCAGAGTGATAACTTCTAAGGGCAGTGATAATTCAATGATGTCTCAGTAGCTTCAACATTACAGATGACTTTGAAGCACTTTTTACTAAAGTGGAAATGTTCCTTCAGTGATGAGGATTGAGGAAGCCCTAAGAGCACATAGTGCAGGCTCTTCACTTGGTCTGACAGACAGGTACTCTGTGGAAACCAGACATAGCACAGCTATTAGATACACAGTATTGTAAAGGCCAAGCTAAAAGCAGGGAAAACACATTCTGTCAGCGGAAAGTTTTCTTGTATTTAGTTCTCCATTTGCACATCTAAAAATTGTCATCAGGCAAATCTTCCTCAGTTTCCTCCTTGTTGAATCTTTGAAGCCTGTTTCAGAAATCCCTGAAGGTCCTACATATGTTTGGGGCTTTTTTTACCCCCCTCACATGCTTTTTGGGTTAGGTGCTGTATTCCATGCAGCAATGTTTCTCAAACTCTGGATGTTGTAGGACAGCCTTACTTGTTTGGAACTCACTTTCCCTTCTCCACATTTCAGGGATTATTATTTTTAAAAAATTGTTTCCAAAAGAGTCCTGTAGATTATTCAGTGTGGTGTTGCCAAGATGGTGTGTTTGTAGCTGAGTAATATTGCTAAGTGGACCACTCACTCACTTGTGTACTGCTGATGTTTCCTCTTTTCTTCTGCCCTGGGCTAGGTCATCTGCCTTTTTATTGTCTTTCAGTGGACCTCCCTTGACTTCCTCACCTTCTAAGCCTTCAGACAGCTGATTGCAGGCAATATTTCTGAGTCTTGTAGACAAGATAAAAAATACACTGCTGAAGTGTAAATCTGAGCGTGCAGGAATGAGAGGTCCAGGCAGAAGAAGTTATGATGCCCAGAGCTAGGTTTGTGGTAGAGAGCAACCATTCTGGGTCAGGTCAGACAGCTTTCTACCTCTCTCTGTATTTTTCTGTTGTCAGCTGACACCAGTGGGTGCTTAAGGAAGAACATAAGGAGGGTGTGTATACAGTGGACCTCCTGATTGTGGCCAGTTACGTGGCCAATTAGTTGCTGTATGAGCATCTAGATCCTCATGTTTTAATATGCAAAGTCGTGTTGTTACTGCAGTATTCTTTGTACCACTGTATATAAAATATTGTAAACGATTGTGGTGCTGTGTTCAGTGTGTTACTTCGGGTTTACTCACAGAAACTGGAAGGAGGTGAAAACTCTGCTGTGAGGTTGCTGGGATGGTGGAGTTGGCATAATATCTGGAACTAGGGACTGGTACCACAGTAAACTATTAGTAGCATGCTCATTGATGGAATAGTAAAATCAGCACTTCTGGTGGCTGTGAATTATGTGTATGGGAGAAGTGGTGCTGTCTGCGTTTCATAGTGCTGTTATTTAGTCTCTCTGCAGACTTGGGAAAATACCTCCTATGTTTGGCTTCAGTATGTGGGCTTCCATCTTTTCTTTTTGTGTTCGACACAAACCACTGGTTAGAAAAGCAAACTGACCCCGCAGTAGCCTGAAGTAGCTGCGTAGATCTGCAGCCAAGAAGCGATCATGTGGCAGATCCCGTGGGTCTGAGCGCAGGGGGCTGCAGAGGCAGTGAGGTTTGTAATTGCAGCAGGGACCAGGGCTGTAGAGCAGCAGAAGAGCCTGTGTGGGCTCTTTCTCTTCACATTCAGTTCCTCCATAAAGGTGAAAGAGCACCATGACTGTAAATGTAAGCAGTGTTTGTAGAATATGGTATTGAATTGTCACCAGCACCTTATTCTTGCAACACTTTTATTTGGGATTTACTAGTACTATACTTGTCTCTCTGTTTTGGTCCAGTCATATCACTGTGCTCAATTCACCTGCGAGTTGAAATCCATGCTGAAGAGGTGACCATGCATTTGAACTACTTTGTTACAGAAAGTGTGTGTGTGCATGTATGTGTAATGGAGATAGATATCTGATAAATAATATTTATGTGACTTTGGTTAATGTATGCTGCAGTCTGTGTGTCTATTCTTAAATGGCTTACAAACGAAAAGGAACAAATACAAATATTTCTGTTTTCCTTCCATAGATAGCAGAGAAACACAATATGGTCTAGGAACCTTACCATTTGCTACTTCAAAAGTCTCTGAGCGATTTGTACTGAGATGCTTTGTCTGAAACTATTAAATGTGATAATGCAGTATGAAAGAAGCAGCACACAGTGCTTGGTTTTCCTGGTATGCATGTTTTGTGTGAATGGCTGTTCCTTTAAGATTGGTATTATGATGTGTTTTACATCTGACAGTGTTTAAGTGCTAGATGCTTGTTAAGGTGGTATTGTGTTTTGACTTAGTTGTTCAGACTTATTTTTGTGATCAGTGTCTGTTCTGAGGAGATGGGTCTATGTCTTAAATATAGAAAACATTTATGTAGGAGCACAGAGAAAAGAAAAAAATCAACTGAGCCTAATACTGGCATTGATACCTCAGCAAATTCTCATATCTCATTTCTTCTGAACCCTGATCATGGTGGCGAAGTCACATGTATATTGCCCTTCACTTCTGTGACCTAGTCCTTATCTGTGCCTCATTAATCCCAATCAGACTATAGGGCTGATCTATGAATTTTGCCATTCCCTGTTCTCTTATAAATATTTATTTGCTGCAAATGTTAAAACATGTTTCTGTCTGTCTTCATGCAGTGAAGAGCTCTGAATCCCATGAGTGCAAGTGTATATCCTGACACTTTTGTCTTCCTGCATTTCTGGAGATGCCTGCTGTCCCTCAGGCTGACTTTTCAGTTATCTCAGCTGTCTTTGCTCCTAGTGACCCCGTGTTACTGGCATAGGTTCTTGCAAGGTGCATTTTTGACACCCTTCCACTGGCTGTCCAGCCTGTGTGTCCCCCAAGCTAGATTTTTTATTTTTTTTTTCATGTGTATTTTACAATTTGGTATAATTTCAGTTGAATTGTAGTGTGTGTTTGCTGCCTCGTTTGCTGTGGGCAGCTTTCTCAGTGCTTTTCTTTCCTGAGTATTTTATGAAAGTAGAGTGAAGTGCTGGAGACAAGAGGCTGCAGCATTTTGCTGGTATCTTTCGCTGTGATGCAGCTGAATTTTGCTGGACTGGTGAGTGTGCCTGGGCCTGTGGAATGCAGTGTGTTGTGTGTATGATTCTGCCCCTCCAGCAGAAGTGCTCAATGCCTTCTTGTGTCTTGTGTCAATGCCTTTGGATTTAAGCTGCCTATCCTTCTGACAGAAACTATGGCCATCTCTGCTACCTGCCTTCCTCCCCCTCCCTTTTAATGCCAGGCCTAGCCCCTTTTTTCCTGGTCTTACTTTGTCTAGAAGCATTTGCAGTCTTTTATTATTCCAGTCTGGTCATTGTAGTAGAGATAACAAATTTTTGAATGTTTTCCTCCAAATTTTAATCAGTCTTTCTTAAGATACTTTTTTTCCCCCAAGTGAGTTTTGTGATATTTTATCTCTTATTTGCTGTATTCAGGTTAAACCAGTTACATGTTCGTGCTCTTCAGGGAGCAGAGGTGCTGCTTGTATAGTGACATTTCATCAATCATGCAACTTTTTCTCTATCTCCACCTTTCTACTTGGTAGCTTCTACTATTTAAGTTGTTGTTGATAGTTCTTCAGCAAAGATCACAGAAGAGCTGTGAAATGTTTTCCAGTCTCTTATCACAGAATGGTTTGATCATCTAGTTGACTCTCCCTGCCATGGGCAGGGACACCTCCCACCACACCAGGTTGCTCAAAGCTCCATCCAACCTGGCCTTGAACACTTTCAGGGAGCGGGCATCCACAACCTCCTTGGGCAGTCTGTGCAAGTGTCTCACCACCCTCAAAGTGAAGAATTCCTTCCTATTGTCTAACCTAAATCAACCCTCTTCCAGTTTAAAGATATCACTGCACTTGCCTGTGCTTTCTTCCACTGAGGAATAGGCTGAAACACAGTTCCTCATTTGTATAAAATGTGTAAAAGCAGCTTGCGCTGTGTGTTGTTTGTTGTGGTGTTTGGGGGCTTGGGGGTTGTTTGTTTTTTTTTTTTTTGATTGTGCGGTTTTTGTTGTTCTGTTACAGTTTTCTTGAAGATGCACAATAGTGTTTTGCTCAGATGTGTCAAAAATGGGATGGTGTGATTACTCCCATACATAGGTCTCTCTCTTTTTTTTAATGAATGGGAACTCAGTGGTTGTATCTAAATCCTGCTTTGTCTCATGCATTGTTAGGCACTTTGGCAGCTTGTGGCTAAGTGAGTACCTCTGAATTGCTCCCAAGTTATGCAGTTTGGACCATTAAGTGTTTGGTCTTTGCATCGTCTTTCCAATTTGTTCACATTTTGCAGCCATTATAATTCTCTTTGCGCTCATCTTCTCCTCCCTCTTTGCGCTCATCTTCTCCTCCCTCTTTGCGCTCATCTTCTCCTCCCTCTTTTTCAAAGCCATATAATTAATTCCGCAAAAATAGCAAGACTCCCTGAAATGTGGGGAGTTATTAGTTTTATTAGTTTGGTTGGTTTTTTAAGCTGGGTTTTTTTTTTTTTTTTTTAGAACTGATTGATGTGTGCAGCTGTCATGTTGATGTGTAGCTGAAAGTTTGGTGCCTCAGTGTGTTGCTGTTAAAGCCTATCTTCTTTCACCATGTTCATCACAGAGCTTGGGGTTTTTTTGTATTAAATAGGTGTGGTTTACACTCTGTGGCATCCCTCGAGGCTCTTAGCATCCTCCTGCAGGCCTGTCTGTATGGTCTAAAATGTCTTTATGGGGATCCAACTTTCCCATGAGTCTCTTTGGTTTTTTGGTAGTAGACCACAGCATTTTTCTGCTGCATCTGCTATGTTTTATGTCAACGTACAGCCTCATAGTCTATGAAAAATTCTCAACTCCCCATGTTTCTGATGGAGAACTCTGTTTGAGCAGGCTTGCATCAGACTGAAGACAGTTTGCCCTCTAGTTATGACTGACTTTTCCCTTAATCTCCTTAAGCTCCCTGTTTCATTGTGGTGTCATACACCATGTGTGCCTCTGGGTTCAGTTGATCTGCTTTGATGGCTTATGCCTGAATTAGTAATTACTGCAGTGTTATTAATTGCTACTACTTCGTAATTCTTGTGAAATAATTTTCTGCTTTGGAGATAGGAACTGCAGACCTGTGCTTCTTTCAGGGTATCTGAAGTTCCCAATATATGAGTGGTTCTGGCTAACTCCTGGGACCCAGAGAACTTTTTGATCACCTCTGGAATGAGGTCTTCTCAGTGTTGTCACACTCTTTTCTTCTCCACTGGCTTCCTTTGGGCATACCAGTGAGTATAATCATGGGCTGCATTGCAACCCAGGTTGTGATGCTGCATTATAGGATGACCAGCTAAACTGAACTTCTAACACCAGCACAAGTCCTAGGTTACTTTACCTGCTTTTCCCTTCAGATAACCTTTTGTCCTCCGGTATGTTTCCTCTGGTATCCCCATGTCTATTTCCAGTCTGTTTTTGTTTAGGCAGTGAATCAGTGATCAGTGGTCTACTTATGACAAGCTAATTTTTGAGGATGACTTGCTTTTGTGCTATAAATGGCAAGTAGATTCTCAGCCAGCAACCTAGTTCTCTGCAAATACAGTCTCAGGTCAACACAGCAAGTCTGTAGATTTTTCTCCAGGATTCAATATATATGCTTTTTTTTTTTTTTTTTTTTTTTTTTTTTTTTTTTTTTTTTTTTTTTGAAAACAGTGTTGTGTTGTTTTCATGAAAACTAACTCTGGTAGCATTATTTCCTCTCCAGGATCCACTGCTGTGGTATGTGCAAGAGGCCTGGCATACCCAAGCAGGACTTCTGCAGAAGTAGTGCATGCTGAGTCCAGTGTCCTTGCGAAGTCATTGTGATATTCTCTTAGGAGGCTGCACCTAAGTTTCTTTATCCTTCCAAGCTTGAAGGGCAGTTCAGCTTATTTTGATAATCATACAAGGATGTGAAATTAACAAATCAGCTTTTACAAGAATTCCCCTGCAAAACTCTGGGATTTGGAAACTCCATGGGGAGCTGCACTGTAAGTGCTGGGTTGTTGGTGTTACAGTAGCAGACAGCTTCTGACATCAAGAAAGAGTGATTGTAAGCAGGGGAGATTCTGTAAGGTTGTAATGTGAGAATGCTATGTTAATGTAGCTGTGACTGAATCAGTACCACAAAAAGATTAAAAGAAAGTCTTTCTGGTGTATTAAAAGGCAACAGGAGACCTAGGAGCCATTAGCCTGAGATGGAGCTTGTACTGTTGTAATGGTAAGAGATAATTTGCAATTCAGTGGAAGAAGATTTAGCAGGTATATATATATACACTAATGAAAGTACATCTGCCCTGTGGAAAAGAGGTTTAAGTGTAAAATGTGACAGGTTTGTCAAGATCACTGCAGGCTGATGAAAGCATCAGTAGGAGAGTTGTTTCTCCAAAGCATTTGACTTAGTACTGTAGCTTATTTCACTAAAAGGGTTTGCTAATGTAGAGCATGTTACCTGTGTTGAAAACTGGCTCAGTGGAGACAGGAACAACTGGGGATTTACCTTGGGATTGATGCTTGAGCTCTAGGGTGCATAACTTTTTATATCAACCATCCCAACAATAAGAAAATTACTGTTGGTAAAACTGGGAGGAAGAGAGGATTGATGAGGGCTGATGAGTAGGGCAGTTGACAGTGTGGGGCAGGCAGCTGGTGAAATAGTGAAAAAGTCACCAGAACACAGGTTAAATGTAGCTGTCCCTAAGACAGAAAGAATGGTGGAGAAGTGTGCAAAAGTTTTAACAAGTTGCTCCAGTAGACGCCTCTACAAGCTGTGATGTGTCCTTTTGTACAGGGATGGCACAAGTATTGCCTGTCCAGGAGTAAGGCTGTCCAGTGATAAAGGCTTTGCACTTTTGGCTTGCTGGGACACACCTCTTTTTTCAAAGCAGTAATTGTTGATAAAACAGTACAATACTGAGCTTCAGAAATCTGCGTCTTCCTTATTGAACACAAGGTAAATTTGCAAGCAGAATTCTCCTAGTTGTAGACTCTGCTAAGTGCCTTGATCATTTATTATTGAACTGAGCTAACAAGGAGGGTTGTCTGTGTTTACTTTTGGAATCAGGAGTGTTTGTTTAACACAGTTTTATGTTAACAATAGTAATTCAAGAGTGGTAGAGCAATGAAAAAAAGATTGCTAGACTAGAAAGTTAACTTTTAAAACACAAACACTTGAGATATTTGAGGTAAGTCCCACAGCTGCCCTCTCCTTGTTTGAAACAATCTGTCAAACCAGAGAAAGAAAATCTTAGAAATCACAAAAGCAACAGAAAAACCCCAGGCACAGACAGTTGTGTTCTGAATTTAGCAAACAGCTGAAGCAAAACTTCCAGTGGAAAGCAAATAAGATTGATTAGTGGAAGTAGTTCAATCTTTGTGGTGTCTATTTTAAATAAAAAAAATCCTTCCCCTGCTAGGCTGGCCAGTTTTACTTATTTTCCAGTAAATTGCCATATCTGAATAGATACTGAATGTCTTTAAGTACAGGTAACAATATAGAATTTCTCTATATTCTAACACCTTCTAAGCCCAGAATTTTTCTCTCATATCATGCTCAGCAAGAGATAATGGTGTTCTTAGATTACCTCCCTCTTGTGTTTTAGTAGGAGTGACATGTGAATGTTGCAAAGATGAAAGCAGAACAGATTAATCTTCCTGGCTGTATGCAAAATAGCCTCCTCTTCAAAGTATCTCAGAGGCTTACAGTGATTCTGTATCTGTTCACACAACTGTTCTGTGACTGTTGGTTTATGGATATGCACCGTTTGTTAAGCCTCCCTTTTTTAAACAGGTCACAATTACAGAGGGCACTCTGACTGCCAGCTAAATCTAACTGTGCTCAGCTGACGGTCAGCATATGTAATGTTTTGGCATTGCTTAATGTTCTTGTTTGCTTGTATGCTTCTAGCAGGGAACTGTTGGTTCATTGTAATCAAACTGTATTACTAATGATGTGTTCTGCATCTAAAAGATGCCAGTATCACTCCTAACACAAAAGCATTTTTTTTCTTCAGGCTTCCAAGGAGAAGTGGCTTCTGATCTCTTCCAGCAAAAGCAGAGCTCTCAAAGTTAGATAAATACAAGATTAATATCTTCATGCATTAAAAATGTACACAAATGTACACAAATGAGACTTTTACTCAGGTAAAGGAGGGCCAGAGCTACAGAGCTTGTCAGTAGTGGTAATTCTCAAGCTGTGTGGGTGGTGGCTGTCTCACAAGAACTATTATGTGAAAACAAGGTTCTGTTTGCAAAGTTGTGCAGCTTGGAAATATGGACCTGTTTATACATGTGTATGTATAGGAGCAAAGTTTGAATCTGTGGATGCCTGTTGTTATTGCAAGGGTAATACACACATGCAAGTCTGGCAGATTTACAGGATGTTAACAAGTTTTAGGTGGTGGTAGGGGAACTGGCTTGGCCATACTGAATGCTTTTTCCGCTATGGCAAGTGGCTTTATGTACAACAGCAGTTAGGAGCTAGGGTGGAGTATTACATGTCTAAATTGGTTCTGGTTTTGAATATTTGCTTGTGAACCCCAATATTTCTGCTTGTGAAAGAGAGTGTGGTAGAGGAAAATGAGCTTCAGTTGAAGAGAATGCTGTGCATTGAGAAATGCTTCAGTAAAAATCCAGCTTGACTGGTCTCAAGATCCTGTTTTGCACTTGGGCTCCTGTTTCTGTCTTTATGTGTTTCTGTTCTGTTTTTTTCCTCTTTCACTTGCAGGCAGCTTTGTGTTGCACAGCTCATGGACTAGTGAGAGGGCTGTGCTTTTAATATAAACCAGCTGTCAGCTGTGAAATGAGTGGAAAACTTGAGAATTCAGTAAACACTGTGGACGGAGTGTACTTGCACCACACTAGTATCTCAATGCCAAGCTTGACTAAAATCTAATGTGGGTGACTTCGGATTTGATTAGTGTCAGCAGGATTACTAGGGAGCTTTGGAGAAGGCAGATTCTTAGAATTTAAACAAATGGTTCATACTTGAAAGGTTCTGTCACAAGCAAAGTGTTGCAGAAGATGCATTCAAGGCAAGTCAACAACCTTAAAACCCTAATTCCCAAGCCTGCTTTTCTGTCCCCAAAGTCAAGTTATTCAGTTGCCTAGGGTATAATTATTCATTGTTTGCTACGTGCTTAAAATAACAGAAGCATCTGATGTTTTCTTCTTCAAGCACAGCTTTCAGGTTCATCTGGTCACGCAAAATTTGCAGTAACAATAATACCTTTTTAGATAACAATTGAGAAGTAACATAGCTGTTGCTGAAGCTATGCTATCATTGTATGTTTTAAAGAAATTGGTGCTATATTGGTGGATGTTCAACTTGTTCTTGAGCCCTAGGTTGTGATACATATGTAGATTTCACACAATTAGAATGTAAGTTATTAGGACTAATGTTCCAAACTTTTGTCCTTCAGAGGACAGTGGTTTAATTAGACACGCATTGTTGTTACTGCCTTTCAGGGGTGGTCAGCTCAGATGGTGATTGTGAAGAGGAGAGCCTAAGGCACAGGCATTGGGAAGGGACAGGGTGCTTGAAGGGAAGAAGTTAGGTGTAGCTCCCATGTCCCTGTGGGGTGTATAAATAGGGTGTGTAAATGCTTGTGTGAGCCTTTCCCTACCTTGCTTTATTTGCTTTGCTTTTTGGAAGCATATTTCATTGCCAAAGAGCCATACATCACCTGCAGGTTGCTCCATCATTTCTGTTCATTAACATTGTATACTAACTTGCCTTTCCCCCACTTTATGGAAATAATTTTTTCCCTACTGAACTCTGAGTCCCTTTATGAGCATCTCATGCATTTCATTGCTGTTGACTGCCTGATCAACAGTGTCTTCATTTCCCCCTCTTGCTATGGTCTTGATTCTTACAGGTCCTACCTAAGATCTTTCACTATTTCACAGACTGAAATATGGTTATTAAGGTCTCAATAGCTGGAACTTGCTGGCCCTTTCTGAAAAACCCAGTTCATTGAGGTGCTTTCCTTTACTTTGCAGTTGTATTTCTTGGAGGGACAGACCTGAGTTCTTGTAAATGGCTAAAAGACTTCCTTCTTGTTCTTTATTGTCTCAAGATAGTGTTTCATCACTTCATATTGATCAGAAGGAGGCAGAGAAACAGTCTAAGTGAGAGTCTGGGCTGTGAGAGAGGAGCCAGATAATAAAGTGGTAGACTGGGGGAGTTTGAGAGCTTGAAATTTCAAAACTCAGTGGCATTCAGATAGTTGGAACAAAACTGCATGAACCTTTTACCCCAGCCAAAAACTGATGCCCCACAGGCAGCTGCTTATTTTGGAGTGGAAATGGCTAAGGAAGCCTCAGGGAAGAGTTAGGGAATAGACAGTTTGTAATGAAGGGAGGGAAAGGACATTGCTGAGAAGGAATGTTGTTTTGCCGGTTGAGGATGGTAATGAAACTTGGACACCAGAGTGCAAAGAATAGACGTGTTTTACTGGTGATAACTGAATAATACAAGTAAATAAGAAAAATACAGAACGAAGTACCTAAACCAGACAGAAAATATACAGGGTAATGTATCAAATCTTTACTGCATAAGAAAAAGGATAGTGATTGAGAGAGACATCACCCCGTGCATGTGTTTGCATCATCCAGACCCACAGTTGCTTGGGGAGCCCCGGTTGCAGCGAGGACTTGGAGAGCCCTTTCCAGCAAGTGGGAAAATCCTACACGGTGCACCCATCTGTAGGTGAAGCATCCAAAGTCTCACTGCAAGGGGGTATAGCCTTGTATGTTAAACAACCTGGAAGTCAGGATGACTTTGCATATTACACTATGCAGTTCATCTCCTGACCAAGCATGACCAGGACTGGGCCAGAGTCCACGGTGTGGTTGGCAGGGTTTTCTCTAGCATCCTCTCTTTTGAAGCAGCAAGTTATTTGTTTTTGATAAATTATGCTTTTAATGATAAATACAAGTATACAATGTCAATTATATTTTGTATACAAGGACACAAGCTCAATTATTATTTTGCTATTTCCTTACAAGGCAACCCTAGCCTGGGCCTGTTGTCCACACCTCAACACTACTATATAAGGACAGGATTAATCTATAGGTCATCTCTGGTTTGGGCCTGTTGTCCAAGCCTTAGAACTGTAAATGTGCCTAAGGTGACAGTTATACAGTCTCTGTAAGATGATGCCACTGCCAAAAGAAAAGATCTTGGAGGCTCATTCTTTAGACAGGCTTTTCTACCATAACTGCTAAAGCATCTCTACAAAGTGATCACTTTGAAAAGCTAATTTTATGTGTTTGCATGTATCTGCAGTGATGTGGATACAGGTTCAGGTCTTTCCTGTGGCTGATTTTCTTTTGTGGACACATTAACATTCACAAACTTCAGGCCGCATAGGTGTGGAAGTGAATGGAAAGTGGGATGAACTGCATAGTTTACCCATGTAGAGTCTGACTGAAAGGTGTTGTAGGATTTTAAAGATGATAGAAATTCAGGAGGCCTCATGGAAGGCAGCATCAGTAGGCATTTGATTGATGTTACATGGGACATTGTTAATGAAAATAAGAGGTGGGATGCTGAAAGTGCTGGTTAGCATATAGACAAAATATTCAGATTCTGTTTGCTGACATGCAGCACTTTTCTGGAGCTGTGCATGCAGCTTTCTCTGTCTTTCTGTGATAGTGCTATGAACAGAGAAATAAGCTAGTGCTTATGAAAGCTTTCTGCTGTGCTTTAGAAATGAAGCATAGTATTCAGAAAAAAAGAAAAAAGCATGAAAGCATTTGTTGCTACAATAGCAGCAAAGAAAAAACACATTTCAGTAGTTGGCAGTAGTTTTTCTATGGTTAGAATAGTTTGAATTTCCTGCCAAATGCTAACTCAAAAGGTTTTAAGGGTCTACTGACATTTTCGTGACAATATTGAGCTTTTGTTTGGACACCTTCACTTTCCAACACTGATGGTGGTGTATCTGTTTAAAGAAATAAGCTGTCATATACTCTGAGGGACCTGAAGGTGGAGCCTGCATGTTTGAAAAAAAATTCTCAAAAAACCTCAGCTTGTCTTTCTTTTTTGTGGGGGTTTTAGGTTTGTTTTATTTTCTTTTTTTATGAAAACTGGTAGGTTTAAATTAGTTGCCTTTCTGCTGCTGAAAAAGCCCATTTTTCCTGTTATACATGTCTTTGAAAAGAACATCACAACTTCTTCACTTCTGGGTAGAAACTACGTAGGCTGGTGGGAACTGTGGGGTGGAGTAGGTTTTCCTGGACTGGATCTCTGCCAGTGAAGACTTGAATGCCATTCTCCATCCTAGCTTTTTATTTAAGAAGGTGTACTTAGTATTTTAATTGCCCCCACCCCTCCTACTTTTTCATTGGTGTAAATAGGACTATTTAGTAGCTTAGCTGGATTTTGAGATCTGGGTAGTTTTTTCTATCTTTACCTACTGTGTAGATCTTTACTCAGCTTTTGCAGTACATTGGTACCCTTTTCCTAGGAAAAAAACACTGTTCAGTGGCAAGTCATCTGGTCTAACCTGTGTGAACCTGGTGAACTTTATTCCATGTGCCCCATCTCTGCACTGTCAGACGTTCATGAAGTGTGGGCTGTTGCACTTTGCCAGCAGTCAGTGGGAGGAATTAAGCTGACAGCTGTTTCAGGTGTTGTCCTTTGTAGGGTGGGGCAATGGAATGGGTGACTTCTGGGTATCTCTTATAACCTCTTCACTGTTCAGGTATCTATGACATGACTGAAATGTGTTATAAGCATCTGATTTTGCATGCTTAACTTGAAGAACATTTTAGATGCTACAGTGATGAAAGCCAGAGGATCAAGTATGAATTAGGCTGTTGCATCTTCTGTACCTGTGATGATACAGAATGGAAATTTACTTTGTATTAATTCACTGATATTTCCAAGTAACAGATCTAACAGTTCTTGCTGTTAATGCTTGCTTTTGTGTGCAGATGGATACATACATGAAATACAGTAGCTGTCAAAGAACACACAGATGCCCAGCCTTTTGTCTCATCCCTGTAGCTGAAAGATCAGATTGTCTATTGCAACATCAAAAAGTAAACCGTGTCCTTCACAGACATGGTGTGTGTCAGTGACATGTCAGTAACAATTTATTCTGCTGCTGGTTGCTTGCAAAATCATTAAGTCCTTTGCCCTTGCAAAAACATGCTCTGCATGGCTCTTTACAATCTACTATCTTCATTCTTTTGAAGAGTTGCTGAAGTGATGATGCTATTCTGCACTTCAGTTTTTGGGAAAGGGACTAGAATATTTGTTCAGTAAAAGCAAAGGTTTGCTATTTTATGGAACTCTTTGTAGGAGATGCTAAGAGAATCTGGTAGACATGATTTTCTTCTTTTTTTCCAGATCTTTCCAAGAGCAAAGACTTTTAGGAATTGGTTTGAAGTGTAAGTCTGCAGATATCCATGCAGTTTTATGTCAGTGATTTTGGGGAGCTGTTTTATGAAACAAGCACGTTTAAACAAATTAAATAGTAATGCCTTTACACTTGTGTCTTGTTTTGAGAACCGTGGTTTATGATTGTTTTTAGGTAACTGCTAAATCCCTAGGATTCCAAGATGAGTTTGGGGCCTGTGTTTTTTCCTTTTGAATTGCTTTGCAGTGAGCTGATCCTGTTAAAAGGGATCCTAATGCCAAAGGGGAGGAAACAGTTGCTCTGATTCTAAGAGTTCTGGCAGGTACTGCTGTGTTCCCACCGGCTTTCACGAATTTGCAGAAAGATCCCTTTTTGAGATTGGATGAATTTTCTCTAATTTCATCTCCCTGCTACCTGTACCATGAAGCAGAAATAAGGCCTGATTGCAGACTTTTTCATTGAAGAGATTTCTGCATAGCTGGGCTCCAAAGAAAAGAATCATGTGGTTAGCTATTTGCCAATACAGCTTCGTTCACTGTGAACAGAAGCCAGGAGGGGACAAACCCTTTGACATGAGCATCTTTGCAGTGTGCATTTGGCTGCAGGTAAGGCACGTTTTGCAGCAAACCAGAGGAGAAGAATACACCTCCCCTGCCTGTGACCTCCCGTTTAGGGACCTAAGATGCTCTGTCTGAATGGGTTTTCACACAGTTGGAAGGTTTATAGTTTGTTGTTTTTTTCCTTTTTATTTTTTTTTCTGGCAGGGAACAAGTAAAATAAAATATTAATCAGCTTGGGTGGCTCAGATAGCCTGTGTGGAGGGAGGAGAAAGATAGGGAGATTGGGTGACCCTTTCACCCTTCAGGACCTGTAAGAAGGAAGAGCCCTGTGCAGTACTACTATCCAGACATTCCTGTAGGAAGGGAAAATGAAGCTCTTCCAGAGTCTTCTTGGGCTGGAAACTGCCTTTTGCTTTAAAGAAAGGCTAGCAAGGAAGGCTGGAAGGCTTGCTAGTGACATGATGTGTGGGCTGGCCTGTGTGTGTGTGTGTGTGTGAGACTGCTGGGTGCCTGACTTTGTCTCAGTTGCAGTTTCCAGGTTGTAGAATATGTCATTTTGGGTACGACTATTTACTCGAATTAGTTACAATCCTTTGAATTCCCTCTGACCCTCAGTTTTTTGCCTATGTCTTCATCCATGCACTGGTTTTGGTAAAAGTGATAAAACTCATGGCTTGAGATAAAGACAGTTTAATAGGTTAAACAAAAGTTGTATGAACAAGGTAAGCAAAATAAGGAATTCATTCACAACTTCCTATCAGCAGGCAGGTGTTCAACCATTTCCAGGAAAGACAGGCTCCATCACACCTAGTGGTTACTTGGGAGGATGAAGCCTGTCACTAGTGCAACCTTCCCTTCCTTCTTCCCTCAGCTTTATATGCTGAGCATGACATCAAATGCTATGGAATATCCCTTTGGTCAGTCAGGGTCAGCTGTCCTGGCTGTGTCCCTGCCCAGCTTCTTGTCCACCCAAGCCTGCTTGCTGGTGGGGTACTGTGAGAGGCAGTAAGAGAGACCCTCTGTAAGCACTGCTCAGCAGTAACAAAAATATCCTTGTGTTACCTGCACCTTTTTCAGCACAAATCTAAAACATGTAGCCTATACTAGCTACTATGAAGAAAATTGACTTCATCCCAGCAAGACTAAAAAAAAAAGTTTTTTATTAGAAAAGTAGGGTAATGTGCTCTTCTTATGGTGTTACATATTTCTTGCTCTAGCACTTTCGAAGTCACTTAAGTCACCTGTTAATTGGGAGGTACCTTGCATGACCAATAATAAAAATGCTTTTGGCTCTCCATGTTCCATGCTCTGAATTCCTGCTGGGAAAGGGTTGCTAGGTGTGGTTTGAGCAGCTGATGATTTGAAGGACACCAAAGCAAGCCAGAAAACAGTATTTACTAAACAAACATAGTCTCATACAGGGATGTCCCTGAGCATTTTGTTTTACTATTGCCTGTCCTAGATGACAAAGGCCATGGGCCTTGCATGTGTGTGTCTGTATATCTTTTTAAGGACTGTAAGCCCAGTGTGTGTGTGTGTGTGTGTGTGTGTGTTTGTTTCTGATAAATTTTGTTCTTGCTTGACTGCAGGCCTGATGATATCAGTCTCTTGTTTCACCCTTGACCTGCCCTTTTTCACCCTTATAGCACAGCTGATAAGGGGCTCCTAATGGAAACTCCTGTGGTGTCCTTCTGTTGCAGAAGTGATTCAGGTGCTCTCCAGGGGACATGATTTTTATCAGAAGCTGTATGCAGAACATGCCACAGTAATATGGTTATTTGACACTCTCTGGAGTTTGTTGGAGAGGAGGGAGAAACACAAGTCTTGTGATTTGAAAGATGCCCATAGGAATTTTGTTTGTCTCAGCTGCTCTTTGCAGATACAGTGACTGTGGACCAGGGGTTTAAACCCCTGTTGTGTCAGTACTTAAATGCTAGTTTGGTGGTTGTTTCCTATGGTGAGATGAAGGATGTTCATGTCTGCAGTTCCCTTACTGTTGGTAAAGATGGCACATTCAGGAGAAGCTGTCATGAGAGCAGCATCAGTGTCTTTTCATCAACTCTTATTGTCTGCCCACATGCAAAATATGCTTGTTCTGAGTGAATATAGGACCTTCATCCAGGGTAAATTGCCTGGAAAATTTTCCAAGTCTGATGTCAACTTGACTTTCTTCTTCCATATTCAAGTGTCTGGGAAGTAAATATGTTTTTCATATCCACCTTGGAAACCTCTGTGAAGCAAAAGTGACTTCAGATTTTGCCTGCACTTGGATGGAACCTAGAAGTTGGGCACAAGCCTTTGCTGAATGAAGAGAGAAGATGTGATGTCAGTGGAGATTTAAAAAAATTTTTTTGGGGGGGTGACTTTTGGCTGATGTGTTTGTTTTACTGGACACTACTTTTATCGTTCCCATAATCTGCTTATGATACCCTTCACTGTCATCAGTTTGCAGCTGTGTATTTTCTAAGTCAGTTTATTTTACAACGAAGACTGATGTGAGTTTCTGGGTGAAAAGTATGTTGCTGCTGCTTTTGCTTGAGCACACCCAGAGCTCCCTGTGCAGGGCATTTCCTATTTTATTTATAGTTTTCCTGCAGAGCAAGAGCAGTTTTATTTATCTCAAGTGCTCACTAAAGACTTATAATTTTGCAGTGTCAGTATTTTCACATGTTGTCTTGGGTTTATCAGGAGAAGCGAAGCTGTTTGTTGATGAGTAGAGGCTTTGCCCTGGTTGCATTTTAAGTAGACATCTCCCTGGAGATGACGTTTAAACATCACATTACTGATTAGCATTTGGTGTGGGGTACCAGAGAAAAGGATGAGAAAAAAAGAGAAAAATAAAAAAGAGAAAATAAAAACATTCCTGAGCTCTAACAGCGTTACTTGAACAATGTCTTCAGCATTTCCTGATTCCAGCTCATGGTTTGGTCATGCTATATGCTTTTGTAAACCAGACATCTGAAGAGCCTGTATTTTGATGTGCTCTGGTTGTGCCTGGAGGATTTCAGACCTGACTCCGTTACCTTTCTAAACAAGTGGAGGTTTTTGGTAGAATTGAAATCCATATGTATGTGGAAGTTTCCCATGAGAACTCTGTTTGGCTGCAGCAGGATCTGGGCCCTAGGTGGGATAGCTTGCTGGAAAGCCCTGTTGTGCTTGGTTGCTCACCTGGGTTACCCTTCTCAGTGGGAGGGTGGTGATGGCAGAGTCACCTCTCAAGTGTGAGGCAAGAGGAAACTGCAAGGTTGTGTTAACTATTAGCAACCAGTCGAATGAGACAAACAAAAAAAAAGTAACAAAAAAACAGATTTTTGCCATTGAAGAGAGCTAAATTATACCCTTATTGTTCAATAACTACATGTCTACCCTTCAGTAATCTCTCCTCCCCTTCTCTCCCACAAATCCTTTCCAGCAATGGAAATAGGCAGTAAGTGCTAACATGGGGGTGGTTGTGGAGAGCTGATTTTAATTGGAGAGTAAAGAGCTGTGGTCAGTTGCAGTCAGTTCAAGCAAGATGTTATGTGGGTTTTTTTTCTCAGAGTTGTTAGGTTTGTGTGTGTATTTAGGGATTTGACTATCACAGAATCACAGAATTGTCACAGTTGGAAAAGACCTCTAAGATCACTATGTCCAACTGTCAATATTCCCCCCCCCCACAATAAAATATGTATATCAATATCTGTATCACCAATAAGAGAATGTCCTGAAGTGCCTCATCTACATGGCTTTTAAATACTTCCAGGGATGGTCATTCTGCCACCTCTGTGGACAGCGCATTCTGATGCCTAATTACTCTCTCAATAAAGAAATTATTCCTCATATCTAGTCTAAATCTCTCCCGGTGCATCTTCAGGCCGTTTCTTCTAGTCCAATCATTGTTCAGTGGACAGAAGAGGCCAGCACCCACCTCCCTACAATCTCCTTGCAGGTAGTTGAAGAGAGCAATGAGGTCTCTTGATCTCATCTCAGCCTCCTCTTCACCAAACTAAACATTCCCAATTTCCTAAGCCTTTCCTCACAGGGCTTGTTCTCCAAACACTCCACCAGCTTGGTTGCCCCTCTTTGAACTTGCTCCAGCACCTCAATGTCTTTCTTGTAGTGAGGGGCTCAGCACTGAACACAGTACTCAAGGTATGGTGTCACCCATGCTGAGTACATGGGCACAATCACTTCCTTTCTTATTTTTTACTGTGCTGAAAAATTATTTCTGAGAAACCTGACTTTAGCCTAGGGCTACAAAAGCTGTTGGGATCTTGAGGATTTTTTGTGTATGATGAAAATAGTTCCATCCCAGTTCTGTTTGGACACTCATCTTTTGCAGAAAGGCTTAAAAAAAGGTCTTCAGACTCTCTATTTGATAGTTTCAAGTAGCTGACAGTGGTTGAACCCTCTTAATGCTAGTTTAGAGTGAATTCGCTTGGCTCCTAAAATTGTCAAACAGAAGATTAATAATTTCATATCTCATGGAAAAATTGATCTCTCATTTCAGCTGCCAGCAGTTCCTTATACCAAGAACTGGTTGTTCACTGGTGTGTAACATTCCTGCTGTTCCTGTGCTGGAAAGCTGTGTTGCCTGAAGGGTTTACATGCATTTTACTTCTTGACTGAATCAGTAGTTGAGAACCTCAGTATTTCTGCCCATGAAATGTTATTCAGACAGATACACTTTATGTGCACTTACATACACCTTATGTGTATGTGCATACATATGTATATACACATATGAGTGTGTATGTGGTAATTATTCTGAGGCAATAAAGTGTATGTTCAGAAAAATTTCTTGAGGAGCTGCCGTGTGATCCTTTGGTTGTTTTTTTGGTTTTTTTTGGGGGGGTTTGTTTTTGTGTTCTTTTTGTTTTGCTTTTGTTTCTTGTTTTGTTTGTTTAATGGGGGGTTGGTGTTGTTTGTTTAGGGTTTTTTTTGTACCTTTCTTTCAGAATACTTAGGAGAAAGTAGAAAAAAGGTCTTGCTGATATGGTTCCAAACTCAGTCTAGATTCATAGAGAATGATGCTGTAGATTGGAAATTTCATAATGTTTTATAGCTTAGAAAGATCTGCAGATAAGATATTATCATGATGTTTCATAACTTAGAAAGATTTGCTCTCCAGGGTGTTGACAAGTATGTACCTTTTTGATGGGACAAAGTGGAGTGTGTACTCCAGTCTGTACCTGAGATCATGTGAGACCTGAGATCATTTTATCAGTCTCATTACACATAGTTCCTCAAAATATGTGAAAATCTGACTCAGAAAAAATCTTGCTGATACTGAATTAAACAGGAAGTGCAGTCAGACTGCTTTTTGGAGACAAACACGTGATACAGGTTTGAGGTCTATTAAATCAGCAGAAAAAGCTCTTGCTACAAAATGTTGTAAAACACAATCCATGGGGAGTTTCTGTTCCCTTTTTCTAGGCTGCATACCATCAGCTGACAGTTTGGTTACTTCTGCTTCTCAAGCAATTTAGGCTACATAAACTGATGAAAGATTAGTTTTATTGAAATAGTGAATGACCAGGTTTTCAAATAAGCCAAGCATACCGATCTTTGTGAAAATTGCTTAATAAAATTCCTGTTGTATTCAGATCTTTTTTTTTTTTCCTTTTCTTTTACACAGGCGACATGGATTGTGGTTTCGATTGCGGAAGTTAATTATCTGGTTGCTGGGAGTGTACATAGCCATTCCATTTCTAGTAAAACTTTGCCCTGCTATTCAGGCAAAGTTGGTCTTCCTGAACTTTGGTAAGTGACTCAGTTTATTGGCATGGGTGAAGGGTGAAGGGGAAGAATGTCTGTCTTTCATTTGTCTGCCTTCATTTTCCCCTTCCATGAGTACAGCTTGTGAAGCATATGGATTTTCAGAGGTTTTAAGTTCTTCTAACTGTCATTTGGAAAACATGATCCTAGTGGTCTGCTAGTACTAGTGGTCTTTGTAGTATGTCTTTATATAAATACGGTGACCGAACTGAACTCGACTTTCAGCCAAAAAGGTCTCCTTCAGGAAAATGGGGTAATGTCAAATGTGTTTTTCTGAAGGCTTCAGCAGAGTTGCATGAATAGACAGCAAGCAAGTGAAACTAAATCCAGTGAATTGTTTTCCAGGCATTGGCATTTGTAGCACCTCAGATTGCGGTTTCTGTGAAGTGTTCACAACTCTTGTGCCTTGATTGTCAAAAGTGACAGATGGGTAATGTGAATAATTGCAGGTTACTTCCATTTTCATCACCTTGCTTTTTCAGTGATGATCTTACTTTGCCCTTGCAGAACTTCATTATGTCTCCCTGAAATTTCTACTTCTATTCATTTCCAAATGACCCAAATAGTTTTCCCATAACCCTGTCTTGAATTAGTACTTGCACTAATATCACTGCAGCATTGTTCCTACTGCCTTATATAATGGCAGTCAGATTTTTCTCATGATAGTAGGCTCATGAAAAACTGTTTGCCTTAATACAAAGAGCTTTATAACATAACACAACATTGGCATGTTCGAGTACTTCTCCACAAGAGAGTGACATTTCTCTTCCAGAGAAGTGGTGTAGGGTTTGCCTGGTTTTTCACCTTCTTGAATATAAATTACTACTCTTCAGACATCTTTTTCTCTTCCTTTTGTGTAGTTTGGGATTTGCTTCCAAAGCAGTAGCACAGAGTTTCAAGAGAAAGTGCTTCCATTTGTTTCTTGAGATAGCTAAAGATAAATTGATAGCAGCACTCCTGCTGTTAGCAACCAAACCAATGTCTGGATTTGTTCTTGTGGACAGACTTTTATTCCAGGTTATGAGATGCACGGGCATACGGGTGAAGATCTTGGGCTGGTTCCAATGGAAGTCTTCAGAAAAGTGAGATTTCTATAAATACAGACTAGTGATTTAGTGTATCAATAAGATTAACAAATGATGTGATTTTTGTCATGTGATGTGTTGCAAGTGGTACCAAATAGCTATAAAATATGTCACTAGCAAACCTCTTGATGTGCTAAATCTTCATGTGGTGTACACCTTTATGATTATGATGGCAATCTGTTTGTCTGTGTGTGTAGAATAGGTGGACTATCCCAGTGATAAATGCCACACATAAAAATTGCCCATACTATATTTTTCTCTTGTTCTGAGGTAGATGCTTACCTAGTCCCCATTATTAACATTTAGTGTGTCCCTGCTCATATCTTTTTGTAATATGAAATCTGGCAAGAAAGCCCTAACAGATTTGGCACATGGGAAGATCAAGGCACAGAGAGGTTGAATGATTTTGCCAGAGCATTGTTAGAAGTGACCTGAGTGCCTGTCCAGACCGCAACTGCAGAACCTACCGTCCTCTTTGAGGATCCACCATGCTAGTGAGAGGGTCACCAAGTTCTGTGGTGACAGTGCAGTGACCCAACTGGTCTCTGGTGGTGTGCTTGCTTTGTCTGGGACTCTTCCACATGCTTCTGCATAAAAGCAAGCAGACTTGCACAGGTATACATTTGTAGTTTAAAGGGGCTGTATTTGTCAGGTTAACACTAGCTGTTGTCTGCATTTGTTTCCATGTTTCTGGAATGTTTAGTAATTTTTTTTTTTTGGGGGGGGGTGGAGTAAGTGAAATGAGATATGACTGTCACCATTCTCATTGCTTCTTTGTGTGTCAATAACACAAAAACTTTGGTATATTAATTGTTATGCCACTAACTTCTAAGGAGACAGACTTCCTGGTTCTGTTGAAGTGGAGCTCAAGTTTGTGGGAAAAGCCTGAATCACTGGGAAAACATAGTCCTTAAAACTGCTTGATGCTCTCAGTAGGTCTTTATAGCATCTCTCTTGGTATTGGGCGTGTCAGGGACTGCTTAAGAGGCCATATGGTATTGATAATGGAAAAGGAAGCATTTAGAGTGAGCACATCCTCTCATTTAGCACATCACACAGTGTCCATGAGATTTTTTCCAAGCAATGGAAAACTAAATGCTAAAAATGTTTGATGTTTGACTTTCCTGATACTTTTCATATTTGAGTCATTGAATATCCCAAGCAGTGAACAACTGTGTGTTGTGTAAGTTAGGGTTCATAAAATACTTGAAAGGGTGAACTAAGATGTAATGATTTTGTTTTCAGGGATGTCTTCCTGAAGAGATCAGGTTTCCGGCTTAGTATGATCTCTTTTAAACGCTGCAGTGTCTGTGAGATATGACAATTATTTGGTAGTCTTTGGAGTGTGGACTAATGAACTGCATGTCCTTCTCGAAGGCTCAGGAGGACAGCGTTGTCTTACAGGACAAGAGCAATGTGGTGTCTGCCACTACAATGCAGTATCTCTTTTAGGTTGTTGTATTATAGAGATTGAAACCACATGGCATCCTGAAACATATTACAGCTCTGGGATCCGCTTTTTGTCCCATCAGTAACTTCCATTACAACTACAATGCAAACAGTAAGGGGTTTACCAAATCATCTAACTTACCCCCCTGACCCCCCAGAAGTGACTGTCTTGTATCTAGGATATTTACAAAGCAGACTGGGCAGAGATAGTTAAATGTGTGTCACTGGAAACTTTTGTTTCCTCCACTTCTTAATTTTAGCCTGCTCCCTGTTGTGTTGATTGATTGTGTCTTCTTCCCTTGCTTGCTTTGATGTTCATATTTTAGTCACAGCTGTAGCCAGTTCATCCTTACACTCAAAATGAGTAAGTTCTTCTCAGCACAGTGGACCAGTTTGTACAATTTTCCAGAGCATTGGTAAAGCAGTTTTTAAAGAAAATGAAGGTATAAAATGTTTCATATTCTGTTGGGGCTTTTTTCCCTTTTTTTGTATTTCAGTGAGGGTCCCGTATTTCATTGACTTGAAAAGACCACAGGATCAAGGTTTAAACCATACCTGTAACTATTACCTGCAGCCAGAGGAGGATGTAACCATTGGAGTCTGGTAAGGAAGCTTGTTTTGTGCTGTGCATCTTCGTCCTCCTTGTTCTTAGTGTTGTTTACCCAGTATTTTTGCTGTAGGTATGACAAACATTGCCTGCTCTGATTTGTGGATATTTGTGTTTTCCTCTCCCAAGTGACCGTGTTCATGTTGAAAAGTATGCAAACCTCTGAAGCTTGTCTGAGCTCAGATTAGTAATGCATGAAACACAACTGAGCGATCTGTGCATTCAAAGAAACTTAATAATTCAGAATTGCTACAAAGATCATGCCTCCATATCAAATGAGGCCCAAGGAGTTCTGTCATTTGACTGCTGTTTGTGTTTTGTTCTGCAAAATAAATGTCGAAGAAGATAGGAAAGCAGAATCAAAGTATTGAGTACGAGGAAGAATATTTTGTGCATAAAACATGTCATGTTTGGAGCGTGGGAGAGAACCCAACATGCAGTTTGCTCTCTTAGCAGAACAAGTGACAGTGTCAGAGCTTGCTTTTCATTCTGTTCTCACGAAGATGATTTTCTGATCCCAGGCAAGGGCAATTAATTTTGGTTCCTTGCTACCCAGGATCAGCACAGATGACTGGTTCTCTGTCTGAAAAGGTCTTCTTTCAGTACTGCCTCGGTTATTACACCAGCTCAAACCAGCTTCTGCATCTTTTTCATGATCACTTTCTATTGTATCTTAATGATAGAAATTTCAAAGCCACAGAAAAATTCCTGCTAGCTTTGAAGAAAAAAGTGTGCAGTTTGAATATAGATGCAAGAGCAGCAAACACGTGAAAAAAGCTCTAGACATTGTATGATGTGTGGAGGGGAAAGGGTGCTGTTCCTTAATACAGCCAGTGACGTTAGATCTGTAGGATTTGGAGTTTTCAGTTACATATATGTAGTTTGTATGTGTCCTTTAGTGTGGTAGAGATTTTCTCTTTACTTGAAAGCATATGACCTTCTGAATGGGACAGTGATACCCTTCGACATAACGATGGTTTCTTCTCTGTAAGTGAATTTTGCTGGAAGACATGTTTAGAAGCTGGAAGTTCAACCTTTCCAGGGTAGGCTGATAAATAGTTGTTTGTACCCTCAATTAAAAAATAAATTCTACCTGTTAAGCTGTCAAAAAGTCTAAATTGCAGTATTAAAATTTTTGTTTCCCTTACAAGTGTGCTGTGTGTCTTTATTAAAACAGAACTTCCAATTTGTGGTGGCAATTCAGAGTCCATGTCATATGCCTTGATACTTAGGAGATAGGTTTGGAGCCTTGCTTTAATGCCTGTGTAAGTTCTTGTGTCTGATACACTTACCCAGTGTTGTTCATGAGCTTGCACAAGTCTTGAGGCAGAACAGTTGGAGAAGCTGAGTCCTACAGTTACTGGGGGACTTTTTCCTCCTCAAGAGCTCAGTATCTGCTGGCTGTATGCATCATGCAAGTGGAGTTTTTACATTGTTTTCCCTATGTTTTGTTTTTTTTTCCTCTGAGCTTTATACCTGGGGGACAGTGTGGTGAATGGAGTTGGTTTCTCCAAGAAGAAGCCATCTAAGCACTTAAGTTACTTCTGGCAGTTGTAAGCTAACTCCCTTCTCAACAATTTAAGATGGTTGTGGGCATGTACTTGCTTTCAGTGTTTGTCTTCTGGAGTATTTATCCAATGTAAATGCCTACCTTCTCTTTGGTTTGTCATTCCTCTCTTTTTGTCCCACCAGTGTTGAATTACTTCTAACAGGCAACCCATCTGTATTACCTACAGAAGAACAGCTGTGAGCAGAAAATTCATGGGTTTTGTAAATTACAGTTTTTCCAGCTAAAACGTTATACCTTCAAGACTGAAAACAAAATACATTATTTTCTTGTCAGATTCTTAGTCCCAATTTTTCCTTGGATTTGTGATAGTCGTATGTGCTTCTTACTGAATTTCCAAAACCAAATTACCTAGATTGTTCTGAGTATCTGCTGACCTACCTGTGAATCCTGTTTGTGTTATATGTTAATTGAACTAATCAAATGCCATAAAAACTGAAGAATTGAGATTCTTTCTCCACAACAGTGCAAAGTTCAGTAATTGTGCTCTGGGTATATCTATGAAGTTTGTTGCCTTGCAGAGCCCCAAGTTTTGAATGCAGTGGTGATGGAGGTGAAAATGTAGAAATATCCCTCGCCTCTGCCTTTTGAATTTGCCCTTCTATCAATTCATGATAGTTTTATGAAGAGTGTGTGTGAGGTCTGCAGTCTTGGGTTAATGAATTGTTGAGAAAAACTCAAAATTCAAGTGGCAGGCACTGGGTAGCAACAGAACAATGTAATTTTTCCTTCTGTATACAGGCACACAGTCCCAGCAGCCTTATGGAAGAATGCCCGAGGGAAGGACCAGTTGTGGTTTGAAGATGCTTTGGGTTCCAGCCATCCTGTCATCCTTTACTTGCATGGCAATGCTGGAACAAGGTGAGGCACAAACAGTGATGGCTTTGTTTTAGGCTGTTTTTTTGGCTTGCCACAGATTTAGCACCTTGAGAGGAAAGGTGGGGACAAACTTTTTAGTAGAGCCAGTAGCAATAGGACAATAGGTAATGGTTTTAAACTAAAAGAGGGTAGATTTAGGCAATGTGTAAGAGAAATTTTTTACAATGAGGGTGGTAAAATGCTGGGAAAGGTTGCCCAGAGAGGTGGTAGATGCCTCATCCCTGGAGACATTCAAGGTCAGTTTGGATGGGGCTCTGATCAATCTGATTTATTTGGATATGTCCCTGTTTACTCTAGGGGGAATTGGACTAGGAGACCTTTAAAGGTACCTTCCCACCTAAGCCATTCTTTGATTCTACAATTAAAACCGAAATTAAATCTAAAAGTGGCTTGGCACTTCTCCTGTCTTTTAAAAAGAAAGTGTGTATTAATAAATTATGCTTTTCCATGTATTGAACGGAGGAATAAATGTATTGCAGTTCTCAGAGGTATCTGATGTAGTTTACCCTGTATCCTCTGCTAAAAGCCAGGAGGCTGTGACACTATATCAGGTAGGGAGAAGCGCTTCCTTTCAGTGTAATGGTCTCTGAATCAAGACATGGGACTGTATTAGTGTTTCTGTGTATGTGATTTACATCACATTAAATAAGCATCACATTAAATAAACTTTCCAGTTCCTTTTGTGAGCTTATTTTAGTAGTTAACACATTCTGAGGAAGGAAAATCAGAAGGAAAGAGGAAGGTAATGTACTTGTCTTGTTTCATTACTGCATACATACAGGATGTTTTTTTGGAATGGGAGTATTTCTGAAGTTTGTAATTTTATAGTTGACTATGTGTACCACATAAAAAAGTAGGTCAGTTCTCTATATAACTTATTGCTAGATCCTAAAAGCGATTTTTGTTTGAAACTTTTTGAAACTTTCGGATGTTTCTCAGAATCACATTCTTATTGCCACATTTTTCCATGATACAGTTCTTGACTTTATTAGTAGAACAGTCTTTTTCCTTAATATGCATCTTAAAAAGAGTATCAGCCCCTGTCTTAGTTCTGTGTGCCAGTGCATGTTCTTTTGAAGCTGATGCCTGTTCACAGATACTCTGCAAGAGCAGAAACATTGCAAAAATGTTCCGTGATGTAAAGCAAAGAAACTGTTTTAACTGTGCTGCTAGTGAAGGTTCGCTGCACTTTACATTGCAGGAATGTTGCCCTTTTTCACTTAAACTCTTGTTTTAGTGCAGCATTCTTTTTTGATACAAGGAGGTGGTGTGGAGGATGCACACTGTGAGCCAGGAAATGCATGAGCAGATTTGTTTTGGGAAACTGACCTTGTATTCTTGTGCTGATATATTACAAGGTTTAATCAAATTGTTGCATTATTTTTTCAAATACTGCTTCGCTTGTTTTCTTCCCTTTATTTGGCTTAGCAAATGATACTAATGGAAACTGTTAAGCTGCAGCTTAATGGTGGCAATTTGGGACCAGTATCTCTGTTATGTGGGTATTGATTAGATTTACTTCTTGGCTCCCCCAAGTGCTACTGAGATAAAGTACCAGGCAATGGATCAATTACGTATTTCCCATTTCACTTTGTTCTGTGTTTTGAAGAAGCTAGAGATGTATTGGCTTTGCCATTTCAGCTTTAATATATATTGCTGTCTTTTTCTACACTGCCTGTTCAGTCTCTTGTCAAAGCGCTGCTTTATTGATGCAGGCTGCATTAACCATAAGTAAAAGACACTGCCTTGGATTTCTGGTTTGCCTGAGTGGTCTGGAGCTGAGGTAAAAATGTTACATTTACTTAAATACCCTCAGACAAAATTCCTCTGTTGCACTCAGAGGTATGCATGAAAAGGCACCAATGTGTGATCGCCAAGGATGACTTTTCAAGCAAGTGATTTTCTTCTTCAAACTTGTGTGATTCAAAAATTAATTACAAGCAACATCTTGCATTTTACCCTTAGTTATTTGGCTGCACGAGGTATTTTGTAGTACAGTTGGAGCTGGCAGCTTTTGGCCAGCAGGTACATGCATTCTTAGAGGGAGGTCTGAAAAGTGGCATTTTGGTTTAGATGCTGCACTGATCCAGCCAGTCATAGTGTGAATGTGTTAGAGTTTTCGTAAAAGCGAGGGAGTAAATCTAATCTTACATCAATACTAGTCTAATGTTTGAGTGTGGATTTGCCATATCATGTTGTGAATATATTTTAAAGCGTGTTAATGGCATTTTCACTCTCCATTTTATTGTCTAAATTTAAATTTATGAAAAAAAAACAAGAAAACACAAACCACTTGAAAGCAGATTCTTCCCCTGGACTTATTTATAGTGTTCAACTCTGGTTTTCTCTGCTCAGTCTTTTGCACATGTCCTTTCTGTCTCTGTGCTTGGAGCAAGGTGGGAAAATCCAGGTCCAAAAACTGCTGCTTGAGTTAATGTGGTGGGTTCTGCTGAGACAATCACTCCTTTGAGAGCAGGGGTTACTGGCTGGGGCAGCACTTGGTGGCAGGAGTGCAGTGTCTGCCAAGCCCTGAGGGATAGGCTGTTTTGGATTGTATTACTGACTTTGAAAAAAGCAGATAGAAGAGTGGGTTGAAAAGTTCATCTTTACCTGCTGTGATAAGCGATTTGTAGGGAGAAGTTGACTTGAAAACTGTATCCTGCATAGCTCAGCAAAGCCTTGCTGTCTCTTTGAAGCCTGTGATAAAGCAGTTATGGTATTTCTTATGTTTGACATGTTTGTTTTAAACTGGAAGCCTGAGGCAATTGGAAAAATCTGTTTCTGGAAGCTTAAATGTTCACGTGTTTTTTTTGTTTGTTTGGTGTTTTGTTTTGTCTTCTCTTCATGAATCACCCTTGCCAGAGGAGGGGATCATCGTGTGGAGCTTTACAAGGTAAGTGGCTGCACGTGTTGTCCAAGCAGTTGCATCAACACATCAGATGTGCACAGACTTGAGAAAACTGCTCATTACAGCCCATTGCCAACAAGCAGATGGTTTAGGGCTTTTATTCTCCTCTAGAAATGACATGTATGGAAGAAAGGATCTGTGAGCACACTTCCCCATATTAAAAGATATTTGAAAGGTCTTTTTCTTGCTATTATTGTCAGCTCCAGCTGAGCTAACCAGGTTATTTGCAAGGAATACTGTCCCAACAGTTTATAGAAAAATTAATTTTTGCTTAATAACAGCTATAATTTGATTGTATATACTAGTATATTAATGCAAGGTACCATTTAAGAGTACTCTGTCAAATGTTACCAGTCACAATATACTCACCATCATAGAACAGAATGTTTTCAGTTGGAAGGGCCCTACAATCTGTTCCTACTGCCCAGCCGCTTCAGGGCTGGGAAAAAGTTAAAGCATATTAAGGGAATTGTCCAAATGCCTCTTAAACACTTTCTCCTTTTGAGCTCCACAAGGAATTCTCTGTTCAGCCACATTGGTCTTCTGCATCACTTGCTTGCCTTAGAACATAGTGGGATTGCCTGCTCCTGTGCTTCTAAAGGTGATTCTTAAAAAGACTGATCAGCACTCATGGATGCCTAAGCCCTCAAAAATAGATTCCCATGCCACTCTGCTAAAAACTCTGCTAGCCTGAGTAGCTTTAAGTTTGCTCTCCTGAGTCCCAGGTAGCAAGTCTGCTGTCCTTTTTTTCTCATTATTATATTGAAAATATCAAATTGAGTAATTAGCATGGCCAAGACATCCTCTTACCATTACATCTCCCACAAGACCTTCTCTGTTCACAAATAGTAAGTCTAGGGGATATCTTTGCGAGCTGGCTCTCTAAGTACTTGTGACAAGAAGTTACCTCCTACAAACTTCAAGAGTTTCCAAGGCCTGCTCTTCGCAGCAGTAGAGTAGCCCCGTTTGCTGTCTGTAACATTTAAATCTCTCAAAAGGACAAGAGCTACCAATCCTAATTTCTTCTAATAATATATACACACATACATTATTATTATCCTAATAGTTTATAAATATCTCCTAGAAATGTACAGTTACTTACTGATGCTTGCATCCTGGGAAAATATATGTGGATATCTATGTGGCTAGCTCAGATTCCTCATGTTCTTCAAACTTTTTAAGGTGATATTTGGTCTTTTAATGGTCAGAATGCTGCACTGAGACAGTATAAACCTCCTCGTTCTCTTTCTCTCACACACGTATATCCATATATATAAAAAAGTTGAAGTTGGTCCATTGAAGTTGGATGGGGTGACAAATCTGGTATTTACCTATTTGCAGAACAGTTTGTTGCAGTCAAACGTTTTCAAGGTGGCCACTGTGGGGGTCACTTGATCACTTGGTTAGGCAGGCAGGTGCAGTCTGGGTTTCCTGCTTTTCCCAGGCATTGTAGTGCCATTGTAGGAGTGGTGTCATCTCAAGTGCTGAAGGTTTTGTACAAAACCCAGTGAATTTCTCAGATATAGCACCATGATGTGTTGCATGAAAACAGGCAATTTCATCTGCTTTGGGTCTTTTGCCTGATGACTTTTATGGTAATTTGTTTTATTGAACTTGGCTGAAATTCTTGTGCACAATTTGTTGGTCTCATATTGCATGTTTCTAAAAGAGCCATAATTATTTTTGCTTCCTCATTTCAGAGAGGCCTCAGTCTTTTTTCTGGTGGATTTAGGTATCCTTTCCTTCTCGTCATCATTTCTGTCAGTATTGGCACTCACAAAGCTTTATTGCAACGCAGCTCCTTTGCTCCCCTGCTGCAAAGGCTTTTTAATTCAGATAACTTAGAAAATATTGTCTCGTAGCCCAAGAAGGCAGGTGGTACTTCTCTTCCTTTAAGAAGACAGGATGAGGTGAGTTGCAGAAAGTTGGTTGAGGAGACTGTTGTGTATGGTGACCTCCTTGGTCATTCTTCTGGGAACCAGCTTACACTACAGTGCATTTTGTGCTGGCTGAGACAGGCAGGGTTGTTTTGGATTGTGACCAAGTGCTTCTGAATACTCAAATGACTCTGTGTCTTTCTGTGTTGTGTACACATGTGGAGAAGAACACAGTTAACAAAAGCCAAGGCTTCTGTTCCTGGATCTGTTACTCTTTTGCCTCTGAAAACATTGACAACTTGCTTAGCTTGTCTTTTTCAGCTACTCACATGGAAACACACACCTGGGTTTACCAGAACCACACCCAAAGCTCCAGGTTCCTGCTTAATGTGGCAGAATGAAACAGGCTGGATTGGTGTCCTTTTTGCTGGTGCAGCTAGTGGGCTGCAAGTGTTGGGGGCAGCCCTCTAGAACAGCCTCAGAAAAGAGCTTTGCTCAGCATCATCACTGAGAACTGAGACTGTCACCTGCTGTGCTTTGAACAGCCATGATCCATAATCATTCTTGGCCCAATGTCACAAATGTTTGTCAATGGACAAATTGGAGAGGTGGGCCCAGGTGAACCTCGTGAGGTTCAACAAGACCAAGTGCAGGGTCCTGCAACTGTGTCAGAACAATCTGCACTTACCAGTACAGGCTTGGATATGAGGTTTTGGAAAGCAGCCCGGCAGAAAAGCAGAGGGGATGAAAAGCTGGATAACAGAGCACACTTGCAGCCCAGAATGCCAGTTACATCTTGGGCTACATCAAAAGAAACATGGCCAGCAGATTAAGAGAGGTGATTCTGCCACTTTGCTCTGGTAATACTTCACCTAGAGTATTGCATCCATCTCTGGAGTCCTCAACACAGGAAGGACATGGACCTGATGGAGTGGGTCCAGAGGAGGGCCACAGAAATGATCAGGGGGCTGGAACACCTCTCCTATGAAGATAAGCTGAGGGAGCTGGGACTGTTCAGCCTGGAAAGGAGAAGGCTCTGGCGAGACCTGATAGCGACCTTCCAGGATCTGAAGGGGGGGGCCTACAGGAAGGCTGGAGAGGGACTGTTTACAAGGGCCTGTGGTGATAGAACAAGGGACAATGGTTTTAAATTAGAGAAGAGTAGATTAGATTGCATGTTAGGAAAAAATTCTTTACAATGAGGGTAGGGGAAAAATGGAACAGGTTGCCTAGAGGGGTGGTTGAGGCTTCATCCCTGGTGGTATTGAAGATGAGGCTTGATGAGGCTCTAAGCAACCTGATCTAGTTGTAGATGTCCCTGCTTACTGCAAGGGGGTTGGACTAGATGAACTTTAGAGGTCCCTTCCAACCCAAGTCATTCTATGATTCTGTGGTTCTATAATGTGTTTTTGAAGATGGTAACAAGCAGCCAGAAGCCATCAGTGGAACAAAGACAAGTTACAAACTTGCTTTGAGGGGCATGCTTTCTTCTAGGCTGGACAAGTGTTCACTTATTCTTTGCTCAAGCCTGGTTTCAGGGGTACCACAGTTAACAATGTGTTCTGGGTCACTGTGTTATTCACGTTATTCAAATTATTCATGCTTGAATAATGCACCTCAAAACCTTTTAAAACTGACAGTTCTGTTCTCTTAGCTACCCTGACTGTCAATGACAGACTGCTGCAAGCTCCATCTGCAATTCATATCTGTACATTGAGGCTTTGGCAGTGAGACTTTTAGTTCTTACTACCCTGATGTGCTGGAATAGTGGAGAGCTGGTGCAGAAGGGTTTTTCCCACCTCTGTGTGAGGTTCCGTAGCAGCACATGGAACAATAGAGTATTGTTGTAGGGGCGTAAGTAATTACTGTAAGTAAAACATTTGGCATTGTTACTCTAAACATCCTTTTAAAGATCAAAGGAAATACTTGTTATCTGCAAAATCAACCGAAATTTTACCAGGTTCATCTGAGGCATTTTCTGAAATAATTATGACAGGGAAAAACAAGAAAGGAAAAGACTAAAAAGAGTCTTAAAAAAGACTAAACCAGAAGAGGCTGTTAATGCAGGGTATGGGGTTGGGATGCTCCCAGGGATGTTCAAGCTTATCATCAGCTGTTTGTGTCTCACCAGGAGGAGCTGGATGTTGATGGCAGTGGTTATTCCTACTCGGGTATCCTCCACAGTAGACCACACTTTGACCTTTCTTTACACATCTGCTTTCCTCTTTGGAAGTGGGTGCTTGGGTGTTGCAGCTGTCCAAATACAGCACAGGAAGGAAAATTCATGTGCAGCAGAGTTATGCTTGGAAGCAATGTGTGCTATTAGTGTGGGTCCCTGCATCATGAGGGTTGAGGAGGGCACCTTATGGCTCTTGACAGCTGCACTGGGGGTAGTGACAACTTCTGCTGCTTTTCCTGCTTGTTCCTGTTCCTCCTCAGCCTCAACTCTTCTGTTATCTGCAGAAGAAAGGTATCTCTGAAGTGTAAGGCTGGGGTGGTGCCCATGGTCAGGGCTTGGCAGGTCCCTGGAGCAATGAACCCCTGCAAGTTGTTCACCTGTGACTTGGCTTTGCGTTCGGTAGATGCAGGACTGGGAGGCTTCATTGGCTTCTTCCTTTGGTAAAGGCCTGAGATGACTTGCATCATCTTTATCCCAGTTCTTTGTGTCTGCTCTCTGCTAGGCAGAGGAGAAGTGGGCACACCAGCTTGTGCCATGCTGGGCAGGGAGGAAGCAGGTCTTGGTGGTCAGGGGCCCTGCATAGGTTTAGGTGAACTTGGAGATTGCTGCAGCCTGTGCCTGAAAGTGTCTTTTGGGCATCTTCATTGCTTACTGCTGTGAGTAGGCCAGTGCTTTTGGCAACCTGACCAGGACACAAGCCAGACAGATTAATGTTGCAGCATTTCCTGCTCTCTGCCAAGTGTAGCCTTTGTGTAGCCTTTGCAGCTCCTGTCTTCCAGTGGCAAGATGAGAATTCGGCTGGGGGTGCATCATGCCATTCTTGTCCCTCTTCAGAACGCTCCATGCTCTTTCCAGGAATGGCCACTGCCTTGGATGATTTGCTGCTTTTAGCTGTGCTGAGTGGCAGGATTTGGGAATAGGGCTGTGCTTGGAGTTTCAGATTTGAACTGAGCTTATCTAAAGTTGGAGGCCACACTGTGGTGGTCTGTGGCAGGGGTGAGGTGGAGGTGGTGGCTGGTGCAGTTCAAACCAGTGGTCTGAGATTGCAGAGGGGAAACCAGGTGCTGAAGGGCTGATTGCAGGAAGACAGATGGAGGGGAAGGAGGTAAATATTCAGGTGGAATAAGGCTATCATGGGAACAAAGACCTGGGGCAAACAGCAATGCTCTCCTGCTGCAGGGGTTGAGCTCCTGTAGTGAGGTGGGTACCAACCATAACAGTACCAGTGTAAAGTATACATTCACAGAAACATAAAAGATATGTTTCTCTGTCAAAAAAGGAAAAAACAAAACAAAAAACCCACATTTATAAACAACTGAAGTAGAAGTGTATTTTTTAAGAAGTAGAGGGTGGTAAAAATCTGTTTTAAAATGTAACATCTGCTAGTTAAAATAAAGGGGCATCTATTTGTTACTGAGAAGACATGCCAACACATTAAAAAAAACATATATAGAAGATAGATACACTATCAACAGGTTATATTATTTTTAGTGGCCTGGAAAAGGCTAGACTGTATGTGATATCAGTAAAAATTAAATCATGTTGTATATCTGAAAAGCAAACTTGCAGAATGGAACTTTATGTTCTACATTTCCAGTCAGGTGTTCTAGTATGTAAGTGAACATATTAAAAAATATATGGTGATTGGATGATCTTGAAAGTCCTTTCCAGCCATGATGATTCTTTGATTCTCATGGAAACAGCTGTCTGGCAGCACCTAATTGGTTCATTAATATTTTACCCAATTATTCTGCCATTGTTACATAGGTCACAGTGCTGTTCTCTACTGTCGTGTTGTATATACATAACCACATCTCTTTGGTGGTGGCATAGTTATTTGCAAGAAAATGTTGAAGAAGCTGTAACTTGGGCATGCAGATCCCAGAGTGGAACAACTGCATGTTTAACACCTCTGCCTTTGCCCTCCAAGTGCAGCAAGGGTGATCATGCTGTAATGAGTTTGTGCAGGGGGCACAAAGATGCCAGTAAGCATCTGGGCACACTCTGTGGTACAAAGGAGAACTTACTGGCTTTCCATCGTCAAATGACCCTTTAGATCTTAGTGGGGAAATGGAAATGCTCTCTCCATTTCCAGCCAGGCACCACTTGTCTGTGTAAGCTGCATACTGTGTGCCCCCAGATTGTTGTAGATCATCGAATCGTTTATAACTACCCAATACCTGTGTTTGTAACCTGTTACTGTTACAATCGTAGCGTTCCTGTAGAAGTTACACTCAGCCCACAGGTGTCATTCCAGCTGTATGCTGCTATTGTCTCCATACCACTAATTATTATTATAATACTAGTATTACTTAATAATGCAACCAGTGCTAAGCCAGCTGTTATTGCTGGAAGTCCATCTTGTGGTGTGATGACCCCTAAAGGTAACAAATGTGCATCGAGCAGATACCCGATCTGCAACAGTCCAAACCACTGCCTGCAGTCCCCAGACAATGATGTCCTAACACTACAGGAGTTCTGAACTTAGCTTTGCATCCTTAGCAGTGATTTTATTTGTTGTGCAAGCTTCATTGGCTATAAAATCAAATAGCAACTGAGTAATGCCAGCACATTACAATGAAGAGCTAGATGCTGCCCTTGGGCCTCTGTGGGCTATCAGGAGGCCAGCTGAAGGGGTAAACACCTCCAAGAAAATACATTGCTTGGTCACAGTGAGAAGCCTTGAGCCACAGGAGGGTTTGCAGTATCCTTGCTGGACTTGCGAGCAATACCCTGCAGTTGGTGGGCTGTGGGAAGAGGAAATTGCAGCCTTGTAACCCACTGCATACAGTATTGCTGCTGCTAGTAGCATGGCTGAGGCTCATAGGTCTTCTTCTTGGCCCTGTTTTGGAGCTCCCTGGAGCACTGTTTTGAGCTTGTGTATCCATAAAAGCAATTGTCTGGCAACCAGGTGGCCACTGTGGCTATCTAGTTTTAGTTTTACTGAGCTTGGTATAATTGCATGTCATGGCAATAACTGTAGAACTTCTGCAATGTTTTTATGTATGAGTAAGTGGTACAGTTACTCTGTGTCAGATGGAAGGCTGATGACATCATCACAGTGATGCAATGTAGTACAGGCCTGGTGTGACAGGGGAGCCCTTGGAGGTGGGGACACAGAGAGCACTGCAGAGGAGTGCAGATATGCACGTGCACAGGGTGGGACACAGGCTGGTCCCAGAGAATCCCAGGCTGTCCACAGCCTGCCAGTGGTCAGCTAAAGAGATGTATAGCTGGGAGCTGGGAAAAAGTGGGTTTAGAGGTAACAAAGAGAATGTGTCCAGTGTATGTTGAACACTCCCCATGAAGTAATTTGGGGTGTAATATGGAATCACAAACTGGTGAAGAGAAACAAATGTACAGTATGTGTCTGCAATGCATGAAAATTAGCCCCAGGTGGATTCTGGAGGGAGTGGGAGAAACTGTCAGTGTCATAGTTATCCCAGCAAAAGAGTAGTAGCCAAATTATCTGAACACCCCTCTTTTCTATACTGTCCTCTTTTTTTTTTTTTCTGTGCTAATGAAATCAAGTGTTGGTTTCACATATGAGAGGATTTCCATTAGTCTGTTAGTAGGTTTAGTGTAACTCTAAGATTGCTTTTTAAAATAATCTATCAGACATAGACAATGAGAGCAAGAACATCCTAATCTTTTTGGAGCTTTTGGTTGATTTTTATCTACTGTGGAGCTGTTAGGTTCGTACTGAGTAACAGTAGCCTGGAATGCTAGCATTGTTTTTGCCAAGGCACTTTTTCTGAGCAAGGTGATCTAACATGGGGCATTTCTCCTTGCTTGTAACATTTTGTTAGGATCACCAGTAGAGCAGTTGCATGTTTTGGATATATACATTTAAGCCTTCTGAAACCTGAAACAGGCTCCTATATGTTATGCCAATTTGCATAATATAAATGAAGCATTTGTTCATAGGGGAAATAGTCATAAGATATTAGTGATTCTTAAGGGCAGAACTGTTAAACGGAGAATCAAAACCTAAGCCTTATAAAGCCTTACAAAGGTCTAGGAAACAAGTAGATTAAAAAGAGTGGCCTGAGGTGACTACTGTTTGAAAAGCATCTGTGTGTCTACTATACTTGAAAGCTGTAAGTTGTTGCTTTACCATGTCAGGCTGTGATAATGTTATAAAGTACATCTCCACACTTGTCCTGAGGCATGAGCACAGCTGCTGTACAGGTCTCTGTGATGGGTTTCTGCATGTTTCTCTCCTCTCCAGGTTCTCAGCTCCCTTGGGTACCACGTGGTCACATTTGATTATCGAGGTATGTGGGCTTCCTTTATTATGAAAGACTTTGTGGTGTCCTGCTGTAGAAGCAAAAAAGAAGTAGCTCCTTTTTTTGAATCTTAGGGAGGTGATGTTTTAGAAATGTTTGCTGCTAGCTAATTAGATGTGGATATTGCTTCTTTTTTTCCTAGTGGGTATCCAAAGAACTTTGAGAATTCTTTTTTCCAGTGCCTTCCTATTTAGCACTGCTTCCTGACATCCAGCCCAGTGTACTCTGGCTCCTTTCTGTCCTCATGCCCAGTGCTCATTGATTAGGGAGCTAAGGAGCAGAGGGTGACCCAGACACCTACACTGTCACATCATCCAGCTAAGGCAACCTTTGGGTGCATATCTGGAAACTAGTAAGCTTGTCTAGATACAGTCTTTTGCATATGATCTGATGTACCCGAGGCCACACGTTGAACTTACATTTCTTTTTAAAAGCTGATAGGTAAGATAAGACGTATAGTAAATGTTTTACTAAAAATTTGGTAATGTCCTCATCAGAAGCTATGGTAATTTTGTAACTGTATGCCACCAGCAGTCAAGCATCTGCTGCTCATTTTTTTTTTTTTCCCTTCTTAGTATTTAAGCCATGGCTGCAGTGTAATGCCACTGGAGATAGAGAAAAGAAATTAATCCATTGCATTTTTATCAAGAAGACATCTGGGAGAGATTTATTTGTAGGAGCTTGCCCTGTTTTTCAGTCCTTCTGGCAGCTGCTTTCCTGGCTGCTTATTAGGTATCTGAAGGGATGTAGGAGGATGGCTGCTTAGCTGATGTGTAGACGTGCTGTCATAGTGATAGAAGCAAAAAAATCAGGAGGATGGAAAATTGCTTGAGGGCATTGATCGAACAGCATGGAAAAACTGATGTTGCAAGAGTTTTTTGAAATGTGTTTAGTTTTTAACCCTAAGCATTCAATTTTTATGCTGTTAGATATTCTAATTACAAATTGGTTACATGCATGCAAAAGCAGCTTGGGTTTGGGAGCTGGGCTGTGAGTAGGTGCACGAACATGATGTGGAGATGTTTGAGATCCAGCTTTTTGTTGTTGTTGACTAAATCCACACGAGCTCTTTGGCAACCAGCATTGACCTTGTTTAAGTGACTGCAGATCAATCAGAGTTTTCGGCCCCAAATTGTAGAGTTGTGCAGTGGAATAAACAGAAACTGTCCATGTCCCAGGGGTCCCTTTGCAGTCTCAGATGGGCTGTGTGGGAAAAGCTGTCTGGTTTTGCAAACCAGTTTGTGGTATTCTCAGGGGACTGTTTGTGTTTCAGGCTGGGGTGATTCGATAGGCAGCCCATCAGAGAGGGGAATGACCTACGACGCCCTTCATGTCTTTGACTGGATAAAAGCAAGAAGTGGAGACAACCCTGTCTATATATGGGGACACTCCTTGGGCACGGGGTAAGCATCTGATCTCAGTGGGACTTAGCTTCTGAAAAAACATTAAACACTGACTTCGGGTGAAGGTGCCGTTTGCCATAATCCCCAGGCTAGCTTGGCTTGGAGTCTGTGGCAAAACTGCTGCCAAGTAGCTCCCTCTTTGCACTCTACAGAGTGAGAAGGCCTACCATGAATAGCTGTGGAGGAATTGGTACCCAGAGGGTCACAGTGAAAAAAGGACATTGAGAATAATACATGCAGATGTCCAAGGGGAAATAAAATGGGACTGCACTGGTCTCTTCCTCACACACAAACCTGTCTGCGTCCTTCAGAGCAGAACATCATGCTTTGTTGATGCTCTTGAAATGTCACATATGCATGTGCCTTGCACTTACAAAGCCTTTTCCTCCTGCCCCAGCAAACATGCCACAGGTAATTAGTACTCATGCAGATACCTGCATGACTACACTGCTGGCCATCTATGACATTTATGTGGTAATGCCTGGCACAGGGAAGTTCAACGTGGCAAGTGCCTTTGCCTCCATGTTTTTAACTTTCCTGCTTCCTCCCTTTCCATTGCTATCTGGAGATGGGTTGTGTTCAGCAGGCAGGATATGCTCTTACCCCCTTGATTTGCAGAGGCACAGAGGGCAAACACAGTTTCTTTAGAGTTGAGCTGTGTGCAGATTACACTGAGACCACAGCAGCTTGCCTTGCTGTCCAACAAATGTGTTTTTGGGACAGGGAGTATTTTAGGGTTGTGTCTCCATTACTGTCATTCTAAACATCCTGCTTTGTCTGAAAGAAGGCAGAAGCTTTTCCTTTGACTCTTCCTCTAAATTTTTGCCATGTTCAGAATCCCTTGCTGGGTCAGAGCATGCTTGTGACATTTCCCAGTGCACTCTAGTCTGAGTGGCCTGGAACTGTGGTCCCAAGATGGGTTTCCTGGTGACCATGGCCATCCTGCAGTTTCAGGTTTATGAAATACTTGGTTTCAGGTTTCAGGTTTCAGGTTTATGCTATACTTGGAGGTTTCAGCAACTTTGAAAATATCCCTGTTCCATTAGGGAGATGCACAGCAGAGACCTTGCTGTTTTCTTACCAAGCTATGGAAACCCCTTTGCAATGTCACCCTGGAACCCTGTGCTCCAGCTTCCTCTGCTCATAACTACATTCCCCTCTTTCTTGCTTGTGGTCTCAGGGTAAGAAGCTGCATCACACAGCTGCAGATATGCTGTGAGCTCGAGATCTGACTAAAAGGAGGTCCTACCAAGTGGCTACATGGTGTGTGCTGCTTTTTTGGACTCATTCATTTGCTGAAATGCAGGCACCTGATGCCATTTGAGACAGTTGGGTATGGGAGGTCTGTGGGAACCCAAGTGGTTGGTGGCTGACTGCCCAGACCTCTGGCAGTGTGAGGGGTCAATGTTAATGGCAGTTGACTTGTACTTCTTCCACTTACTATCGCTAGAGCCTGATGCTTTGCAGAGGGCCTGCCTCAGATTAAAGGCTCCTTGTTCTTTTTTCCAGGGTTGCAACCAATCTAGTGAGGCGCCTCTGCGAGAGAGGTAAGTCTGGTGGGTGGATGCTCTTCCCACCCAGCTTGGGTCTTGCTGGCATCCCAGATTTCGGCGTATGTTTGCAGTTGTGATGAGGCTGTCCTTGGTGTGCCATGGTAATAGCTGATTTCATAAGGCAGACCCTGACCTTGCTGGCTGTCTGTACCCCTACATTTTAGCACATTGCCTCTGGCTTTTCAGAAACACCCCCGGATGCCCTGATTCTGGAATCTCCCTTCACCAACATACGGGAGGAGGCGCGAAGTCACCCTTTTTCTGTGGCAAGTACACGTTGGCTCTCACACTACTGATGTGTAATTGTCTGCTTGGGAATTAACCTTCAGAAGTGATGAAGCTGAGGTCCTGTTGCAGGAGGGTAATTTGTAGGCTGCTTGGAAAGCACTGGCAGAGGTAGGCTTCTCTAAGTCACTACCCCTTCCATGGGGGTAGTGTGCTTGTGTGGCTTCCCTGTTAAGTTGACTCTGATGTGGCGGTCTCTTATGGCTGTGAGTTGGCTCTGAACTGAGCAGACACCAGACTGGGTGTTGGTTGCATCCAGGTGCCCTAGGATAAAGCTCTCTTCCAGGAAGTTTGTTGCCAGCAGCATGATAACCTAGAGACCTTGACCATACAGGCAGTCAGAGAGACTAAGCAGACTAAGTCAGGCCTGAAACAGGAGAGCAAAAATAATGCTGGTGGAAATATGGACCATTTCACTGCAGAGTGTAGCCAGCAGCTAAGGGCTTTTACTGGGATGGCAGTAGTCTGCCCTTTTACTGCTGTTTGTGTAATTGTCCTGCTGGTGCCTGCCACTAACACAAATTTTTCCTCTTAGATATACAGATACTTCCCTGGATTTGACTGGTTCTTCCTTGACCCCATCACAACAAGTGGAATTAAATTTGCAAATGATGAGAAGTAAGTTTTCTCTTTGCTGGGGTTTCAGCTGTGGCTGCAGAGAGACACAGCAAGCATAATGAAGGATGGACATCAGACTGCACTCTGCTTTTTTTGGTGGTGTTTGTTTTCTTTTTTTGTGTTGAAGAATTATACTTGAATAAGGGATTTCAGTTACTCTCACAATGCTTAGTGCAACACAGCTTTGCACTGTGGAGCTCTTTCTTTTTTTAATTGTTTTAATAAGGACAGATGCAGCAGAGAACACAGAGACTACTCAGGGATAGGCTAATTTGGTCCATGGGATTTATGCTTTACACGTGTATGTTACATGTTAATAGCATTGAGTTATTAAAGGTTTGGGAAATTTCTCTGCTGTTTGTTGCATAAGCCAATGTGTAATAACATTGTCTCTTTTCAATGAGCTTTTCATTCAAGACCCTGAGCATCTGTGAGTTTGATTTCCAGTACTGAAACCAAAACAGACCATTGCATGGGTGGGGAGAGGGAGATGATGCTTTGCAGTGGGGTGAGCCATTTTTCTCTGGTCTTAGCAGCACATAGGTTTTACAAGAATGCATTTCACTATTAAATAGAATGAGCGGTGTCTTGATAATGTTTTCAAGATCTAAGCTGCAATTAATGACCTACATGACATGTTTGTCATTGCAGTTTCCTTGAAAATCCAAGTGTATTTGTGTTAGAGAAGGATGGGATTGCTCTGAGCTTTTGTGACATTGTTGTCTCTTTTACAGTGTGAAATACATTTCCTGCTCCCTGCTCATCCTTCATGCTGAGGATGACCCAGTGGTACCATTTCATCTGGGAAAGAAGGTACACATCTAGCTCTGCAAACTGATCTGGTGGGAGGAACTGGTGTGGATAGAAAGATACCTGAGCCAGGCAAAAAGTCAGCAATGGGAAGATGTATGTAGAAATGCATAGATCAGAGGGACTATAAATGCTGTGGTGTCGGAGGCAACAGATCAATAGTGAAACAGATCTAGAGCTAGCAAAGCCAGCACACCTTGAGAGGGGTGCCCATTTGGCAGGGGTAGCTGTTTTGGAGTAAGACATGTCCCTCACCTGTCTCCCCTTGGACTCAGCTTTACAACATTGCTGCAACATCACGGAGTTTCCGGGACTACAAGGTGCAGTTTGTTCCATTCCACACAGACCTTGGCTACCGGCACAAGTACATCTACAGGAGTCCAGAGCTACCTCGAATACTGCGGTAACAGCCCAGCTAACCAGGGTCTTGGAGAGGATGGGGGGAGGCTGGGGCTTGGGGACACACTGTGACATGTGCCCCAGGAGCAAGAGAGATGTGTAACAGGTGCCTGTATTGGGCTGCTCTTCTGGAAAACCCTTTGATCTTCAGGATGGGTGAGACAATGGGGGCTGGCTTAGCACAAGATCAGAGCTCTCCTGCAAGGCAGGATTTGAGAAGGGGAACCACAGAAAGCCGGGACCATTTCTCTCTGGCTTACCTCTGCTGAGCTGGATGCTTGGGACTAGTTGCAGAGCAGCTACTTCTGCTTGCCTCTTCTAGTGGGAGCCACTGGTTGGTGAGAGCAAAATTCAGGGATGTTCCCTGTAGCTGCAAGTGCCAAAACCCTTGTGTTTGCTGGGGGGAATGGGAAGATCTGCAGGCTTCAGGATGCACCAGGGGGTAGGAGAGCTAAGTGTCACTGCTGTGTTATTTCTTTTTCTAGGGAATTCCTGGGAAAATCTGAACATGAGCATCATCACTGAAGACTGGCTGCTTGGCAGCACAGAGATTTTCCTTTTTTTCTTCCTTTATCTCCTTTCCCTTCCCTCTCCCTATGGTTCACTCTGCCATTCTTCCATCCCTGGCACTAGAGGAGGTCAGGGACTCCCACTCCAGTCCTGATGTGTACCCCTTGGCAACTCCAGCTCCCAGCATCAGTGTCTGTGATGGTAGAAGAAAAAAGTTGTTGGCTTCTTTTGACATGGATGAAAGGGTGATAACAGCCCAGGAGCCATGTATCAAACCATGAATAATGCAAGCACAACAAAGCCTGGCTAATCCAGCCTTTTACTGCTGAGGACAGACATTCCTAGGACACGTGTGTCATGACCAAGGGTGTTTCTTTTGCTTCTAAACACTGCTGCTGTTTTTGGATCATATAGAAACTCATTCATAGGTGAATGGCTTTGCTGTGTCTCCATACCACAGTTGTCTTGCTTGAGTTTGAAGTGTTCTCGTTCTAAGAAATACATGTTTTGCCTTTCCTTTTTGGTAAGTGACTGTAATTACAAATGCACAGAATGTCCAGGTGGGGAAACATATTTTTATTTAGCTCTTCAGTCACCGTGTATTGCAAGTGTTGGGCTAATTGCACGCATTTGGAAATAAAATGAAAGATTGTTTTTTTTTTGTTCTTCCTTTTCAAACATCTACTTAATGGAAAAGGTTAGTGTCCTTTTATCTTTTCTGTATCCCTTTCCTTCTGAACATCATTTCTGCTCCCATCCCTGGAATCCTCTGTGGAGCTTCTCCCCTTCTTCACATGCACTTCCTGTGAAGACTGAAGTTACTTATGTAGCTAAATTGCAAACTTTGGAGTTTAAGCCAGGAAGAGTGAGATTACTTTTTTGCTTGATCTCCCCCTGCCATGAACAATGTGGGCCTGAGCTCTGGTAGCAGATGTCTTTTGTTCTCCCTGTAGCACACACCCAGACTGATGTGTGCTTCCTGTGGATGGGAAGGGCAGGTTTTTTTCCCTCAACTACCTTTTAACTCCTTAGTTCAGGTATTCCTTTTCCTGGTAGCTACCCTGTTCCTCTCTGGTTAAAATCAGGCAGGGGGATGCAGTTATTGATGCAAAAAATAAGTCTGGGGTGTCCCTCCTCATCTGCCCCTTCTATCTGTGCTCTGGGAACCCAGGCATTTTCAGTAGCACTTTTCGACCCATCTCACAGCCATGGTTGGAGCACATTGTCCAGGAGACAGAAGTGAAAATGAGCATTTTCCATCAGGAATGTTTCTGGGGATATCCTTGCCCTGACTGGGGCTAGAACAGGGACTGTTCTATGCCACTGATGAGCTTTGCACTGGGATGGGAGAGGGTCATACGGTGTCTATGGTGTCTGGCTGGGGACTTAGCATTGGTTCCCATCAGTGTATATGGACATTATCAGGTGCAGTAGATGTCCCTAGTGCTCAGAATGAATTGTGCTGCCTCGAGGGTCTGTTCAAGGGTGTAACAGTGCAGTATAAACTGCTCAGCATGCATCCAAATTATACCTGCAGGCTCATACTAGTTGCAAAGCAAATAGTAACTTGTTCCTGTACTGAGATTCTTATGCCATAGTGTGGTTATCCCTGAGATTTTCTAACTCGTGATACTCATAAGCTGTGCCACTTAAGTTTGATGCACTTGTATTTATTGCACTGACAGAAGAGAAACACTTCCTTGGCTCTGGAGAGTGATGTGCACGTTCCAGCTAGTGCTGCTACTGGCACCTGGCTTGGGGCAAAGTGCAGTGGGCAGCTGCCATCCTCTGGTGTGACAGAGCTGAGGGTCCAGCATGTGAACTGCTGCTGTTGGTGATACCAACACCGCCATTCCTGTTAGTAGGCTGGTGATATGCTTGGAAATTTAAACTGAAATGTTTATCTAAAAGTGGTGTAGTTTTAATAAAGGCATTGACTGCTGATCACTTCAGCTTTCACTGTTTTACCTCGCAGTTTGTGGGGCTTTTTCCCTAGTTGGGTGGGTCAACTGGGTGTGTGCAGGGCTGCAGGGGAGTTGTGCGTGGGAGATGGTTTTGTTGGTGGGACCTGGTAAATCTTTGTGGCTGCTGGCAGTGCTGGGGGAGGTTCTTCTGGAGCCCAGTGGTTCTGTGCCTGCCAGCTGAGGCTCAGCTTCCCCACTGGTGATGGGGGAAATGGGTGCTGCCTCTGGGATTTCTAGAGCAGAAGCCCTGTGTATGATTTGCAGGGCAAACCCAACACTGTAACCCCCACCCCCAGGCATGTAATCAACATGCCCTGGGGTGCAGGTATGGCTTTGGCCCTAGCTGCCCTGTGCAGCCTCTGGTACCACCCCATCTCCTCCTGTAGACCCCATCTACTGGCAAGAGCAACCTTTCTCCCGTGGGAATGTTGTCCCCAGGACAGTGCCAGCACCATGCCAGCTGTGAGGGACTAGATCCCATGCAGCCACAGTGAAGAAGTCCAGCATGCCTTCAGGTGTCATGGCCTGAACTTGCTGCAACCTAAATCCACATCTGTGGTGTAGTCAGAAGTCAGCCCAAAGTCAAACCAGGTGTTCTCATTGTTTTAATGGGTTGGTGTCACACAGGAGAGTACTGGTGCACGGCACAGCACTATGGGTGTTAAACTCTGACCCCAGCACCAGGAGGGACACACAGAGCAGCATGACCCAGCGCTGAAGGGATGCAAGAGATGTGCTACATATTCACCCCCTGGGTAGCACCCATACAGCTGTGTCTGGAGAGCTAAGAACCTGCTTACGGGCCTATGGACCCAGCAAAGTCAGCCACCCAGCTGGCAGTGGCAGGTACAGCCCTCTCTAGAAATGGAGACTAAAAATTCCTGGAGTGGCTTGGTTACTGGGCTTTTAGTTAGCAAAGAGGTGTGGGAGGTGGCTACAGCAAGCTCTGTGGCAATGAAATTGCTGATCCCAGGCCCCCTCTTCTTGTGGCACATAGTACTTGACATTGGTGCTTGCACTGAGGCCAGCTGCTTTAACAGCCAGCCCCAACTTACTCTAAGGCAGTACTGGGGAAGGGGATGACCAGAGGGTCAGATGGTGGCCTTTCCTTCCCCTAATTTTGGGGCTGGCAGACCCACTGGTGAAGGATGCAAGACACAGTGATGGCTAAACCTGCTTGTGGGGCAGGGTCAAAGAGGCCAGACCAGAGTTCACACAGGGGCAGAGGGGAGGATTTAGTGGGAAAGCCCTTGTTAAGCATGGAGCACAGCTGTGGAAGACTTCTCTGTCATCATCTCACTAAAAGCACTATGCAGCACATGCAGGCTGGATACATGGGTACAAACACAGGGTTCTTTCTCCTCTCCCCCAACTCCTGTTCCTCAGTCAGGGCTTCTCCTCAGAGCATCCTTCTAACCTCTGGGGAGAAAGGCCTTGTTTCTGCAGAGCCAAGCCCATCTGACTGGTGGTGAAATGCAGGTGAGGACTCCTGGGCTGGGAACCCATCCCTCCTTCCTTCCTTCTGTGCTTGCATCAATCTCGGGGGATGTTGGGTGGGGGAATTTTTGTGTCAGATGGCTCCACACCCCAGATCTCCCGGGCATACTCTGTGATGGTCCTGTCACTGGAGAACTTGCCAGAGCATGCAATGTTCCTGATGACTTTCTTAGTCCACTCCCGGGGGTCCTGGGAAGAGGAGAGACAATGTCAGCAGTCAAGTCCTTCACCCAGCTCTTTCCCAGCTCTCAGCACTGGAGATGCACACTTGGGTGGTTAACCACCACAGTGTGAGGCTGCTAAAGCTGCAAAATGTGACAGCCCCGTGCCCACACCACATGGTGTCTGTAAGAAGGGCTCCACAGGAGCACACTCATCCCAGCTCCCCACAACCTCCCCCCTGCCAAGCATCCTATCCCGCCTCCCCCCCTTGGCACTGGGCAGCTCTTACCATGAACAGCTGGTCCACTTGGCCTTGGCATTTAATGTAGGCCTCATAGTCAGCAAACACCTTAAACCTGAAATCCAGAGCAGAGTAAGGCCAGGGTCTGCCTGCTGTAGGTGGTATCCTGGCAGGACAGGGCAGCACAGACATCTTCCTGCAGGCAGGCAGGGCTTGGCCCTTGTGGAGGGGGCACCCAGGGAAGGCAGCCTGGGCAGTCCCCACAGAGGATGTTTTTGGACAGGACTCACCTGTCATGGTGCATGAGCATGTTCACAACATCCCTGAAGCAACCAGGATCTCGAGGGGAGAAAAACCCACTGTGGATCTGGTCGATGGCCTGCCGCAGCTCTGGCAGGCGCTCGTAGTACTCCCGTGCGTTATACCTGCACCAGCAGAGACAGGCTGTAGGGACTGGTGCTCTCACCTGAGACCCAGCACCTGGAGAGCAGGACCTGGCCTATCTGGGGCAGGGAGGGAAGGAAAGGATGTCATATGCCTCCTGAGTGAGGGGCCTTGTTCCTGGTGCTGTGTCCCATCAAGGGCACCCTGCTAGCGGCTCTCAGACCAGTCAGTGCCTGGAATACTTTGTGCCCAGGCTCGCATCCCACTCACAGCCATTATGCTCTCGGTGAGCTTCTTGGCTGCATCCTTGGTAGACCATCCACTGACCAGCCCCAGGTGAAGCCTGCCTCCAGACCCCCACTCTTCCCTGCTCCAGAGCTGCTCAGGAAGGATGGTGCTCCTCCTAGGGATCATGGTTCTCCCTGACAGAGCTGGGACGTGTAACCCCATCTGACAAGTCGTGGCACACACTGGGCTATCCCCAGCACCAACCCTTGGCGATCCAGGGCCTCCACATCCTCCACTCGCATGCCAAAGATGAAGAGGTTTTCTTCACCAGCTTCCTCAGCCATCTCCACATTGGCCCCGTCCATGGTACCAATGGTGAGGGCCCCATTCACCATGAACTTCATGTTGCCAGTACCCGAGGCCTCTGTGCCAGCTGTGGAGATCTGCTGAGAGAGATCTGCTGCCGGGATCACTGTCGGGTGCAAGAGAGGTAGGAGTTAATCCCTGGCACACTGCAGCTCCCCAGGATGACAAAAACAACCCTTGCCATCTACTAGTGGCGCTGCTGACCTCAACCTCAGCTCAGTGTGGCTCTGGGGCCAAAGCCAGGCTTAGCTCTGCTGCACCCCCATGCAGCTGCTGTCACTCCTGCATGAAGCTGCCTGCCTACCCTGTATGGAGCCCTCAGGCCCTTCCTAAGGCAGAGCCAGGTGACCTGCCATGACAGCTTCTCAGGCCAGCCAGTTTCTGGGCTCATCTGGGACATGCCCAGGTCCCTGATGTATGCTTACACAGGACCAGACGTACCCTTCTCAGCCAAGGATACCCGGTAGTTCTCCAGGAAGATGACCTTGAGCTTGTCCCCCACATAGGGATCGTTGTTGATGACCTCACCGATGGAAGTGATGAGTTTGATGATCATCTTGGCCATGTGGTAGCCAGGGGCTGCCTGAAGAAGAGCAGCCCAGAAATGTGAAGGCTTTTAAGGACAGGAGAGCATGACAGGTGCCAGTGCACCACAGTGAGAATCTGGGCCTCATCTCTGCTCTTAACATGGATAAGCAAAACCATCCTACTGAGAGGAGCAGTCCTGAGCCACATGAAAAAGGTGATGGGGCCTTGTTCAGTTTTATTAACCCATAAAGGTGTTTCCTGAAGAGCCTGCCAGCAGACACATGCTGGCTAGCCTACAGCAGGCCTGGCCAAGCCACAGAAAGGGGACAGTACCTTCCCCACACCCTCAGTGAACCATACATGCATTGACTCTGAAATTCATGTTACCTTTCCTCCAATCATAATAGTCCTGGGCACAAAGGATTTGGATGGATTGCTTCTGATGCCTGAAAGAGTAGGGCATAACACAACTGAAGTGAAGATAAACTGAACAGTGTTTACTGCATGCATCATGTGAACTAAGTGAACTTGCAGGACCTGAAGCCCAACCACACATCTGTTGGAGCTGTGCTGGGTGAAAATGGGCTGCAAAGTCCTTGGAGAACTACTCAAGCCACCATGATGCAGAGCTCCCATGACTTGCTTCCTTTTGGGAACAGGCAGAGGTCCAAAGCATACACTGGGGAGTGGGGTTTTAACTTGCACCAGGTCAGTCCTAACACCTGCAGTACAGGTTTGGGGGATACCTGGGCCCTAGGACCCAGGTGGGCTGGAGGTGTGGGCTGTGAGCTTTTCCTCACAGCTCTGTATGACCCTTCAGACACCCTGGAAAGAAGCCCTTCATACAGGAGGGCAGAGCTAGCCTCAGGAGTCCTTGGCCAACAGCTGGTGTACTTTTACATGGGAAAAATGGGGGGACAGCTAGGAGGACACCCCTTGCCTACCAGCCCAGGCAGGACTTACGGTTGTAGAGGGTGATAGCATGCAGGCAGTTCAGCAGCTGCCGCTTGTACTCATGGATTCGCTTGACCTGAACATCGAACATGGACGAAGGGTTGACTTTGACCTTGTACTGTTCCTCCAAGTAGGCTGCAAACTTCAGCTTGTTCTCCTGGCAAGAAAATCTGATGAGGAACACGCATGGGCTCCCAGCCCTTGCATCAGAAGTGAGCTGCTGAGTGGTGTTTCTGGAAGCATGATGCCTTTATTCTTCTTCCCCCCCACCCCACCTCCAGTGCACATTACCTGTTTGACTTTAGCCACATCCCTGATAAAAGTCTCATTATTGATGAAGTCCAGTAGCTTCTTCAGTTGGCTCAGATCGGTGATAAAGCCTTCCCCGATTTTCTAAAAGGACAAACCAAGAGAGGGATGTCCCACCCATGAGACACCTCACCTAGTCCACAGCTCTGCTCACCCAAAAGAGATGTCATAGTCCCACTGAGAATTGGAAAAGGCACTCTGGACAGGAAAAGGGGCACACTTCCTTATGGCAAGGTTACCTCGCTGTGTCATCAGGGAACCCAAAGGTACAGGGCAAACAGGGCAATTGCAAAAAACCTGCCTAAGTCCCCCTCTCAAGGAGCATTAGAGGGAGGATATGTGCACGTGTGACAGGGCTTTCTGGCACCTGAAGAAACATGTGGGCAGAATATAAAGACATTTAATTGCAGGATTTATTTAGCTATGACATGTCACAGTGTATCCTCTGTGTACCAGGCCTTTTAGCACAGATTTTTGCTTCACAAACAGGGGCAGGAGTTCTAAAAGAGCTTTTGTGTGCCTGTGAGGCAGAATGCTTTTGCAGACACCCCATTTCATGCACCATGGTACTGCCTGACAGGTTTTGTGTAGCCAGGGCAGGGAATCAGATACAATTTTTCCCAGCTTTTTTTGGCCAAATCTTATTCAGCGACTTTAAAGCCCAGACAATCTCACATCTAGGTGTGCAACAGGCATGCTCCTCCCAGGTTGTCCTTGCCCACACCCACCAGGTATTGGCCTCAGGTGTGATCAGACCACACAGAGAGGCGATCAGAAGAAACACATCACACCAGCCTCTCAATTCAGACACTTGTGACTCACCTCAGCAATCACATCTGCCAGTCCTGGGTTGCACAGCAAGAGCCAGCGCCTTGGCGTGATCCCATTTGTCTTGTTCTGAAACTTCTCAGGCTCCAGCTCATAGAAATCCTTGAACCTGGAACACCAAGGAGTTCTGAACCACACACTACCCCCTCCCCAGAGCTTCATCTAGGCCCCCATGGTACGTGGTCCTGACTCAGGGCAGTCTCTGCAGACCTCCCTGTAACAACCACGAACTCATTATGCTGCCTCTCACCCTCTTCCTCAGCCATAATCCTGAGGGTTTCAACAGAAGGATGAGTCAGACCTTGCACACATATGAACGAGATGGTCTCCCCAGCCTGCTATGCACAGCAGAGCAACCAAAGCAGACCCTGACACCCGGCAGCTCCAGCTAGCCCCCCAGGCTTGCAGGCAAAGCCCAGTGAGTGGGTGCATGCCTTGGGGCTCCCCCAACTCACACCGAGTTCTTCACAATGTCTGAGTGGATGCGGGCAACGCCGTTGACTGCGTGGGAGCCAATCACACAGAGGTGTGCCATGTTGATACGTTTGCAGTCTCCTTCCTCGATCACTGACATCCTCCGGAGACGGTCGATGTCCCCTGGGTAGAGAGCTGCCACCCGCTGCAGGCAGGCAGGCAGGCAGGCAGAAAGACAGACATTAGCACCCCAGCCATAGGAGCTAGGAACATTCCTATCCTGAAGGCAGCCAGATCGAGACCCCCCCAGAATTTCTACAGCCTGTGACCAGCCCAGTCCCTTACATCCAGATGCATTTGGTTGAGGGCGTAAATGATCTCTAGGTGACGTGGCAGCAGCTTTTCAAACATGGAGACCGGCCAGCGCTCCAGGGCTTCAGGCAGCACGGTGTGGTTGGTGTAGGCACAGGTCCGCTTGGTGATCTCCCAGGCCTGTGTTACAGACAGCAGTGCCCAGACCAGGAGGGGAAAGGAAACTTCTGTCCACGTGAGGACAGGACAGCAGCTCTTTCCCCTGCAAGGTTCATCACAGCTCTCCTTACCTTGTCCCAGTCCACTTTCTCCACATCCACCAAGATCCGCATGAGCTCTGGGATGGACAGGGCAGGGTGGGTGTCATTTAGCTGAATAGCCACCTGCAACACAGACTTGCAGGGCTCAGATCTGGCAGTGAAAAGACTATGACAGTGCCCCACATGCATGGGATTGGGGGGAGAGGGTCATCCCCCAAGCCTCTTTTCATGGAACACACTCCAGGAACAAATAGAGCTCCCGTGAAGGGAGCTATTCAAACTTTGTAGGTTTTGACCCAAAATATTCCCTGGGAAAACAGGCTCAGGGATCACCTTTTTTTCCAACCCAAATTGCCAGGGTCTTTCTATACATGCCCCCATGTTGCCCTGAACACCCTGTTCTCCCTGTGATAGGCAGGTCTGGCTGAAGTGTCCCAACACCCCCTCTGCCCACAAACTCACCTTGTCTGGGAAGGTTTCAAAACATGTTCTCACAGGGTCTCTACAGCCAAATTTGGAGGACTTAAAGCGGCGGATGATGTCTTGGAGCGTAGCAGCCACCACAAAGTACTCCTGCTTCAGACGCAGCTCCTTGCCCTCAAAGAACTGCAAGTGACGGGGACCACAGACATCAGTGCTGCAGTTGCCATCTCCAGTTGGCAGCCAAACCCATGGAGATGCTCCTATGCACTCTGACGGACGTCCCAACAGGCCTCAGGGCTCAGCACCTCCTCAGAGCAAATATGGATGTTTCTCATACTTGATCCTAATGGGCCAACAACTCAAGGGGCTCAGTATCGCACACACAGGCCTCCAAAGGGTAAAAGAACCTGCCACATCCACACTACTCATACAGAGCAAGTGCAGCTCCTTCCCTCACTGCAAGACCCTTTGCATGGCTTTTGGACCAAGGATTTTGGACTCCTGGCAATGGCACATTGGCTGCTTCCCATGCACACAACACTTCATGCTGATCTATTTTAAAGCACCCGCAGGAATGAGAGGGTGAGGGCAAAGTGCAGGAGATGAGCTTTTTGAGTGCTGATGCTAATTCATAACTAGATAGTGAGGGCTCTTCCCTTTTGGATACACTGCCCAGCGAGTGCATGGCCTGGGACAGTCCCAGCAGTGAAGAGATCCCTCGAAATGGGAGATGGAAACGAGTGTCCCCCCATGGCCGCCTCTGAAATGACAACTTACTTCTGTGAAGTGTAAGCCGTGTAAACTGGAAACTGGCTTGAATTTGAAGAGAGAAGAGAGCAGCAACACAATCTGGGCCAAACTGTCAGCTGCCATCAGTTAGCAGAGACTCTCTGAAGCAGAACTGTGTCTGTTCACTGAGGGGCCAACCTACTGTATTAAAAATCCTCAAACTAGAGAACCACTATGTCAGGTGGCCATGACCTTCCAGTGATTGCAAACAAGGTGATACAGCTACAGGGAGGATGATCCCAAGCAGCAAGGACGAAAGGCAAAATAATCACTCACATTGTCATTTGGGTACAGGACTCTGGAGATGTTTTCTGCCAGGTTTCTGTCCAACACAGCCTCGATGTAGTCACCCACGTTGACTGAAACAAGAGAGAAATACACACAGCACTGCAGCATCTGTAGAGTCTCATCCAGGTTCCCGAGAACGTGCTTTTCGCTCCCCACTTGTAGAGATTTTTAACAGGAATCTTTAAGCAGGTATTAATGAAACTTGAATGGGAGTGTTCATGCAGGAGAGGCACCGGAGAGACAAGAGGTGATGGGATAAGAGACAGGCATATCTCCATGCAGTTTCTCAAGGCACACATATCAGGAAAGGACAGACAGAAGCTGAAGACCAAACAGCAGCCAGAGAAGGAAAAAAAAGAAAGTGAGTGATTGGCCATCTTAAGGACTAAGGAGAAATGGGACAGGGCAAGAAAGCACAAAGACCACAATCACACTCAACTCCTAAGCTGAAACCCAGCTTGCAGCTGCCAATCAGGAATTGGAGAGATTACGAGAACTCGAAAGTGATCACCCCTTGGCCCACACAAGTTCTCCTGGGCAGGCTGCTTGGACACACACATCTCTGCACTCACCAGTTTTAAAAGAATATATCAGATCAGTCTAGTCTGAAGCCTTCCCTTTCTGTAACAGCATAACACTGACATTTTTTACGTTCGTTGCCCTGTGCACTACAACTAGAGCCTGGAAAAAAGCACTGGAGAGTTGACACATAGACCCAAACCAAACCAGCTCTAAGGTGGGCTGTGCTGCTCTTTTCCTTCCGCTCTAAGGGATGATACTGCACAGAAATGAACCCCCATGGCAAGTGTGGGTGTGAAGCTGATTTGGTGATGTGCAGGATGCAGCAGCAGGTGGTCTATCACTTGGGAAAGTCATAGAGCACAGGATTTGAGAACGTGCTAAGTGTGCCAGGGATGGAAGGAGGATGGACAGGTGTTCTGGTGCAGGAGGGCCCTGGAATTGGATGGAGGAAGTGTGAAACACGTGTGTCTTGGAGGTTGCCAGGAGATATGGATAAAGCAGGTCAGATGGGGAGTGCTGTGACAGATGTTGTGCACATGGGAACAACCATGTTCCAGCCTTGTCAGAAGAGAGGCAGTGGAGGGATAGCACTTACACTCCTGGAGGTTGAAGTCATTGGGCGCTTTTGCAGACCACAGCCTCATGGTGTTTACAGTGTTGTTCTTGTATCCTGGCACTGGTGTGTCGTAAGGCATAGCAAGGACAACCTGCAAAATGACATCATTCCCCTCTGATTAGATGCATGGTGGCCAAAGAGAAGGTGGGAGACCGGCTGAAACCTCTGCAGGAAGAATCCAGAGGACACAGGCAACTTTTGGCTGTGGTAAGAATCTCCCCTCACTAAAACACACTTGCCGAGCTTCACAGACTTTCCTGCTATCATGGGCACTTCCAGCACCTACTGATAAAGCATTAATAGGAGAAGCAGAGCTGCTCGGAGCTTTACTGACTAACTGGAGTTACAAGCCCATCAATGAAATGTAAAAGAGAGCTGAGCAGCCTGCTGACCTTCATATACCAACATCCTCAGCTGGCCACTGTGACTCTGCCTGTGCTGGTGTGGGGCCAGGGTAGCTTTGTGTTTATCTGGGATAAAATCCACAGCCTGAATCCTGCCCATTAGCCTTCTGCAGTCCACCAGGACCAAATTTTACTGCAAATCTATTGCAGCACCCTTCCCAGAGCAATTCACCCAATGTTCAAAGTTTGCTGAACCTGCCAGTGGCAAATCCACTGACATGTCTAGCACCCAAACCGAATACAAGAGCAAAACTATTAGTACAGTCTACAGATGATGCTCAAGCATCACATGGCTACAAGGAGAAACACCGGGGCTCCCAGATCAGATTGCACTACCCAGGCAAGGCATGGGGGTGCTTCCAAGCTTATGTGCTCCAGCTCACTGCTGTGCCCACATCTGCATGCCTCCAGACCTCCTGAGCAGCAAGACAAAGCACCTTGACCTCAGCCTGGAACAAAGAGACTGAGGGCTTATGCCAGCAGAGCTGAATGATGCTTGCAAAGCAAGGCCCTGATCCTGTAGCACAGAGCCTGGGCTGCCTCTCTGATACCAGAAAAAGGAGCCAGCATCCTCCTGAACAAATAAGTAAGTACTGGCATGACAGCCTAGCAGCCAGAGGCTGTCCCCAAGCAAAGATGCGAGAGGCAGCACAGGCCTGAAGAAGCTGTGCTCACAGGGCAGGGAAAACCCAGGCAGCTCAGCATGTTGGCCCTGAACAGCCTCTTCATGCTGGCGTCAGCAACACCTCCCCTCAGGGGGAAAGAGCAACAGCTCAGGCTCAAAGCTGTTATTACCAGCTCCGAACATGGAAGCAAGCAGAAAGCCTGCCCTTCCTGAGCCACGGGACCAGAGCACAAATCAGATGAACTCAGTGATGCTATATTTAGAGCCTGCATCTTTGGCTTTTTTGAGCCTTTCCAACTTGTTGCCTTAGCGGCCCTATCTGAAAATTCACCTCTTTTTAGGAAGCGGCATTTACACTTCACTGCTTGGGATCCCTGAAACCTGAGTGAGCAGTAGCCTGGAGCAGTGTAGTAGGAGCCTAGCACAGCTGCCAGGGACACAATACTGCTCTGACATAAATCCATCACATCAAGACTGTGGAGCTCCACCCTGGAGATCAGTAAAGAGGTTTCCAGCTGATCTGAAGGGTAGTAAATTTGGCCGAACTGGGACAGAAGCAAAATCTGATGACCTCAGGAAGCCCAGTGACAGATTCTCCCCTCCACACTACTCTGGCCTATCCCCCTCCAGCACAGCATGAAGAGAAATGTTGGTACCTGGGTGTCGATCCACTTTACACCATCAGGGGTGTGTTCTACACGGCCGTAGAACTGCACAGGGAGCATGTACTCTGGACGAGCTTTCTCCCAGGGATTGCCATAGCGTAGCCAGTCATCTGCCTCCTCTACCTGCAGCAGGCAAAAAAGATTCCAGTGATGACATGTGTCTCCAAGGAAAGGTTTAGCTAGGCTCTCCAAAGGGTGGCCAGTTTAAAAGCTAAGCTTTGGTAAGCTGGCTTTAAAAACGGATGTGCAGAGGCTGCTAGAGGACAGCTGGGCTTTTTGAAAGATGGATAACTATGTCCCAGCTGGTATAAATAAATCGGCCTCTATGGGCTTTGCAGAGCTGTACAGGTTTAAACCATCCTAACTGCACTCAGAGCCTGTCTGAAGGCCTTTACACCTCATTTGACTGCGATAGCATTTCATCTCCAGGAGGAAACTTCAGTGTGAGGGTGGTGAGACACTGGCACAGGTTGCCCAAAGAGGTTGTGGCTGCCTCATATCCAGAAGTGATCAAGGCCAGGTTGGATGAGGCTTTGAGGAACCTGGTCTAGTGGAAAGTGTCCCTGTCCATACAGCAGGGTTGGAACTAGGTGATCTTTAAGGTGCCTTCCAATTTAAACTAGTCTATGATTCTATGATAGTGGGATGATGTTCCCTAGAAGCCTACCAGTGCTTTTCCAGGCTGCAAACGACCTCCTGTAACTCAGGTCTGGCTAAATGCTCTGCCTTGAACCAGAGAGGATTACTCCTCTCTGCTTGTAACAGCACACGTGGGGGAAAGTGAATTCAGCAGAGCCACCAAGGCTGATGTGCACCAGAAGCCAGAGGAGGTGGGGTACATGGAGAGATGCTCTGTGCCTGCAGGCATTTTTCTGCCAGTCAGGGGAGGAGGCCTGAATCACAACCCTGCATCAACACCACTTCTGTTGGTTTTAAGCCAATTATAGTGGATGCTTCTTTCTGTTTTCACCATTTATAGGGCCTAGCATTGCATGTTCTTTGTGGGGAAGGAGGAAAAAACAACCCCCAAACTTTTCACCATCCCTGACTTTTGGAGGGCTATTTTAAGGGTCCTTTATGCTAAGAGGCAAGCAAGTCTCCTAATGAAAACCATTCCCAGACATACACTAAGGAAAACTAACAACCGGGGCAGATTTTTAACATATTTTGATCATTATGATCATTAATGCTAGAGAAGAATCCCTGTTTAAGCCCCTGATGCCAATCTCCCAGGGAACCCACAAGAACGGCAGCACCCCATGCACCTGCATGTGTTTCATCATGTTCAAATTCATCCTCCACTAGACACCTCCATGAGGTGTTTGACCACATCTCCACCCTTAGCCTGACTCCTTGTCAGGCTGGATGGGACTCCTGGGTTGTTGCAGCTGTACCATGGAGATCTGGGCAGGAAGATCTCTGGTCACAGCCATGCCCTGTGGACTCAATTCCAAGACCATCTTGCTGGGCTGGTGACTGGCACAGATGAGCTCACAGGTGTCCCTGGGTGAGTGCCTGCTGCACACACCTCCACTGCCCTCTCCACTTCTCTTTGCTCAGGCAGTCAAGAACCTTAAAGGCAGCCCATTTGGCACTGGGAGATGGCCCCAAACACTCTGCTTGTGTGCAGCTCAAGGCACCACGGTGCTTTGCCCACAGGCAGAGGTGGCCACTGCAGCATGAAACAGAGGAAGGGTAACTTGAGCATACCTGCCAGCCATCAACAATCTTCTGATTGAAGATACCGAACTCGTAGCGGATGCCATAACCATACGCCGCCAGCCCCAGCGTGGCCATGGAGTCTAGGAAGCAAGCTGGAAGAGGGGAACATGGTCATGCTGCAAGGAACCTCACCCTTTGTTTGCTGCACATGCTACAGTGTACTACTGCTGTGCGTGGGGGTGAGGAGCTGCCACAACCAACACTGCTGGAAACGTTTGTTACTCACAGGAAATCTGTGTGTGGAAAGGGACAGCCCGTGGCAGGACCTACCAAGACACTGTGTACACCCCACATTTGTTGGTGACAAGGACAGGTCACCAAAACCCCAAATCCAGCCTAGTCACAGTGAAGCTCTTCTAAACTTACTTGAGCTGCCCGAGCCTTGCTCTAAGCTTGCCCACCCAGTAAAGCAGGGCTTCTGACCCCAACTTGCTGCTCCACCAAATACTTCACTATTATTGCTCTCCAAGCAAATCCTTCCAGCCCACCAGACCTCATTCAGGGGCAGCTCTGGTAAAGAAAAGCCCTGGCATGTCCTCTGCATTAGGGAGCTCTTGTCCCTAGCAGTCCCATGGGACAGGCAGACGAAAATAGCAGCCAACAATCTGTGTACATGAGAGCTGCTTGAGTGCCTCCAAAAAGTGAGAGATTTCACAGGGAGGTGAGGAGAAAGGCTCCAGACAGCCTCTTTCAGCAGCAGCCCAGATAACATAACTACACCTCCTGGTGCTCTCACTAGGGAGGGGGCTCGTTTCTGGTCAGCCAGGAGCGGGCAGGAGGGTGCCAAGCTGCTGAAGAACTGTGGGGTGGATGTGGGCCAAGGTCTGGATTCTGCCCCATTGCAGTGCCAGTGACAAAGATGTGACAGCCTCCAGCCAGGCCACCTCAGTCCCCATATGCTCTGCAGGAGGAGCAAGCTCCCTTCTCCCTTGTGTTACCTGCCAGGCGGCCCAAGCCTCCATTTCCCAGCCCAGCATCTTCTTCGATTTCTTCCAGCTCCTCCAGGTCCAAACCCAGCTATTGGGGAAAGAACAGAAGAACATGTTACCATTTAAAGCCTATGCCCTGGGGGCTGCTGTCTGAACAGGGCAAACACAGATCTTGAAACAGCCCACATGACAGGAGATGGAGGCCCCTGCATCCCCCCCACTCTCCCCCTCCCACAAAACATCTCACCAGCCTCTGATTCCCTGGGCAGCCCAAGGAACCAAAAAACAATTTATCCCGTCATCAAACATCACTTTCCCATGAACTAGGTCTCCTTAGAGACTTCAAAAAAACCACTCGTTTCCTGGCAGCCCCTCATGCCAGGAGGCCCTTCTACCTAACTTTCCATTAGAGACAGGATGGTGAATGGCCAGGTCAACATGCAATGGAATGATGAGTCTTGCCCAGGTATGAGCACTGCCACCCTGGTCAAGCCAACCCAGTCCTTAAGGAAGAGCACGATCTCACTGTCTGCTGGTTACTGCAGCACTTGCTGTTACACTCCAGGCCTTCCCTCATCCTGCCCAGGCTCCTTGGCTGGAGTCCATGGCTGGAAGTGGTTCTCTCCTTTGCTGCATCTCTCAGCTCATTTGTTCTCCAGCCCAGGGACTGCTGCCGGATGAAAGTTAAGCCTGCCAGAGGCAAGGACTCTCTAGAAGTCAGGACAGGGAGGGGGAGTATTTCACCTCAGGGACAGCAGGGAATGAGGCAGATCATCATGGCTGCTCCCTGAATTTCTCTCCCAGCACTTCAGCACTCTGCAGCCACAAGCTGGGAAAGTCTTGTGCACAGTGTGACAGGGTCACAAAAAAACAAGGCTCATCCTCCCAGTGACAGAGATGTGCTGAGTACAAGACCTCCCATCCCAGCTGGCCACAGGCCATGATGTGCTCCACCTGACAGAGGCTAGAGCCAGGGAAGCCTCCATTCACATTTTGGGCCAAATCAGCCCCTGGAAAACACCTTGCAAAGGGACTTGAGGAACCTGCCCTCTGAAACATGATACCTCAGAGAAGAAACATGTCAGGTCACTCCCTAGAAATCCCTTCCCATCCCTTGGCAGGGAAAGTACTCACCAGGAATCTTTCATCAGCAACCACAGCACCTCATTTTGTGAGAGGATGGCAGAGGCCAACTTCTGCTAGAAAGTGTAATTTGTATCAATCCAGTGGGGCAAGAGAAAAGAGGAGGGGGGAAAATAAAGCTTTTGGGTGAGAAAGCCCAAAAACTCATATTTTGTCAGAAAGGTCACTGTCCTGCTGCAAAGGTGGCTGCAAGCCCAAGTAACTATGGCTTTGCATTTGTGATTGCCTTGGTGGTACTCAGATGTGTTTTTTCCTGGTTTGAACTAATCTGATGACACTGTAATTCCAGTAAAAGATTTCCAAACCTTCCCAGAGATTCAATTTCATCAGGCAGTGTTGCTGCAGTGCCATGTGTACCTACATCTATGAACAGTAATCTGGTGTTTTGGTGGTGCTCCAGTTTGCCCTTCTGGCTTAGCCTCCACCATGAGACTATGTAGCAAGACGAACCTCTTTTAGGGCACGGTGCTCCAAGGTCCAACCAGGTGTTCCAGGAGAAACTCACGAATAGTGCTCTGAGTCTGATGCTCTCAGGGCTGACCAGCTTGAATCGGTGCTACTGCTCCGAAAGTGGCTTCCCCTCTGACTTCCTCAGGTGTGGGCTTTACTGGCCCCCTAATCCTGCTCATGGGCAGTAGGGGCCCCGCCCTTACCAGGCACAGGTGGGCTTAACACAAGGTCATGCCCACTACCTGGCAATGAGTGCCACCTGGTTGCCTCATTTCACTACAAGACTACATCTCCCATAATGAACCATCATGTCTCCTAGCAATGGAAAGCTACTTGCAGCCTGGGGCTCCCAAGTGTTTTGGGGTACTGGGTGTTGCTTTCCAGATACTCTTCTGGATTTTGCCAGTCACCACAGGAAAACAGGGTTTCAAGAAAACCACTGTAACTATTCAAGGAGCCACAGGGTCCCCCATGGTCTTCTCTATGAGACAAAAACAACCACTAACAGAGAGCCAAGTTTCACTTCATCTAGTCAAACTAACACATCCTAAGGAGGAAGCCCTGAGAAGTAAAGACACCCAGCCATAAGCATGAAAAAGTTTGGCCAATGCCTCAGGGGCACCCCAGTACCCCCAAGATTTCACCTGGTAAATGGCTTCATCACAAGCGTTCTGCAGGCCCAGGTTCACCATGGTGTTCTGCAGAGTGCGGCCCATGTAGAACTCCAGGGACAGGTAGTAAATGCGCTGGGGAGGCAAAGCAAGACACTTACACATAGCACTTTCACCAAAGTAGCTTAAAATTAAGAGCAGACCCAAGTGCTTTCCAGAGTAGGAGGGACATCTTCCCAAACCGGTTCTTGGCTCCTGCTCCTGAACACCACGCACCAGAGTTTGTTTGTCAGAAGGACCTCAGGCGGGATGCCAGCCAACCCTCCGCTGTGTGTCTCCCTGCCAACAGCCTTCTATAGAAAAATCCCGTTGCCTGCTAAGTGTTTCCTTAATTAACTTAGGACAAGAATTATCTAGGATGCTGAGTGGTATATATTTATACACCACCAAGCTCAGCTGAGGTGATGCTTATGCTGGGCTTTTAAAGTTTTCCCATGCTGAGCTGAAGCAAGCCCCCTGCCCCACGCACACTGTCTGGGCTCAGGGCCAGGCCCCTTCCTGCTAGTGATTTTCCAGGTCTCATGGGTCTTCCCGTTCACCCCACACCAAGTTTCATGCACACGTTTCCCCCTGTTGAATAAATAAACTGTCCCACGGGTGGCAGGGTTCCTGGCACAACTATGCAGGACAGGCTGCTCCATGGTGACCTTCCAAGTTTCAAAGCAGCTGTGCCTGTGCCACAAATACTAATGAAAGCCTGTCTGTGGGATGAGAAGCAGGCTGTGCAAACTTCATTTCTTGTTCAGATCTATTGCTAGAGACAATTTTGCTAATAAACAGGAATTTTTAGCACAGCAACAGCCTGACGTTAAATCATGCTTCCCCTTGAATCTCTTTCCTTCATCACTGGAATCTTTTCCCACTAAGCAGCAGGATTACACTCCCTGCTATCTCTGCTGGGACTCTGAAAGGGTCCATCTGTTTCTTGGGGCTCACTAGTAAGACGGAAAACATCATCACACAGTTGCATAAATACTCTGCTCCTTTCAGCCTCCTGCAGGGACGTGTGAAAATCTAAGCTCACGAGACAGTAAGCAAACCCACTCCAAGCTCCTCTCAGCCTTTATGAGATCTGCACAATCCCTCCTGTTAGCACAGCAATACAGATCAGAGGGTGTTTGTGTGACTAAGGATGAAACGGAGAGCTCCACGCACCGGCGTGACTCCCAGTGCCTGTGCAGCCATACCAGAGTGAAAGCACAGCCTGCTCCTTGTGTCAGGGCACATCCATCACCCCAGCAAAAAGCCAACTTGGGAGGCAGCTGCCCGCATGCTGGGAAGTTATGAGCCTTTGCCAGTACACACCTGCCCTCTGGGGCTCTCCAGTTAAGTGCTTGATTGGGTCATAATTCAAAAGGATTAAGGCTGAATCCTGCAGCCTCCAGCATCTCCAGCACTGCTGTCCTGACTTGACAAGTGGGGAGGACAGGAAGGAGCAGTCCAAGCCTCCCAGGAACCATCAGTGCCCTGGAGTTTGGTGACCCAGGAGAGCTCGTGTGGTTTGCACAAGGCAAGAAATTCCTCTCCAGCCTCAAGGCTGAGCTGCTTGCGGACTGTGCAGAAGCAAAGCCAGGACATGGCTGTGCTGAGGCATGTGCTGAGACATGGAGGTGATGATGCCCATAGGGGACACCACTGCAGTGGTGTGAGCACAGGACATGGCTGTGGTGAAGTGTGCGAGCAGTTAGCAGCATCGAGGCCCACGTGAAGACGTTCACAGGGGGATCACAGGGAACTTGGCTGCAATAAGGTGCCAGGGTTTACAGTTGTGGGGATACCTGACCACAGAAAAGCTCATCAGGAGGGGCTGCAATGAAGCTTTGGTGACACAGTTATGGTGAACAGCATGAGGGACATAGCCATGGTGATGCCAGTGGGTGTACAGCTGTGGCAAAATGTGTGTGAGGGACATGGAGGGGCCAAGGTCTGTTGGGACAGAGCCACAGTGAGGTGCACTCAAGAGACACAGCCATGTGGACGCCCAAAGGGACACATCAACAGTGAGCTGTGTGAGGGCCACAGCCATGGCAAGGTGCACACAAGCTACACGGCCATGGTGATGTCCATGGGGACACACAACCACAGCAGCGTACAAACAAGAGATATGCCTGTGGTGATGCCTACGGACAAGAAGCCACGGTGAGGTGCACCAAGGACACGGTCACGGCAAAAGGCCCTGGCTGTGGTTAACACCCATGGGGACGTGGCCACAGCGAGGTGCATGAGAGGCGCACGGCTGTGGAGGATGCCCACGGGCCGTATCCACAGTGACACCCGTCAAAGGGACACGGAAACACCCGCGGGGCCGACTGGGAAGGCTCAGCCGCCGCACCCCGTCCCCCCGGGGCCCGTCTTCCCCCCGCAGCGGGGCCGACCGTTGCTCACCTTGGGGTCCCGCTCGTAGTAATGCTGCTGGGTGCGGATCCAGCGCCCCACCAGGTGGTCGCGCACCGTGTGGGCGAGGGCGAAGTAGTAGTCGCGGGGAGTGGCGACGTTGCGGTCCTTGACGAGGGTGAAGTGGAGGTGGCGATTGAAGCTCTTGCGCACCTCCGCCACGTCCCCCAGCCCCGCGATGCCCCGCACGCTGATCTGCTTCCGCCGCTCCCCGTCGCTCAGCGGCGCCGCCATCGCGACGACGACGACCGCCCCGCCGATGGCTCCGCCGCCGCTGCCACCGCTGCTCTCTGCCTCTGCCGCAGCCGGGGTCGGGGCTGCCGCGCCTGCGCCTCCGCCTCCCGCGACAAGGCGGGGCCCAGCAGAGCTGTCGCCCGGCCCAGCCCGACCCGGTCCGGCCCAGCCCTCCGTGAGGGCAGCGGCCGCCCCACCCTGTCCGGCCACGATGCGCAGCGACACGCCTGGGGGTCAGGGGCTGCCGGCCAGCCCGTCTGACCCTGGCTCAGGGCTGGAGCGGCGTGGAAGGAGGGCTGACGGGGTTGGGGATGGTATGGGGGGCCGGGAATGCGTGAGGGGATGGCCGCAGGGGGCCGGGATGGGGTGAGGCGACCAGAACAACATAGGGGGCTGAAATGAGGTGTGGGGAGGGGTATAGCTTGTGGGGATAAGATGGCTTCTGGGGCTGTGGTGTTATGAGGGGACGGGAATGGCATGAAGGTACAGAGATGGCATGAAGGGACAGAGGTGGCATGAAGGGACAGAGGTGGCATGTATAGACCTGGACAACTTGCAGAAGGGGGGATGGTGTTGGGCCACTCATTTCTCAACCCACCCACCCTGCAGCCTCTGCCACTAAAAGCCACACCACCACAACCACCACGTTTTCGTTTTAAATTGGGAGTTTTATTGCCAGTACAATGGGGCTCAGTGTCCCCTGTACACTCAGCTGCAGACTGCCACACCATGCCACACTGCCCCAAGGAGGAGTCTGTGGCCATGAGCCCACAAGCTGGGGCACACACTGCTGGCTCTCAGGTAGACTGGGCTCTTTTGCACCCCAAAAAGACCACTCAGGTCTGCTCTAAACATCCATACAAATACAACACAATTCCACAGTTAGATTACAAATAGTGCAACATGTCCACTTCAGCTCCCATTGCTTCCAAGATCTGAGTGGAATGTTGCAGGTACCCTGCCAGGGCTCAGTGCAACCACAATACATTCACTTATCACAGTGAGGTGTGTCTGCAGGCAGCAGCACCCAAATTACAATGTAAATACTTTCATCTCGGGCTCTGCATCAACCTTGCAGAGGCACAAATGTCTATGAGGTCCCACAACCATACTTGATATTTATTTCTGTGGCTGCCTCTTGTTCATAAGTCTTGCCCTGACCAACTCTAGAACTGCCAAATCCATCATTAGCCTTGTACCCAGCTCCCAGGTCTTGTTCATCCAGCAAATCTGATGTTGTCTTCCACCACCCATCTCAACAGCCAGGGAACCAACATTAGGCTGTAGGCTTTAACCCTACAGGGTATAGAGGCTCTGAGTCATGCCTGTAAGTCCATATCCAGTTTCCAAACTGCTCCTGAGCTTTCCTACTTCAGCAAGTGGAAAGCAGAGCTGAGACTCCCATAGTACATACCAAAGCCACTGCCTGCCAGCAGCACGTGTGTAAATGTGCTGTCTTTGCACGCACATGCAGAAGTTCACTTTCAAACACAGAAGTAGTAAAATAAAAATAATCACTGAGAACTGCTAACAAGCAGGAAAAACACCCTGAAATCAGGACAGTAAAGAATTTCTTCTGGAGTGACCTTTTCCTACAGCAACTTCACCACAGTATAAGCACATCGTAACAGGCGTATTCCAAAAACAAAAGGGATTTTCTCATAGAGATCATAGATGTCCTGCAGAGTCCTGGTTTTCCTTCAAGAATTTCCAAGTTTTACATCATGTTGAGCCAGTTGCTGTCAAATCAAGGCTTGCCCTTTAGATACTGCACTCTGCACTGTAAAAAACAGCTAGTGATCAAGGGGAGGGAGGAAAGGTGCCTAGTTTATAACTTCCCAGAGGACTCTGGAAGCCAAAACCAGGCCCCTCAACAAGTTCTCCTGTGTTTAGCTTCCAAAACCCAAAGATTTTCCTGAAAGTCACCTTCAAGGAGCTTTAGTACTGCATTCTATTGAGTGAGTCAATGTAATGAAAAGTGGCTCCCAATGCCCAGCTTGTTTCAACATTGTCAATTTTCCGGGCAAGCTGGAAAAAAACGGAACAAAAACAAACCAGAAAAAAACAAACAAAAAACCAAGTTAAACCACAATACCTTGCACAAAGAAATATAGGAGGTGAATATAATGCTGAAGGTTAACAACCAGTTAATCACCATCAGGGGGACAGTGTCCCTCCACCCTCAATCACAAAGCATGTATTGTAGCAAGAAGGCAAGTCAAGGACTGAGCTACTGGCATGATGACTACTGCCTCAGCACCCTCCTCCTGCCCTGGCCCCCTCCTCCTGACTGCTCTCCCCAGAGATCTACTTTATGCCTTACCTTAAAGACTTGGCTCTTTGGGAAGCCCAGTTCCTGCAGGAGGAAGGTGATGTATGTGAGATCCATGCAGAGAAAGGGGCTACTTCCAGGGCTGATTTCCATGGTCTTGCATACTAAGAAAAAAGAAAACAGTGAATGTGCACTTAGTGCTCAGCCCAGCTTTGAAAAACCTCAAATGAATCCATGAAACACCTCTTGTCAGTTCAGTTGTGCAGTGATGGAATCTGTTACCATGGGGTTGAAATGACATGCACAGTTAGCAGAAGTAGGAAAGCTTTCACACACTGGAAAGAAGTTCAAGGCATTCTGTCACTCCCCTAAGACAACTGAGTTTCTTGTTTCTCTCGGAGAAAGGATGAAAAGTGCCTCCAACTTTTCTTCTGTGTACTTCAAGCCTTTAAAAATCTCAGCAATCTTAAATGTGTTATGTCTCCAGAGGATAAGCACTTAACAGATGTTGACAAAAGCAAAGGAAACAAAAAAGAAAAAGAGGAGGAAATTGAGGAGGAGGATGAGGAAAATAACAAAGTAAACTTCACTTTCTTTCTTAGTATGAATTATGCAACTGGTAGTCCAGAAATCAAAACTACAAGGATTGTACAGTCACTCAAAGTTTACCCCATGTCAGTTTGATCAAAGCCTGAGTTTGTGGTATTAAGAAAATAACATTAACATTTGTAATTCCTTAGTGACAGTTCTATCTGCAGCTGATGAAGTGAAAAACTATGAACCTATTTTCTTGCTTTTCCTGTTATCAACCAAGCATATGAACAAATCTTGAGACAAAAAGAAAAATTAAACCACATCAGACCAGGTTATGTTAACAGGATGAGAACCTTCACATCTCTTTTGAAAGCATGATTCCAGGACAATTGTTAACTGGCAAGTTTATTAGTGATTCTTGAGAGAGTCTTGAAAGTATTGCAAGACGTGTACAAAAGCAAGAATTAATATAGAAACAGTTGGGATTTTCAGAAATAATCAGTAATTTTGGTGAGACGGTATGGACAGAGATGCTCAAGAGAGATGCTCAATATTTACTTAAAAACTCAGCCGTCTTAGCATGTCATGTATTTGCCATCTTGGTATGAATTTAAACACAATTACTAATGGCATTTTACTCACTGTATTTAGCTGCAGTTTCAAAGTCAGCAACAGTTAAGCTTCCTCCATTTTCTTTATCTAAAAGAAACGAGAACGTGGTCTTTCATAGTTTTTGTATAAAGGCAATTGTAAATTCAAGTCATAAAGGTCTTTTGGAAATCAAACCTAGAGTCACTGAAATCAGTAAAACTCTCACTTGTTTTATAGGTAAAAGAACCTTTAAATGATTCTTAATATGGACTGAAAAGCCTCAGTTTTTGAAGAACTTTAGCCTGGTTTCCTAAAGAAACAGTTGAAAGAAACTGACTGCTCTGCCCTGTAACACCTGAACACAGTTAACACCATTCTCCAGATCCAACAGGGCAGTGGTCCTCCACAACATATTAAATCTGAAGTTATTTGTAAAACAAAGTGACTGAGGAGATGGGTAATGTTTGCCCAAATCTGCCTTGAATGTCATCAGCTGCTTTCTACTACTGCATATGACAGCCTCACATAGATCAGCATACCCCTGGAAAAGAGGTGAGATGCATTCTGAATACATGTGGAATTATCTGAAAATTTTCACTTAATAAGGTCAGTGAAGCAAAACACACAGTCCGAGACCACTTTGCTGCTTTACAGCCCAAGAATTTGAGGGCTTTTTTCTATTCTGTAGAGTTCAACAGACAAAAGCAATTTTTGAAATGCAGACAGTTTGTTTAAAAGCCATCACCAGAAGCTGCAGGTCCTACTTCACAGCCCCTGTCCCTTCTCTATAGAAATGAAATAGCATTCAATATCCAGTAGAAACCAGTATTGCACAACAGAATAACTAAAGACTAAGCTCCATGACAGCTTAGTAAAGCACAGTGATGTGTGTGTTACCATTTCTTCCCCAACTTGTCATTTAAAATTAAATGAAAACAGAAGCAAACATACCTATAAGACCAACCTCTGCTGCACGGTCATAGTAGTAGGAGAAAGTATAAAAATCCAAGTCTTTCACTTCCTCAGCTTTATGCACTTTTTTGTAAAGCATCTTTGCCACTTTGTTAGAACAAGACTCATACAGAGGCTCACCTAAAAGAAGGCAAAGAAGTACAGCATATTATAGGCAAAGAGTGAAATATGCATACACTTTATTTAGGATCTGCCAAGAAACAGGCTTCTTTTTTCACAAGAGCATTTCCCAAGTCCTCACAGGGATTTGAAATCTGCATCTTTTTTCAGTTATCATCGTCAGGTTGGGACTAAGTATGCAACAGACTAGAGATGGACAACACCATTTGAGGCAGAATGACTCTGAAATACCTTTTCAGGAACTGCTAAACTCCACCTGCATTACTACTAGCAGCTTTACTGACTGGACAGAGACACCATGGCACAAGAGGAAAGAGCTGCACAACCTCTTTAACAGCACATCAGGAGGAGCCAGACAGAACAGTAAACATAGAATGTAGTGTATTTAGCAAGAAGCTGACAGTGTATCATTTACTCTGATAATAGCATGCTGGACCAGACAGGAAGAGTGATAAATCACTATACCTGCCTTCTGTCCTTTAATTTTGT